>NC_138769.1:146023268-146318268 GCF_965119305.1 Pelophylax lessonae | reverse complement strand
TGACCCTCTCTTTCCCCAGAGAGTGAAGGAGGAACAAGAACAAGTTCTTACACAAGCTCTTACAAGAGCTTAGTGATTATCCAAGGGAGTATGAAGGACATAGCAGTCCCTTGTAGCATATTCCCCCAATGAGAGACAGGACTCTAGATTGAGGGTGAAATATAACTCAAACTTTAATGGTACAGCTGCTCTTTTATACAGTTTCCCCCACAATGTTACCGCCCAGGTGGACCTTGTTGGAGACAGGACATGACATTCACAATCCAATGTAAACAAAGTTTTACACTCCCATACAGTGTACACAATCCCTCCCCTCTGGCTTATTACAGTATCATATGCAGATGAAAGTGTATACAGGAACACAAGTAACCTAAACTAATTATCTAGCCATCTGGACAGAACAATGTGGGGTCATTAACATTTAACAATGGGACATACACAATCCACATCCCCTCCCAATACACAAACAAGTCTGCCAATGACAGTCTGTGTGTCTCTCTCACAGCCAAGAACACAGAATACACATTATCTAGAAGTCAGACTTCATGGCAATGGTCTAAAACAGTCTAAGTCTCCCAGTGTAAAGTAGGAATAAATCTTCATAGTTCTATATGAAGATATTGCTGACAAATATTACTGTCCCATCTGAAGCAAGTCTAACTATTAATTATCTGCTCCTCACCTCCAGTGATGGTGAATACCATCACACCATTTACATGGGGGGGGCAGGATCTAGGGGTCCCCTTCCAGATTCCGATAAGCCCCCCACGCGCAGACCCCCACAACCACATCAACATGGTGCCCCCCAAAGCACCTTGTCCCCATGTTGATGGAGACAAGAGGTTCTTCCTGACAACCTTGGGCATGTAAATGGGTATCGGGTTCACCAAAAAAAAAAAGCCTCTTGGGAGGCGTCAGGCCGAATGCCTTCTCTCCCATTTGACAGCTCTTATATAGGTCCAGCGGGCGTCGTGATTGACGATGGATTTACATCGAGGGATAGAAATTTTTTTAAGTTTTATTTTTAAATAAAGTTAGAAACAGTTTCCTGTGGTTCTTACTTTGTGATACTTATTTTGGTGAATGGATAGCGGTACAATGTACCCCTACCCATTTACGCATTCACATAGGGGGAGGCTGGGATCCAGATTCCAATAAGCCCCCTACCTGCAGACCCTGACAACCACATCTCAGGGTTGTCGGGAAGAGACTCTTGTCCCCATCAACATGAAGACAAGGTACTTTGGGATGGGGGGGGCAGAGGCTCCCTCCCCTAAAGCACCTACCCCCTATGTTGAGGGCATGTGGCCTGGTATGGTACATGAGGAGGGGGCCTTCGCTTATCCCCCCCATTCCTGACCTGCCAGGCTGCATGCTCGGATAAGGGTCTGGTATGGATTTTGGGGGGGGGCACTACGCCATTTTTTTTTTAAACTATGGACTGGGGGGGGACTCCATGTTGTTTTTTTCATCTGTATTGCTGGGAGCCGACAATACATTACAGCTGCGATCATGTTTAAATTACATTTTTTCCTTTAGAAATGTCAATATTGATGCAGCAGGCTCCATACATCATACAGATGTGCTACTTTACAGGCACATTAAGCCCCCGTTCACATTAGGTCGCTCCGACTTTGGGGGCAACCTGTGAAGTCGCGTGCACTGTGACTTTGGCGCAACTTGCATGGACTTCATAAAATTAATGTCTATGCAGGTCGCCCCGAAGTAGTACAGGACCCTTTTTCTAAGTCGGAGCGGCTTGTGTCGCTCCTATTAGAACTGGTCCTGTACTACTCAATGGACCCGATGGTGCGCGACTTGCCAGGCTGACCAAGTCGCCTGGCAAGTCGTAATAGTGTGAACCGGCTCTTAGGGGACCCCCTAGGCATGATATTAAAAGGAATTTTTCATTTTTATTGTTTTACTTTCAGTTTTATTAAAATCAGTGCTCCTTTAAAAATGATAGTTTTAAAAAAAATGTCCCCCAGGGCAGTACTCAGGTCCCCATACACTTTTCTATGGCAATAACTTGCATTCAAGGACTTTTAATTTTTCATGTTCGTGTCCCATAGACTTTTATAGAGTTCGCATGCTCGCTAGAAATTTTTCCCTGTTTGAAATGTTCTGGTGCCAACCGAACAGGGGGGTGTTCGGCCCATCCCTAATACGCAGAAGCCTTATATAGTGTGGGGCGTGGACTTGTCCCTGAGCCGTGATTGGCCAAAGGCACTTTGCTTTTGGCCAATCATGGCTCTTACATTGTGCTGTGATTGCCCAAAGCATACAGATCAGGTGCATGTTTTGGCCAATCATCAGCTATCAATGCACTACAGGAGCGCAGTGCATTATGGGGCGCTCATCGGCGGGCAAACTTCCCACCGAGCCTCCCGTTTTGTTACGTTCGACTCAAACACACAGCCCATCCCTAGTGCTCATCCATACCTCATTATTTTCACATCAGTGCTCATTCATGCCTCATCTGTGCCACATCAGTGCTTATCCATGCCACATCAGTGCTCATCCATGCCACATCAGTGCTCATCCTTGCCTCATCCATGCCACATCTGTGCTCATCCTTGCCACACTCGTGCCACATCCATGCCACATTAATGCTCATCCGTGCCACATCAGTGCTCACCCATTTCACATCAGTGCTTATCCATGACACATTCATGCCACATCAGTGCTTATCTTTGCCACATCCATGCCAAATCAGTGCTTATCCGTGCCACATCCATGCCACATCAGTGCTCATCCGTGCCACATCTATGCCAAATCCATGCTCATCCATGCCACATCCATGCCACATCAGCGCTTATCAATGCCACATCAGTGCCACACCAGTGCTCATCTGTGCCCCATAAATGCCACATCAATGCTCATCCATGCCACATCAGTGCTCATCCATGCCACATCAGTGCTCATCTGTGCCACATCCATGCCACATCTGTGCTCATCTGTTCCACATCCGTGCTCATCCATGCCATATCAGTGCCACTACACTGCTTATCAAAGCCCTACACTGCCTCACAAAAGTGTAATGGGTAGTCAGGAAATTCGATTTTTAATTTTATGTCCCTAGAGCACCTGATGGTGCTCCCTGATGGTTGGGCCTCTGTATGTGGCTAGGCTGTGTAAAAGTCTCATACGTGGTATCACCATACTTAGGAGGAGATGCAGAATGTATTTTGGGGTGTAATTTTTGCTATGTACATGCTATGTGTTAGAAATATCTTATACTGTAAATGGAAAACTTTGTATTAAAAAAAAAAATGTGTTTTCATTTTCTTTCCACATTTTCCAAAAACTTGCAGAAAAAAATTACATGTTCAAAAGACTCATTATGCCTCATATAATATACGTTGGGGTGTTTGCTTTCCAAAATGGGGTCATTTTGTGGGCATTTCTATTGTTCTGGTGCTCCAGGGCCTCAAAAGTGTGATAGGTTGTCAGGAAATTAGATGTGTAATTTATGCTCCTAGAACCTGAAGGTGCTACTTGCTGGTATAGCCATACTCAGGAGGAGTAGCAGAATGTTTTTTGGGGTGTAGTTGCAAGTATGCCTCTACAGTGTGTGAGAAATAACTTGGAAATATAACAATTTTGTGGGGGGGGGGGGGGGGGGATCTTCATTTTGCAAAGAATTGTGGTGAAAAATTACAACTTCAAAAAACTCACCATGCCTCTTACTAAATACCTTGGAATGTCTACTTTCCAAAAAGGGGTCATTTTGGGGGTGTTTTTACTTTCCTGGCTTGTTAGTGTCTCAAAAATTAGTACATCAGGTGTGATCAATTTTCAATGATTGGCACCAAAGCTTGTAGACTCTATAACCTTCACAAAGACCAAATAATATATACTTATTTGGGCTACTTTTACCAAAGATATGTAGCAGTATAACTTTTGGACATAATTTATGCTGAAAAATTACTTTTATTTACTAATTATTTTTACAAATTTTTTGGTCTTTATTAATTTATAGGAAAAAAAAAACAGTGATGATTAAGTTCCACCAAAAGAAAGCTTTATTTGTGTGAAAAAAAATACAAACATTTCATATGGGTACAGTGTTGCATGACTGAGTAATTGTCATTCAAAATATGAGAGCACTGAAAGCTGAAAATTTACCTGGTTCGGAAGTGGGTGTAGGTGCCCAGTGGGTAAATAAAAAAAACAAGACTTTAATATCACTTTAATGCAGCTCTGTAATCAATAATAAATCAATAAATACATTTTTGCAATGCAAACAGTGTATGTACCCAAATGTGACCTGGTATCAGCCTCTTGCAGTCTCTCTATAGCACAATGTGCGTGTGAGAGGAACAAGAAGTACAAGGAACGAATAAGCTAATTTGCTGCCAAGAAGCATGCTGATAGTGGGAGAAAGCAGAGTGACAGAGAGATGAGCTTCTCACTGTACTGCTTCTTTCATTCTCCTTTAACAGGCTGTGGTAGGTCCAGGATGATCAGGGCTCAGAGGAAATGGGTTGAATAATGCTGG
This sequence comes from Pelophylax lessonae, assembly GCF_965119305.1. Taxonomy (NCBI): domain Eukaryota; kingdom Metazoa; phylum Chordata; class Amphibia; order Anura; family Ranidae; genus Pelophylax; species Pelophylax lessonae. The sequence continues at coordinate 146,313,767 of NC_138769.1, read as the reverse complement.
CCTTACATTGACCCTTCATTTAATCTTATTATTTGTATCTGTAGTACTGCCTAAAATACACCCAATTGAGCCTAAATTCTGCTACAGATAGTTAATATGGAACATAATATCTGATATAGGCTTATCAGTCAAGTTACTGTATGTTCTAAGGTGCACTATGATCCATTTTATATTACCGTCTTATTGTTTAGGTAAAAGCATTTCAAATTAGGTGAATTTGGTGCATTATGCCTATGCTGACATGCTACTTTATGCAAATAGTGGTGCATAGCTGTGTACAGCCATCTTTATCTATTCATGTCAATGGGCAGCTTCAGAGACATGAAAAAATCCAGAATATGGCTGCACTCCTTGGTAACTTTATTGAAGCATTAAAATCACATTGCAGGTGTGACAGGAACATAACGCGTTTCGCGCTAAAGTCAGCACTTACTCAAAACTCGGTTACTCACCTAGAGCGGCATTTCTTTGTCTTCAGTGGGCAGCTTGTTAAACGTGACTTTTAAAAGGCTCCAGTATTTTTGTCTTTGTTTGAATGCTTTCCCTTCCAATCAGCATTTGCTTAAAGTGTAGTTCCACTTAAAAGTGGAACTTCCGCGTATCTGTCGCCTCCCTCCCTCTGGTGGGACCCTTCAGAGGGGAGGGGAGAGCGGGTACCTGTTTTTGACAGGTACCCTGTCCCCACTTCCATCGGACCTTGCAGCGGCTAGGTCGTCAGAGGTTCGGACCCCTACTCCTCCCTCTGCTTCCTGGCTACTTACCGAGCACAGTGCGATTCGCTCATGCGCAGTAGGAACCCGGCCGTAAAGCCGCAAAGCTTCACTCATGGGTTCCCTCACCGGCAACTGTGGCGGCAGCACCCGACAGCCGATGGAAACATCGGCTGCAATGCTGACATTGCTGGACTCCAAGACAGGTAAGTTACATAGTTACATAGTCAGGTTGAAAAAAAGTCCATTCGGTTCAACCGAAAAAAAGTGTCCTAATATTAAATATATATTAAATATACATATACCGTAGCTGCTGACTTTTAATTTTTGGAGGTGGGGGGGGAGGCGGAACTTTGCTTTAATACCATTAAAGCCATCCATAGACATCAGATCTTTCCGTCTTACCTGAGTTTGGATATTTATATACGTATGGAGAGTGAGCACTGTCAGACAACTCTGTAGTTGATCAATTCTTCCCCTGAGAACAGTCATCAGGATGTCTGGAGAAGGTAAAGAATAACTATAGACCGATAAATATGATGTAAGTAGTTTTTTTCAGACAGCAATCTGACTCCCACACATGCCATCTAGATATAACCCTGCAGAGTTATAGGGTTGTATCTAGAGTTGTAGGATTGTATTAAATGCAGAGCCTTTAATATTTTGTAACTCATAATAAAAAAAGAATATTAAATACATATAACATCTTATTTTAAGATCACCATTGCTAAAAAAAAAAGTATTTTTTTCTTCTAGAAAAAATCTGTCCAATGGCCAAGAGTCCCTAAAAAGACAAAGTTCAACCACAGGAAGGACGGTCACCCTTACCCCACAAGCCCTTAAGCACATTTGGGTGCGGACGGCACTGATAGAAAAAGTGCTTGATAAGATTGTCCAGTACATTGTGGATAACTGCAGGTAAGAAACCATATTTATTTTTTTGTGTGTTATTAAGTGTGAACTCTACTCCAACCAAAATGTAATTTTGGGTTAAATGTAACATGCTGTAGTATAAACTGAGAGCTAAAAAAATAATTTATATTTGTGTTTGTTTTGCACATAACTTCACATTTGTGCTCATATGTGTTATTGAGTAATTTGGGTTTCAGCAATGCTATACATACTGTATATACACATAGCCACCTGTCTCAATATCCACAACGTATACACTACGAATGAGGCAAACTACACAAGTAAGAATAGAGAAAACATTGACAAATAGTTTTCCCACAACTGATACAAAGAAACATTGTTTACAATGATTTGATTTGTCAACCAGAATTTGTCAGACAGTCAAAAGATTATTTCCTTAGCTACAAGAAGAAGAACTTTCAGAAACATAGTTTACAAATAAACATTCCCCTTAAAGTTACCCTTACATATCAAGTGACTGGCTTCAGGTGATACAGAGATTAAACAAATCCTCCTACATAACTTGTACCTGTTTATCTGCAATCCTCTCTTCTCTACATCCATATAAAGTACAGAACTGATAAAGCTTGTGTGAGCTGTCAGAAAAAAAGAGGGCAGAGAGCTGAAATTACACACTGTGGAGCTCAGTGAAGAGAGCTCTAAGAGCTGATTGGGGGGAAAGGACACACTCCCCTTCACACAGCACACAGGAACAGAGCTGAGGCTGACAATCACAAGCTATGTGCTGGAGCTTCCTCCACTGTCACCTTTTTTCTCTTGGTGTCAGGAAAACTTGTCAGAAGTGATTCATGCTGATAGCAGAAGAATGAAGCAACAGACAGAAATGACACTTAGTGCTCTTAGTTGAGACAAGCACACACTATAGAGGGATATGCTTTGCTCATATTTAATGTCTGAGGTTTACAACCACTTTAAAGGCAACCTGGGAGATTAGAAATAGGAGAACTGCTATTGGTTACTTTTGCTTTTTACGTTTAAAATGTCTTTATTAGAGTTTTTACAGAATTAGCACATTAGAGAATAGAATACATGGACAGCTTCACGAGATGGTTGTTACAATGCTGAAAACAAGCAACGACCAGAGAAGAATTTTTTACTGTAAGCTATTAGAGGTCTCATTGCAGAAGATATAATAATTGTGATAAAGGCTGATAAACTTCCATGTAGCCATAAGTCCAAAAAGAAAGGAAAAAAAAACACCCTTGAAAGAAGAAGACATGGAAAAGTCACAGAAGGAGGTCAGAAGAGAAGTGAAAAGGAAGAGAAGCAGAAAGAATAAAGGATGAAGGAGAGGACCAAGGTGTCAGTCATAGTCAGCGGCTAGCAATTACAATTGGGAGGGAAATAGAGGTACCGTCATCTAAGTTGTCCAGGGTTCCCATGTTTGCTCGAACAGAGCTTGTTTGTCATTGATTACACTAGCAACCCATTCATAGACCATAATCCAAGAGACCTTGTGTTTCAAATGGTAGGAGACAGAGGATGACTTCCAGGATTTTGCAATAGTGATTTTGGCTGCCAGAAAAACAAAGGGAACCAAGCGCCATATAGAGTGTGATAATTCTGGTGGTGAATCATTGACCAAAGGAACATAAACCTGATAAGCTATTGGGTCACCTGTTAATTTGTGAAGCATACAGAAGACCTTGTTCCAAAAATTGCAGATCCTGGGGCATTCCCACCAAATGAGGAGCATAGAGCCACATAGGGAGAAACCCCTGAAGCACTCTGCCGATGCTGTTGGGTAGATTCTGGCCAGGTCAGCTGGGACCAAATACCACCTTGTCAGGACTTTAATACTAGCCTCTATCAGAGATACATTTAATATCTCCTGGTAGAAAACCTGGAGTCTGGTACACCGGTCCTCCGGCTCAAGTTTACATGTAAGGTCCCTCTCCTAGGCCAGCATGTAAGGGTGTTTGTGAAGTGAGGCCAGCAAGGATACATATGCCATACCCCAGGCCAGCATGTAAGGGTGTTTGTTAGATGAGGCCAGCAAGGATACATATGCTGTACCCAAGGCCAGCATGTAACAGTTTTTGTGAGATGAAGCCAGCAAGGATGCATATGCCCTACCCCAGGCCAGCATGTAAGGGTGTTTGTGAGACAAAGCCAGCAAGGATGCATATGCTATTTCCAGACCAGCATGTAAGGGTGCAAGGTACTTGTGTTTTTTAAGGTGCAGCCCTGTAATTTATGTAGCACCCTCCTAGATAGGTGCTAGGTAGGGAGTGTAATTTGCTCTGCCTGCTTATCAGGGGAGTAGCAGGTAAAACATAGTTGCTCTGTCTGCTTATCAGGGAGCAGAATTTCTAGTCAGACCTGTTGCATGTGTCCAGGGTTTGATTCATCTGGGCTGAGGGAGTGTCCCCACTGTGTCCAATAGGAGGGTCTGTTGGACAGTGGAGGAAACTCAGCCAGTGACACACAGGCTTTAGTAGCTGTCCCAGTGGGTTGGCACTGACAGTGGTGCATCCTGGGATAGGCTATAAAAGCCAAGGACACATCTGGCAGGGTGTCTTCTCTTCTGAAGTTGTGGAAGGTGGTCACAGGCAGTCGGCCTGGTGAACCAGAAAGTGTGGCTGAACCCAGAGGTCCAGTGGATGCTGACAAGCAGAGTTTGGAGGAAACGGTGACTCTGGAAAAATAGCGTCCGTGAGTACAGAAGAACTTGCCCAGGCGTCTGCCAGTAAGGGGACCACTCCAGAAGCTAGGGTCAGCAGATGGGTGTCAGCACACAGGCATTGAGAGTAAAGGGGGTGCCAGTTTCAGAACCCTGAAGAGAATATTTACACAGGAACATTTAAAGTATCTTCACTTAGTGGCAAGGTGAAGCAGCGGCCTTGCCACATTCTACAGTAAACTGTCCTTCAGACTGTAAATAGTTAATAGTTGGAGTATCCCACTCATCCCTTCTCCTATCCCAGTTCCAAATAAAAACAGAAAAACAACATCCCCTGGATTGATTATTGACTGAGCCAAGAACTTTCATTGCTGTTTATCTGCTGTCAGTTGCTAAGGGTAACCCAGGGGAATCCAGAAAGTGTAACTCTCAGAAGTCCTATAGGGGGCAGTGCTACATTTATTTATCCCTATGATTAAGCCCTGGACAAGGATGCGAGGCGTCAGGGGAGGTGAGATTCTGCATTGTAAGCCCTGCCACTACCACAATAAAGCTAGCTGAATAAAGATTTTAATGGAATGTGCCCTTCATTTTTACCATGTAGGTAGTGAGGGAAAAGATGGATCCTATTGTACATCTGGGAATCTGTGGCTGGTGAGCACAATACAACTTTTCACCTGGAGCAATACCAACTCTGGAGGATTGTCTACTATAAAGAAAATCTGTTGCCAAAGTTAAATTGCCTAAAAAGGTTTCCCTGTAAAAGAAGAGATGCTAACCTTTTAAGCTCCCCACGCTGCTGAACGTAGCTCTGGTAAAGACTTAGGTTGCTGCGAAACTGACACTGTGCTCTTCTTCTGTCTGTGTCCCCTGCAGCACTCAGTGGTTTCTCCAGTTGACATCCATGCCACTACTGTGCCTTGCAGTGATGTAGATGTCAGCAGGAGAAACAACTGAGTGCTGTGGGGGATACAAAACAATGACATTCCCATTAATGTTGGTTTCTTAGCTGACTGCAGAGGAACGCTTCTCATTAATGAAGCTAGGTTTAGTAGCACAGACAGTGGGAAAGGCATGTATTTTCTCTTCTTTTACTGGCAAGTCTTTTTAAGCAATTTCATTTTGGTGGCAGGGTCACTTTATTGAGCGCATTAAAGATCTATTGAAGACAAAACACTATTGGTATTAAATGTAAGGATTAAGATTTCAATGAACACTGTCATTCAGTGTGTCTACTATCAGCTGCAAGAAACAGCAGAGATTCACGCTGAGCATGCAGAGTATAGTGAATTATTGTCTATTTTCTATCAAACCACAATTGTAGCTAATGTACAAGCAGATGATTTCCAGCTGAGTACTGTAATTCTTACACTTAACTTCCAACTTGTTTTCACTGTATTAAAATTCAAATAGATTCATCATGGTGTTCATTATTCAGTCCTTTCATCTTCTTTCCATTCAAGGAAATGCATACCCTTCATCTTACTAAAACACATCACAGCAGGTTCTGCCACGACACACTGTGTAATTTTTGTTTTTTGTCTATGGAAATATTCAGAACAGCCAGCATACAGGAAAAGTGCAGTCTGTCATATAGTAACAAGAAATACTTTATGACTCCCCTTCCCTGCACTCCCCTGTTACACCGTTGGTCTATTGGAGCTGCTGTAAATAGCCAGTTCTTTCTGATATAGGCATACCTCCCAACTTTTTGAGATGGGAACGAGGGACACCTATTAGCAAAAGTATGTAGGCAAAGAACACACTCCATGCTACACCCCCTTTTATTTTACAGTGAATTATACAAAGAAAAAATTATTAAGTAATGTACAATTAAAGACAAAACTTTTTTTAGGTTTGGATAGAATGGAGATGGATTGGAACACCTGTCAGTTGGGGAGATTCCCCCTCTCTATGTGTCCTGTTTACCATAATGATTGAAAGTAAAAGAAACTCCAAAAAATTGGGTTATCCCCAAAAAAGTAATAGAGGGGAAATGGGGACACTCATTCTGATATCCTAGGGTAGTGATGGCGAACCTTTTTAAGCTCGGGTGCCCAAACTGCAACACAAAACCAACTTATCTGTTTCAAAGTGCCAGCGGGTTAATACCGGGGGTGGGAAGGTGTTATATCGCCTCCCAGCCACCTGTCAACTGCCTTCTGAGAAGCAATCCATGGTGGATCAATTTTTAAGAAGAGCAGCAAGGGATGCTGTATATGTAAGTGCACCCCAACCTAACTACTCACCTCTGCATCCCAAAGCCTCCCCCCCTTTGCTTACTTCCACATGCCCTCCTCTGTTTACTATTGCACCCCCACAAAGCTGCTAACCTTGTAAAGGATAGCTGGTCAGTGGTGTGTGCTCTTCATCCTCGCGTGCCCACAGAGAGGGCTCTGCGTGCCAACTGTGGCACTCGTGCCATGGGTTCGCCATCACTGTCCTAGGGGTCCCCAAGGGATTCCCTAAATTTGCAGGATTTCCTCTCACTTCCTGTTTTCCCTATGGAACAGGAAGTGAGGGTAAATTTCCCCAATGGGACACGGATGGTAAAAAATAAACTGGAAGTGGTTATAACCCTCCCTTACGCTATTCAAAATGAAAAAAAAAATAAAGTTTTGCCTATAGTTCTACTTTAAACCCACAAATGCTTTTTTTTACCATTACTATTCCTTTATATTGGCTTTTGACATTTATAAAGGCAGCAGTTTAGAAATTGGATGAAAAGTTTAGCACTAGGAAACATTTTTTGAAAGATATAAAAAGTTCATTTTATTTACAACTATATAGATCAGACTAAAATGATGGACAAATGAGGAGGAAAGAGGGACATTGTTCCAGGGACAATCCCCCAAAATCAGGGACAGTTGGGAGCTATGTATAGGGGAGCAGGTGGCTTACTCCTAGCATCTATTCCTCATGCCTATGTGGTCAATCACAAATCCCAAACACTCACATCGTCAACACTGTGTAGGCTCCAACACCACCCAATGTGGAACTTACACAAGTCCCAGAGGAACAGCGGGACAGTGGAGTGCAGGGAAAGTGAGAATAAGTGGATCTCAGATAAGCTATTAAGATACTTGTTCAAGTTGCCCTCAATTGGCAAAGCAAAAGAGCCACAATAAAGTAAACCTCAATATAGGGGGAAGCACACTCATTTTAGAAACACTTCCACTCAGCGCTCATAAAACTCGCAAACACATATTAAAAAAGATACAATGAAATAAAGAGCAGCAGCCACTATAATAGAAGTCAAATAAAAAGAATTATGCTAGATGACCCACAGAGAAATCAGCATTAGCAGCGCTAGTAGGTAACAACTTATAAAGTGGACCACATATGGGATAAGTCCATATCCAGAGATGACACCAGATAGGAATCACTGCAATGGTGAAAAAATCTCAAGAAGACCGAAGAGGTAGGACATACAGCCATCAACACACCTTGTGAGATCCTCTCCCCTTAAGAAATGCACTCACCACAATGCAGATTCACAAGGCCATATATCTCTTAATACAGGGTCTCCTGGTGTTATCGTCCTCCACACGAATGACTATTAAGGATCACTATTCCTCATAGATTCTCTATTGTCAAATAGCCGAACATAGAGTACTCCCTGGATGGATTGCTTCAACAGAGACCACATACATGCAAAAAGGGGAAAGATTGCTCATAGTGTAAAACGTAACAACTTTTATTGATCCATACACAAAAACCCCCCTTAATGCTATGCACTTACATTTAAAAAAACAATAGATTGCATAAAATGACAGCAGGACTTTTGAATCACCCGCGTCTCTCACCGGATCACCGTCCCGCAGTGTCTCTCGATGCAGAGGCGGTGATGGACAGTCCACAGTTGGTAACGTGAGCCGCGTGGTCACGCCCTTACGCGTATCGTCATAGGACTTCGTCAGAGGGCGTCCTATAATCGTCTCTGCATCGGGAGACACTGCGGGACGGTGATCCGGTGAGAGACGCGGGTGATTCAAAAGTCCCACTGTCATTTTATGCAATCTATTGTTTTTTTAAATGTAAGTGCATAGCATTAAGGGTTTTTTTTGTGTATGGATCAACAAAAGTTTTAACATTTTACACTATTAGCAATCCTTCCCCTTTTTGCATGTATGTGGTCTCTGTTGAAGCAATCCATCCAGGGAGTACTCTATGTTTGGCTATTTAACAATAGAGAATCTATGAGGAATAGTGATCCTTAATAGCCATTCGTGTGGAGGAGGATTACACCAGGAGATCTGTGCCAGTTACCTGTATTAAGAGATATATGGCCTTGTGAATCTGCATTGTGGTGAGTGCATTTCTTAAGGGGAGAGGATCTCACAAGGTGTGGTGACGGCTGTATGTCCTACCTCTTCGGTCTTCTTGAGATTGTTTCACCATTGCAGTGATTCCTATCTGGTGTCATCTCTGGATATGGACCTATCCCATATATGGACCACTTTATAAATTGTTACCTACTAGCGCTGCTAATGCTGATTTCTCTGTGGGTCATCTAGCATACATATTTTTATAAAGTAAACCTGTTGTCCTATTATTATGATAAACTGTGCCCAACTCAGAATAGTGAGCATTGTATGGTGGCAGATAGTACATTTAGTGGCTTGGCAGGATCAGCCTACAAAACTTCCTGTGCAAAGACAAACTTTTCAAAAGTCTTGTTTCTGCTGAGGCACCCCTACTCCTGGGTGACAGGGCTTGGGCCTAGAGTCCTTTAAAATGTGGAAATTCTCTCTGCATCCTAGATGTCTTGGATTTTGAGCACGTTGCTGTCCAGTGGTAGTCAAGAAACCTAAGGTTCATGTCACACTAGTTACTGTCTCTGGTGACAACTCATCAGCAAGAGGATAGCTAAAAATGCTCTCATTTGCCCATTTTGCATCTCTCCCTTGTTGGCCAAAATGCTGCAGAATATCACCTGCCACAAAGGACTCCTTTACAAACGTGAATGGGGGGTAAAACCCTAATTTAGCTGCATTTTTATAGCCCATCACTGAAGAGCAAGTGTACACCTACCACGGTCGTGATGCTTTGCGGCCGTGGCAGGAATGAAACCTCCTGTTGTGTTCAGCAGGCAAAGAGTGACCTATTTAATTTACGGCCATTCTGCAACTGTGCACAACACAGCATAGATGTCTAGTATTTAGAGGGTTAAAGCAGGCAGTGAGGAGGCAATGCAATGCCTCCTCACTGACTGTCTGTTGCTCTCTAAAGAGTGGATCGCTCTTCAGAGGGCAAAGCAGGTGTAAGCAAGGCCAAAGGGAGCAGCGACAGAGTGACACCACGCTGGTTCTGCCAACAAGAAAGTTACGCTATAGCACTAGGCAAGTGCTCTCTTGAGTTGCCATGGATCTAAAGTTAGCTTTCGGCACCTTATGGTGAACACAATCCTCTAAATATGTCTAAATCCAAGAGCAAAATTGTAATACAATGCAGCCTACCGTTCCTTAGTGGTTGCAATTTTTATCTCTTTTTTTGCTTTTTTTAATTAAAGAGGAACTTTAGTCCCCTATTTATTGGCTTTGCCCCCCTCCAGTGCTGCCATTATGGCACATGTGCAGATGTGGCAAAGAAGTGCCCTGTGCGTTCAAGTGAATAGCCTAAAATATCATAAAAGCATAAAAGTGCACTGTGCGTTTATATCGTGTGGACCAATAGGGGGCCGAGGTGCCACAACATAAAGTGCTATGTGCTGAGATGACGTTGTAGTGACAAAACGCATAGGGTGTGGTTTATTGCGTCATACGTCACTTCCGGTGGCGGTGGTTCCGGGCTGTGGAACGCGGAAGCGCTCAGGCTTGACGGACCCTGCATGCTGATGTGCCTATGGTGATTCTGAGTGGGAGCCAGGCTATACGTGCAGCTTTCACCCCTATACCAATTGTGTGTGCCTATGGTGATTCTGAGTGGGAGCCAGGCTTCAGGTGCAGTTTTTATCCCTATACCAATTGTGGTAAGTGCTTTTGCCTAGTGGGGGGCCACGGGTAACAGCACCGCATACATTTGCACAATATATTTTGTGCGCACTCAATTCACTGGCACAACTTTATTGTATAATCAACAGAATCAGTTTGTATCTCAGCACATAGCACTTTATGTTGTGGCACCTCGGCCCCCTATAGGTCCACACGATATAAATGCACAGTGCACTTTTATGCTTTTATGATATTTTATGCTATTCACTTGAACGCACAGTGCACTTTTTTAATTTTAATGACATTTTATGTTATCCACCGGTCAATTTTAATTCTTTGCATACTGTGGTAGCGCCGATATACCAACAACACTTGCACTTTAGAAAGATGGAAGATTGGGAAGAAAGGATTTTCCGGCACATAAATTGCTTAAAAAGTAGTTTATTTAAATTCCATCACATACAAAAAATAGGAGGGGGGAAAAAAGAAAGGGGACAATTAAATCACAAATGAAAAATGATCTAATAAAATTGACTAACCACAGACTCGGCTGAGTAGTCATATGAATAACATACAGCAGTTCTACTAGATATAGTCATGCATAAATAAATGCTAATAGTCACAAATTGCGACTATATAAATATAAATTTAAGCAATTTATGTGCCGGAAAATCCTTTCTTCCCAATCTTCCATTTTTCTATGTAGTAAACTTTAGGATTGGCACGTTCAATATTAACTATATGCTCAGATAGCTGCTATCTGATGGCATTGTTTCATTGAATAACACTTGAATAACACTTGCACTTTATTATTCACATACTACCTCAGAGGTAGGTTGGTGGCAGCTTACACCACTTTTTCACATTTTTCCATTTTTGATTTTCATGTTTGGAACTCCATAGCGCTAGTAATCTCACACCCCCCAGAGATGTGGCAAAGAGCTGCTTCCTGCCTTTGGATTCTGGCAGAGCCCTTTGACACATTTGTGCGCATGCAGAAAAGTTCTTGCATGTCTGCAATTATGGCAGAGGTGTAGGACTTTTATTGTTGTTGCCTTCGCGCCTGCAAAAGGAGCCAAGTTGCTTACAGGAATGATCACTCCCGCTCCAGTGGCAGGCAACAGCCCAGGTCTGTGAGATTTCGGGATTTTGTTAAAATCCCAGGACAGTCCCAAATCCTGGACTGTTGGGAGGTACAGTATGTCTAATATATGTTTGATATTATAAGGAATGATAAGGGTGTAAATGTGATGTTGTGCAAAAGGGCAGTGACATAGCTTATGTAAATATAATTAATTACCGTTTTATTCTGTTGTGCTTGTGCAGACTCTGGATTGCTCAGCTACTTGCTTTTATGGGGATGAATCCAGCTGAGCAAAGCTTATAAAGAACAAATGACTATTTCAGCAAAGAAGGATTACATATTAATCCTCTTTGAAAGAGGTAATATAATTCAGCTGGAAATGACTTTAGTCATGCCTTATAGCAAAGATAAAATGTATCTTAATGTGCGCTATAATGTGTGAAAATATAACGCTAACGATATAGTAAAAGCTAATTTACTGAAGTATCCTTCCTTTATAGTAATAATATGCATAGCATTCTATCACCATTTCCTCATAAATTATTAGCTTTTATAAAAGTGTCCAAATTGAGAAGCCAAATGTCTTTTGTTAATGAGTGGGAACAATCAAAACAAGTTAAAACTAGATAAAAAAAATAGATAGATAGATAGATAGATAGATAGATAGATAGATAGATAGATAGATAGATAGATAGATAGATAGATAGATAGATAGATAGATAGATAGATAGATAGATAGATAGATAGATAGATAGATAGATAGTAACCAAATATAGGCCAATCTGAATGTAGACAGTGCCATGTCCTATAGTATATAGGAAAGTAGCAAACATTGAGGATTCTAAGGGCACAAAGATAAATCAGACACAATTAAAAAAAATGAAACATTTATTATTATTTGTTTCAAAAGCAAAAAACACCATGCATTTAAGTGCTGGTTCACACTACTCCGACTTGTCAGGCGACTTGGCAAGTCGTGCTCCATTCTGTGCAATTGGAACCGTTCTAATAGGAGCGACTCAAGTCGCTCCGACTTAGAAAAAGGTTCCTGCACTACTTTTGGCCGAAGTCGGAGAGACTTGCATTGACTTCCATTATGTGAAGTCAGTGCAAGCCGCGCCAAAGAGAGAAATGGACAGAGGGCGCACCAGCCTAGCGCATTATCTTTAAAACAATTTATTGTAATATACATGTATACACATTATACTCACAAAACGATTATGAAACACGGGCAATAAGCAATGAGGGACCACCAGGGGTCTCCACTGGGCATCCTCAGCTGCCGCAGGCCGTGGAAGGATGTAGACCTCCAAAAAACCTCTTACGCGTTTCGGGGTGTCCCCCCTTCATCAGAAGTCGCGGTGCATGGCGACTTGTTCAAGTCGCCCTGAATTCGTGTCGCCATAGTGTGAACCGACACTTAAAGTGTAATGGAGAATGGTCCAGAATCATAGAAACAAACCACAATGAGATACAAAAGCATAACAATGCAAAATGAAAACTCGATCTGTTTCAATTTTTGACACAAATCTTCATCGGGGGGGGGGGGGGTATCACAGTGGGTAAATAGCACCAATGGTTACATAATCATCATTTCCCACTAATAATATATCCATAATATTATAGCTTCCTGGTCCATTCACAATGCATAGCAGGGACACCACATCAAATAGCCACTTGATTTGGCATGCTCATGTTTGCTCTTTTGTTGATGGCTACATGTTTTGTTTGCTTGTTTTTGTAATTTAGTAGCCACCTAACATCCTGGTCTCTCTATATGTGGCTGGATATTTACAGTATATTATCAAGCATTCCTGCTATCCATTTTGACTGGACCTGGAAGATTTATATTTTCTCTGGATATATTAGTGGGAAACTCAATGGTGACCTTTGTGCTCCAATTGCCTGAACCTTTCTCTCTGGGGGATTCTACCCTTTCAAGAAATATGATGAATATGTAAACATTGATCCTGTTTAACCACTGTGGTACACACCCTTTTGATGAAGATGTGTGTCAAGAATTGAAACACGTCAGGGTTTCATTATGCTTTATTATGCTTATGTTTTTCACTGTGGTTTGTTCATATGATTTTGGACCATTCTCTGTCATGCTTTTATATGGATGGTGTTTTTTGTGCTTTTAAAATGAATAAAAATAAATGCTTCTTTTTTAATTTTTTTCTGATTTATCTGTGTGCCTTTAAAATCCCCCATGTTTGTTACTTTCATGTTTACTAGATAGATAAATTGTATTGTTTTCATAATACTGTATACATAATCGATTTTGGGCCATCCGCTCGCTCTTGGTCACCTGAAAAACAAATGGATAGTTACCATTTTGTTTTGTTTACTTACCTTGATATTGAAGAAAAATATACTCACCTTTCTTCCACTTACTCTCTCTGCGGCCGCGGCCCACACCGTCACTTCCTCTTTGCATTGATTCCTGGGAGCTGAACGTCATCGCTTCCAGGAATCAATGCGCCTGCACCGGCCCCGCTCGTCACTTCTGGTGCGGGCGCCTCATTCCCATGCCCAGAAGCTGTGGAGGGATGACGCGCCCGCACCAGAAGTGACAAGCGGGGCCGGTGCAGGCGCATTCTTGTAGAAGAGGACACGGAAGAGGACGCAGAAGAGGACGCGCTGGCTTCAGCTGCCCACATCCGAGATGGCAGCGCTGGAGAAGAAATTTTCAAGGTAGGTATTTCTTCTAAAAGGTAAGTGCAACCCAGGACAGTACAGAGGCTATCCATTGTGAAATGTACTAGCCCTGACTGTCCTGGGGGTATTTTTAGCAAAATTTCACCCCCGTGGCCGGAACTCCGCTTTAACACATAATTGGATTGCACCTTCCAATAATAAGACCAGTTTCCTAACAAGTTGGTTGTACAAGATTCACACAGCCATATTTAATGACCATTGTGCAATGGCACTTAAATCAACTTAAATCCTGTCCTCGCAACAGGACACAGGTTCAAAAAAGGGGGATAGGTGGGACTTTATATGAGGCAATGACTGGGTAGAGTCATATGCCTCCATCCCTGGTACAGATAAAGGAGGAGGGAGGTTTGGGACTTGAAATGAAGCACACGGCTATAGAGAGAGGAAAAATCTATGTATAATATGTTTATTTGTACATACTGTAGATAATGACATAAAATGGAATCATGTAACTCTCACCAAAGGAGTGAATGATATGAAAAAAACACCAAGAGAAACCAGTGAAAACAAAACAGCCAGAGTGAACAATGTAATCAAGTGATACCTAAATCCTAGGTGAGAGAGCATGATCCAAAAAGGTGTATGGTATAACAGATAGAAGAAACAGGAAGTAAGTGCTCAACCTGGAAGTGATATTTGTAGTGAGGTCACGCCACTAAACCACTCCCAAATGCCACGCTTTTGGTGTGCTCGGCAAGGACACAGTACTGACAATAGAGGCACTTGGATTGCCCCACTGTCACATACAGGTTGCATTGTTGGATTGCCCCACTGTCACATACAGGTTGCATTGTTGGATTGCCCCACTGTCACATACGGGTTGCATTGTTGGATTATTTGTTTTTAATGCATAATGCTTATATTATAAATATAAAGTCAGTGTATGCAATACTTGATGGTTTGTTTATTGTTTATCTCTCCAGTAAATATTATGAAAAAGAAGCTTTATTGGCTGATCCAGTTTGCGGTCCGATATTGGCAGTTCTTTTAGGTAAGACTAAAACAAAAATCATAGTTTATCAGTTATAGCCATGTACATTATAGTGCAAATTGTTGTGATATAAGAAGTGAACTGGGCTGTAAAACACTAATGGCCCTGTAATTGTCAGTTTTATAACAACTGACATATACTGTTCGATGAAATAGTGTCATAGTAGGAGGGCTTCCAAGGATACTATAGAGTCCCTATATTTCAAGAGACAGGTCTTACTTTCTGATCCCTCTAGCAATAAATAGTAGCAGCATTCTTTATCCCACTGAAGTGCTTAGCAGATTACAGTAATATCATGGTTATCTTAGAGAATAACTGTATTTTATAGAGAAGCAGAAATAACAAATGCCATCAGCAGGTGATACTTCTAGTAAAATCTTGAAATTAAAGCTCAGAGTTCTATTGGGAGCAGATTGAACAGGGGTCAGTTTTTTTCTGCATGTTTTCCTCGAAAGTCTTGAATTTGTAATACAAATGCACATGTTGTAGTCCTCTGGTATTGAAGGCTTAATACATCATATACTGTATCTTACCCTATGATTAAGCCCCAGTGAGCAGGGCGAAATGCATCAGTGTGTGTGGTTTGGTGGAGACATGTAGGCTGAGGCCATTCTTTATCATTTATTTACTGACCTGGGCTGGTCGGTAGTAGCGGCGTCTTTACATCATATACTGTATTTATATAAAGTCATTCAACTCATGTTCTGTTGTAGCTTTGGACAGTTGCTGGACAACTTATGTAATAGAGGCAAATATATATAAAAGGCATGTGAAATGGGAAAGAAATGTATATACTGAATACCACCATTCCATGGATCAACCAGAGTTCTCACAACTCAATAATACTTGTTATGGTGCTCCTTTAAAGTAAACTGAATGGACCCTCAACAACAATTCTTGGATAGCATAAAAATTATTTCTATTGTTGGCTGCAGTTGCCCTTTAAATAACTATTATATTTGCACATTATTTCTTTTATTGCAATGGTAAAAAACAGCTACTATGGTTCAAGAAAAAACTGCAGTGTTTTGTATTCTTCAAATCAGCGTATCACACAGTGGATTCATTTTTCCTTGTGTTATTCTTCAGTGGGACCTTGTGCACTAGAATACACAAAGCTAAAGACAGCAGATCATTACTGGACAGATCCTTCAGCTGATGAACTTGTGCAGAGGCACAGGATCCATGGAACTCACACTCGCCAGGACTCTAGTCCGTGCAAGCGGCCCGCCCTTGGTGTATGTATCCTTGTCTTCTAACCACCAAAGTACATATGTCATATGCTGATGTTTCATAAACCATACATATTTGTGTTTGTTGTAAGAATAATATATTTGTATTGGCATTGTATTTCTTTATATGAAGGTTACTGATGCTTATATTCTGTGGTTCTTCTAAAATGAAACATTGCTGATTAGAGCAATCTACACCACTTCAAATAGATTATTGGTTGCTGATTAAAGGTTAATTAGTGTTTCATTTTCAGTAAAATGATATGCTCGCAAATATAACAAACCTACTTTGGATTCCTGTGATTCGGTAAGCACTGTGGCAGTGTAGTAGAGAAGGTCTAGGTTAATTTCTTTATAGAGAGACTGTCTTCCTAATTTGTATGGTCTCACTCTCCACCTAATTGTCTGGGTTTTCTCCTAGAGCATTAGCTTCCTCCTGAGAACATTTCATTAAAGGCTTGTGTAGATGGCAAATGCAGCATGTACATCAAGCTTGCATTTGAGAGGTATTTAAATTCTAAGTTAGCAAAAAAAATTCAAAAAATCACCACAAGGGGCAGTAACTATATTTAGTGAGACGTGTTACTTGTGCTTCAATTGAAGTTCAAAATCCTGCCCTCCTCACCTTTGTTATGAGACATATTGAGTAAGGGGATATGTGACATGGCCCTGGAGTCCAAGAGGACAGAATTAAAAATCAGCCACATGTACCAGGTTGCTGCAACCGATGGTCCCACATTTCATTGCACTTAGATGGACAACTCCTGTGGGTATAGATAAGCTTTTTATATGAGAGGGTAGCATTTATGTCTAAAAGCCAGGCTTGGAAGATAAGAGGGGGAGCTTGCATCAATTTTACTGCAGTAAATATATTTTTATGTAAGAATGTTGTCATAAATGTATCTACTTCGGGATTTGGGTATAACCCTAATATGCATTGTTTGGGGTTCAGTGTTAGCAGGGAGCCCATTGTATCATGGAGGAACCTCACTACTTGTGTCCGAAATCCTTGACTGTCGGGGCAAGCCCATAGTAAATGAAAGAAGGTGCCTGTGGAAAGCAAGCACATTGGGCATAGCGAGCTATGTGTAGATCAGCCACATTGGAGCCCCGAAGACCACACATTACTGCACGTAGGGGATAAGGCATGGTGTGCCCAAGAGAGGTGCAAATTAAGGTTTTTTAAGTGTTGTTGATCACATTTGTCTATTAGATAGAGGAGGGATAACTGAACAGCAAGATAATAAAATTAAAAACAGGTAAGGCAGCTCCCCCCAAGCTCATTGGGTTTTTAAGGTGTGCCAATGAAGTCTTTGTCTACCATTTCCCCAGACAAATAATTTAAGGCTGTTCTACATAAGTTTGAAGTACTTCAATGGTTAAAAAAAAAAAAAACAGGGGAATGCCACAGGAGGTATATCATTTTGGGCAAAAGAACCATTTTTATTAGATTAATTCTACCCATGACCTTTAGTGGAAGGTTAGCCTATATTTGGGTTCTGGTCTTGACCAAAGCACATAGTGGTTTGATATTTAATTATATATGATCTAGAAGTGTGTATGCTCAAATATGTCAACAAACTAACTCTGGCGAAAGAGATTTTTGTTCTACCGTGGAAGGAAAGGTATCAATGACGAGTGCTTGGAATTTGTCTCCAATTATTTTTAGACTGGACTATTCCCTAAATTGCTCAATAGTTCACAGGGTGGCCTGCAACAAGGGACTAGGATCCACCAAGTAAAGAAGCACACCATCAGCATACATTACAATGGTCTTGACAAGTGTGCCCACTCACAGACCCCGTATAGAGGGGTTAGATGTAATGGTTATCGCAAGTGGTTCTCAACATACTTTTTGTTTTATAAAAGTAGTGATGCATTGTGAAAATGTGGGCTTCTCCTCCAGTGCATAGGAGTTAAGGCACTTTGAAGCTGTTGTGGCATGTGATTTAATTACTGTTAGAATAAAAGTTACATTTTACCAGCTATGCTGTCATGTTTTTACAAAGGTTTTTAGTTTATAGCTTTATCTTCTTCCACAAGCTCATTTTAATTGGCTTCCATGCAAAATGAGAAATTGATAGTATATGTGTAAGTGTGCTATGGACATTAGTTTGTTTATATATTATATGGGAAACTATAGATAATATGACTAAATTTTAACACACATTGATAAGATTTACATTACAAATTTAAAGATTATAGATTACCTTTAATAGAGATCTGTTGTCACTAATTACTGCTGTTTATGGAAGGCTCATGGGAGCTCTCTGTGGTACTGAAAAGGCTTAGCTTTGCTCACACAACTTAGAAGATGAATGCAATAGCCGTGTTACATTGATTTTGCTGTGTTCTGGAGATCTTTATTCCTGGGAGCCTCTAATGAGAGAGACTGCAGAGGCTACAGAATATACACAATGACACAGCCACACGAGAACATATAGAGCTCGGATCTCAGAATATTTTAGGTCAATCCCTGAAACATTGCCCATTCTTTAACTATAATCCATCTTCTGCCATTCTAGAGTGATGACAAAAATAGCAACTAAGGAAAAATGATATAAGTGTCTCCTGTCAATAAACATAGTGCAGCACCTTCCACAAACAACAGATTTCCAGGTTTAGTGCATGCACGCCTTTTTTTTATTGTAGGGTATGTTAACAGTAGTTAGCGTTTTTCGCAGTATTCATCTACTTGGTGCTTTTTAGTGACTAAGTAAACTAAAGAGAAAATACATATAATATAAGTGCATAGTGAAATATACTGATCAGCCATAACATTATGACCACCCACCCAGGGGCGTACCTAGAGCATTTGGCACCCAGGGTAAATCCTATATCTGGCACCCCCCAGGCGGGCAGGCGATGCACCGCACATTGATGTGTTATCAAGTGACGTCGTGTGTAGCACCTCCACACACTGTGGCCCGGAACCTGCAAGAATCCTCCCTCTGCTCCCCCCCGGTGGCCAGGCCCCTCCTCCTCCTCCACCTCTGCAAAAACGTCACCGACTAACCTGAGGCGCCAGACAGAAATACATGTAACTGGCAGTGGCACACTTATTATGTGCTACTGCCAATGGCATCACTAGGGTTGGTGTTACCTTGTGCAGTAAAACATGGTGTCACCCCCCCCTCCCCCCCAAAAAAATAATTTTACTGTTTTCTGAAAGTGCGCCAAAGATGCAGCATGCAGGACTTTTGGTGCGCTTTCAAAAAATGCAGAAAAAAACATGCAACCTAATAGAAATCTATAGACTGCAGCTATAACTGCGAGTAAAATGTATGAAGACCCCCTTTACAATATACAGCCCCCGTACTTCTGGACCCCTTCACATTACACACCCTCCATACCTCTGGAACCCTTTACAATTCACAGCCGCTGCACCTCTGGAGCTCCTTTACAATTCACAGCCACTGCACCTCTGGGCCCCTTTACATTACACAGCCCGCACCTCTGGACCTCTTTACATTACACAGCCCCCCTCAAACCTCTGGACCCCTTTACAATTCACAGCCACTGCACCTCTGGGCCCCTTTACATTACACAGCCCGCACCTCTGGACCTCTTTACATTACACAGCCCCCCTCAAACCTCTGGACCCCTTTACATTACACAGCTCCCCCCCACACCTCTGAACCCTTTTACATTACACAGCCCCCCATGGGCCTCTTTACATTACACAGCCCCCCATGGGCCCCTTTACATTGCACAGCCCCCCATAAACCCCTTTACATTACACAGCTCCCCTCACACCTCTGAACCCTCTTACATTACACAGCTCCACCACCCCCATAGACCCCTTTACATTACACAGCCCCCCATGCCCCCTTTACATTATACATACAGCCCCCACCCCAATGGAACCCTTTACATTATACAGCCCCCCCAATGGAACACTTTACATTATACAGCCCCCCCCCCATGTAATCCTTTACATTATCCGTCTGTTCCCGCTGTTTATTCAGCGCTGGTGATTCTCTCTCTTCTGTCCTGCCTCAGTGCCTCCTGCTCCGCTCTCCTGTGTTTTTGAGCAGCAGAGGGCCGGAGGCAGTCCGGCGGCCGCCCTGGGTGTCACCCTGGTGCTCCCTTACACCCCCCAATGTGTGGCACCCAGGGCGGACCGCCCCCCCCCCCCGCCCCCCTATTGGTACGCCACTGCATCCACCATAACTTGTTTAAGCCTGGACTGCATTAGACCTCTGAGGATATGCTGTGGTATCTGGCACCAGGCTGTAAGTAGCAGATCTTTTAAGTCCTGAAAGTTACAAGGTAGGACCTCCATGGTTTGGACTTGTTTTTCCAGCACATCCCACAGGTGCTTAGTTGGATTGAGATCTGGAGAATTTGGAGGCGCAGTCAGCACCTCAAACTTAATGTTGTGTTCCTCAAACCATTCTTGAATTCATCAGACTAGACCACCTTCTTCTATAGTTCAGTGGTCCAGTTCTGAAGTTCACATGCCAATTGTAGGTGCTTTCGGCTGTGGACATTGATCAGCATGGGCACCCTGACCAGTCTTCGGCTGTGCAGCCCCATACAAAATAAACTGCAATGCACTGTGTGTTCTATATTTTTTCTATCAGAACCAACATTAAGGTGTTCAGCAATTCGAGCTGCAGTAGCTCTTCTGTTGGATCAAACTACATGGGCCAGCCTTCGCTCCCTATGTGCATTAACAAGCCTTGGCCATCCATGACCCTGTCACTGGTTCACCAGTTTTTCTTCCTTAGACTATTTTTGATAGGTCCTGACCACTGTAAACAGGAAACATGGCACAAAAGCTGAAGTTTTAGAGTTGCTCTGACCTGGTCATCTAAGTAATTACAATTTGGCCCTTGTCAAAGTCATTCAAATCCTTAGCTTGCCCATTTTTTCTACTTTCAACATATCATCTTAAGAGACAACATATTCACTTGCTGCCTAATGTATCCCAGACACTTTCAGATAAGATAATCAATGTTATTCACTTTACCTGTCAGTGGTCATTAATCTGGCTGATTGGGATGTGTATATATCTATATCACATACAGGCACGTTGTCAAGTTCTGATAATGCTTTATTTAAATATCACTCCACTCTAAAGATACTTCTTCCTTTACAAACTGATTTTTATTTGGTACATTTCTTGTTTCAGTTATTGCAGACACAAAGCACATGGAACATTTTATAGATGCTGTGATTATAGTATTCATCTACACAAGGGCATAACATAAAAGTCTGGGAACTCTAGCAAATTTCATGACCACTGCCTTCTACTTCCTGTGGTTGTATTTCAGACATGTATCTACAATTGATACATTTTTCAGGTGTAAGAGATATGATCCAAGTCATAGGCGTGCGCACAAGGTGTGCCGGATGTGCCTGGGTATACCCTGATCACCCTGTGCGGCGCAGAATCCCTCTGCTGCTAGTGGCCCGCTCCCTTTAATCCTCTAATATCTCACCAAAACCCCCATGGGGCTCGTTAAAGAAAGAATTGAAAAAAATATATAATAATAATAATATTGTAAAAATGATTTAAAAAATAAAATTGTAAAAAATTATAATGAAAAAATAAAACGTAAAACTACTGACACATCCACTGCTCTACTGACACTGTCCACTGCTCTACTGACACCATCCACACACATGTGTTTGAGCTTTGGAGTGCACACCCTAATGCAATATGCTGCGCACACTATAATCAAAGTCAATGTTTATGTCACATGCTGCCCAATATGCATGAATATAAAAATAAATATTTTTTTTTTTTGTAGTAACAATATTTTATATGTTTACTTAAAAAACTTTAGTTATAAAATTGAATGATCTCTTTACACTTTAGTGTTTAGTATTTCACTGAAATATATTTGTAACAAGTCCAAGGGCTAGAAGGTATTTCTGGCAAAGACAGCTGGAATGGATGAGTTCCTCTGTTCTGTTCTAAAAATAAATTCATCTAAATCTAAAAAAAAATACAAACAATTGACATTAATCAGGCACAAATGACACATTCTTCACAGAAAAAGCCCTGGAATTGACATCACTGGCAATATTTTATGACCTAAAAAGACAAACATGAAGACATATGCCTTTGATTCAGAAAAGCAAATACCATTTAGAAAAGATTGTAAGTGAGTGGAGTAAAGGAATAGTATGAGTCACCAATGATTATTTATGGAGGATAGAAGGGCGAATTCTAATATCAAAGAGGAATTATATGTAGCAAAGAAACAAATGTTCTCCGTGTTTGAGGAATGTGCCCTGCGGACTTCATGATCTGCCAAGAGGTCAGTCATTCTCTGAATACTTGAAATGTAAGATATTTGAAAGCTGAATTGATCAAATGCCTGGAAAATCAAATACGGTATATATGACTGTGGAGGAATAAGAGCAAATACATTTGGAATAATTGCCCTAATTAGGTCACCCTAGAAACAGAAGAGTATGTATAGTCAGACCTATGCAGATCATCTAAAATGATTATTTGTGAAGTCGTTTTCTTCTGTTATCATCTTCATCTGTGGGTTATAATTTCCCATTGCCTTTACCCACTTTCTGACTGCCGAATGTACAAAAATGTCATTGGTTCAAGTGGTTATAACAAGCTTGTGGCTACAGCTGCAGCCATGCACTTGGTATCATTTTTTACAGCCAATGATCAGTTGTTCAGTAGATGATCTAAGAGGGTCTACAGCCCGGTGGCGTACCAACAGGAGGTGCGGGGGCGGGGGGGGGGGGTGATCTGCCCCATGTGCCACACATTAGGGGGTGTCAGGGAGCACCAGAGTGACACCCGGGGCCGACCGCCAGACTGCCTCTGCCACTCATTGACACAGAAGAGCGGAGCAGGAGGAACTGTTTCAAGCAGAACGGAAAAGAGAGACTCACCAGTACTGAATAAACAGCGGGCGCTACCAGAGTTAACTTTGCTAGTTAATGAGCAGGTGATTGATTGCTAGGGCCCCCTAGCAGCCAATCACCTGCTCATTAACTAGCAAAGTTATCTCCGGCAGTTCCCGCTGTTTATTCAGTACTGGTGAGTCTATCTCTCCCATTCTGCTTCAGACACAGTGCCTCCTGCTCTGCTCTCCTCCTAATAAGGTAAGAAGGGGAGAGCGGGGGCTTTGTATTGTAAAGGGTTCCATTGGTGGGGACTGTGTAATGTAAAGGGTTCTATTGGGGGGTGGGGGTGGGTGCTGTATAATGTAAAGGGTTCTATGGGAGGGCTGTATAATGTAAAAGGGTTCTATGGGGAGGCGGGGCTGTGTAATGTAAAGGGCTCCATGGGGAGGGGCTGTATACTGTAAAGGGTTCCATGGGGGGGGCAGGGACTGTGTAATGTAAAGGGTTCCATTGGGGGAGCTGTGTAATGTAAAGGGGTTTATGGGGGGCTGTGTAATGTAAAGAGGCCAATGGATGGGCTGTGTAATGTAAAAGGGTTCAGAGGTGTGGGGGGAGCTGTGTAATGTAAAGAGGTCCATAGGTGTGGGGGGTTGTGTAATGTAAAGGGGGTGATAGGTGTGGGGGGGCTGTGTAATGTAAAGGGGTCCTGAGGTGTGGGGGGGCTGTGTAATGTAAAGGGTCAATAGGTGGGGGGGGCTGTGTAATGTAAAGGGGTCCAGAGGTGTGGGGGCTCTGTAATGTAAAGGGTCCAGAGGTGCAGCAGCTGTGAATTGTAAAGGGGTCCATAGGTGCAGCGGCTGTGAATTGTAAAGGGGTTCATAGGTATCAGGGCTGTGTAATGTGAAGGGGTCCAGAGGTATGGGGGAATGTGTAATGTGAAGAGTCCAGAAGTATGGGGACTGTGTAATGTGAAGGGTCCAGAAGTATGGGGACTGTGTAATGTAAAGGGATCCAGAAGTATGGGGACTGTGTAATGTAAAGGGATCCAGAAGTATGGGGGCTGTGTAATGTAAAGGGGGTCTTCCTACATTTTACCAGTTATAGCTTCAGTCCTATAGATTTCTATTAGATTGCGCATTTTTTTCTGCATTTTCTAAAAAAAGCACCTAGAAGGCTCTATCTTGCTTTTCCACTTTCAATAAAATGACTATATAAGTATATATTCACTTCTATTTTACTTCCAATTCGAAACGAGCGCTCCTTTTACCTACCCTTCGAGTTTATGCAGAAACAACCTCGAGACCGTACCCAGAGGTAGCGGCCCAAGTCCCTCAAAATGGCTCACCTTTCTGCCATGTTGGGCCGGATTCATCAGGAGCGAACTCTCCCAACACACCCCCACCATGACCCACTCACTGACCTTCAACCAAGTAAGTCAGTCCCGCGCAGTCTGCCACCTGTAAGAGTTAACCCTCTAGTAAGCATGTTGTTAGTGAGCATTCTGCAAAGCAATGCAGCCTGATATAAGTGCTGGCCCGCTTGCTCCCAGAGTGCAACTGTGCAGGGCATTGCAGGAGGCAAAATCTAATGTTCTAAAGTTCTATGCAGTAATAGAGCCTTTCTTACAAACAGAAAACTGAATAAATCAGTGGGGGTTTTTTTTTTTTTGCACTGCCCTTGCAACCTGCTTACTAGAGGGCAGAGCAGAGGGTTAACATCATCAGTGATCTTCTGCTTCTTCATTGTCCAATTCCAGACTGGGGCACATCCTCAACCAAGCTGTATTGTTTAACTACAGTGCAGTCGTCGGGGCGCTTCAGTATTTGTCTGAGTTTGGCTAGGGTCCCTTGATCCAGTACCAAGTGTAAAGGTGGTAAACTGTGCCCGAGCCCCCTATCCCAGGTAAAAGAGGGGATGGGGCTAATAATAATAATAATGGCACACACAGCAAAATGTATGTAATGTTTGTGGCATACGCTGGAATAATACTAATAGTTGTCATACACCGCAGCAAAATGAAGAGTTTGAAATCAGTCTACAAATATGGGCTAACAGTGGTGAAGGAAGAAATGTCCCTGTGTCACTGGTGTCATTTAGGGGAAAAGGTTGTCACTGGAAGGGGAATTTTCACAGCATTGGTGGTGTCGCTGGAAGGAAAAAATGCCCCAATGTCAGTGAAAGGAAAAATGTTCCTGCATCCTTAGTATCACTGAAAGGAAATATTGTCTCTGCATAGGTGGTGTCACTGATTGAAAAAAAAATCCCCATATTAGAGGTGTCCCTGTGTTTGTGGTGTTAAGCCCCGTACACACGTACCGATGGTCGGCTTACAAATGTTCCTCTTTTCTCCCCGGGATGTCGGTGTCTGCTGAAAAGTGCAAAGACAGCACAAGGACAGCACAAGAATTTTGTCCGCCGACTGCAGAAGTGATGTCATGTAATGGTTAACTTTCCCTGTGTTTTCTATTTTCTGAGCATGCCCAGTCTTGCAAATCTGCGGTCTGTCGGCCGAATTGTGTACTGACAGGCGAACAATCGTCCGTTCTGGTGTCGGCATACAAATATTTTCATGTTTGCACGAAAGACTTTTGTCCGCGGATTGTGCGCAGACATCTGTCGGAGGCACCATACTAACACGCGTACAATCGGCAGATCCTTCGTCCACCGACGTTTGTATGCCGACGATCGGTACGTGTGTACGGGCCTTTACTAAGAGGTAAAATGCCCCTGCATCAGTGGTGTCAATCTGATGAGTGAGCCCTGAGGGGTGCATGGAACTGAAGGGCTCTAGGGGGCTCTGAGGAAGGAGGTCTGAAAGTCTTTGTTCAGACATGTGGATGCAGTTATCATTGCTGCTCCTCTCAAGGTGATCCACAGTGAATTACTTTTCAGAGGGTGTTTTGAGGGGATATGTTGCCTACTCACCATCTGTTTTACCCCTGAAAATGCCAAACCCCGTGCCTCAACCATATGTCTTGCATGCACTTGCAGGCTGGCCCTATTAAGTCGAATGGGTCTCGTTTAGTGGCGGTGCCACCTGCCAAATGCAACATGCTGATTAATTTCTGCTGTGGCTGCAAAGCAAAGCATCACAGCCGTTGCATGACCAACCCCCAATCACAAGTTTAAATGAGCCCTTCGTCATTTTCAGTGGACAATACTGCCCTCCAATAATGACTCCTTCAAGGGAACGGGACTTTGCTTCAACTGCAGGCAATGACCATAGTTGGAGCACAGTGGTGTGGGATTTTAGTGTTTAAACAGGTGGCAAGGAAGCAATGTAACGCCTCATTACTGCCCTCCTAAAAGCAATCCATTGCAGTTGGCTCTTCAGAGGGCAACCTTAAAGTGATTGTAAAGTCTTGTGTTTTTTTTTTTTAACAAACATGTTATACTTACCTGCTCTATGCAGGTAGTTTTGCACAGAGTTGCCTGGATCCACCTTTTTTTGGGTCCCTCTTTGGCTCTCCTGGCCCCTACCTCCTGTTGAGTGCCCCCGACAGCAAGCAGCTTACTATGGGGACACTCAAACCGAGTCCCAGCTCCCTGTGTCCATTCAGACACAGCCACGACCCGACCCGCCCCTCTCTCTTCTGATTGGCTGAATGATTTTGATTGACAGAATTGGGAGCCAATGGTGCCAGGCTGCTGTCTTAACCAATGAGGATGGGAGTCCCAGGCAGCTTAGACACTCCTGCAACATTGCTGGATAGAGATGGGGCTCAGATAAGTATTAGAGGGGCTGAGGGGGGCTGCTGCACAGAAAAGGGTTTTTTATCTTAATGCATAGAATGTTTTAGGATAAAAAAAACTTCTGCCTTTACCATCACTTGAAGTGTAACTGAGCCCTAGAGAGGGAGGAGGATAAAGGGCTCTGGGAGGGTTCTGAGGAGGAGAAGGGAGAGCTAGGGCTGAGTTGCTGCAGCACGACAACTGTCGGGAATAAAGGTATCTTTTTTTTCTTCCCATCTTGGGTCATGTGACATCTCACATGACAAGGGGAGACTCGAAGAAGGATCCTGGCCCCACTCCCCAGCGGCACCCTGCAGAGTTGTGCTCTCAGTCTCAACTCCTGCTGCTCTCGTCCACCCAAAGCAGGTTGTCATTGGAGGGAGGAGGGAGAAGAATCCTCCCTCCAGTGGTTGTTAAGTTCCTGCTCCTCCTGACGCTGCAGTCACTCCTGTCAGTGACCCCCCCCCCCATCCCCCTGCCATATAATAACACTCCACCTGGGGCACTTGCCCTGTCTGCCTGCAACCCCCACAACCCTACCTGGATCACAAGACTGGCTGCGCAGAATTCCAAATCCTTTTGCAGGGAAAGTTGTTTCCATCTAGGTATTTCAGATCATTTTTGTCTGGAGTTTAACTTTTAAAGGAAATGTGTATTGAATAAAACACAGGAGATGCCATTGGCAATCTTTTTATGAACGTGTTCATTGCCTGGCTGTCTCTGGCCCCTGCAATTTGAGTTATGGACTCCTAATAAGTATGTCGTGAAGTAAAGTTAGAGCAAAGTCTGAACTCCTGGGGTGCATCATTTTTCAAAGTCAGTAACTTGGAAAGTCAGCCAATGCAATACATTTTTGCAGACCACCCGCTGAGATACAACAATTTACAAGAGAAGCCACCTCAAGTATAATTCATTTTCAGTTAGTAAAAGCAACCATATAGATGTGTGTTGAATCAGTGGAGTAGTACGAAGACTAAGGAGAAGCGTATCATGTTTATGTAAAAAGCAAATAGATCTGCCTCATAAATTTGTGGTATATTCAGGGCTTTTTTTCAGCGGGAACGCGGGGGAACACAGTTCCGGCACCTCCAGCACTAAATGTATGTAATGGCAAGGGGTGCTGGGGTGTGCTACAGGATCTGTTGATGCTGGCTGCTGGGGATCTATTGTCATTGGAGGGGATCTATTTTTGCCTGAGGGGGAGGTCTGTTGTTGCTGTGGGGAATCTATTGTTGCTGGAGGTGGCTCTTCTGTTGTTGGGGGTCAGTTGTTGCTGGGAGGGATCTGGAGAGTCTATTGATGCTGGCTGCGGGTGGGATCTGTTTTTGCTGCCGGGGGTCTATTGTTGCTGGGCAGGGGGGTATTTTGTTGCAGGTGGTCCATTGTTGCCGGGGAAATCCATTGTTCCTGGCTGCAGGGGATCTATTTTACTGCTTTTCTTGTTATCGTTAACAAATTCCATGCAAATTACTTTATACCACAAATGTTACTTGGTTCTATATTCTCTAAAAGGGGCCGTACTGGGAGGTGGGTGGGGTTTGGAATCAAGGAACGATTCTCGAAGGTTGATAGGGGCGGATACCCAGAAAGGAGGAGTTCCTGTACCTATTCTCTGAGAAAAAAAAGCCCTGGGTATATTATATCATACAAAGCACATATAGACAAAAACAAAATTTGAAAATCATTAACATACACTGAGAAATGTACATAATTAATGGTAGCCATACACGCTACGATTGTATTATATGATGATCAAATCTGCAAAAAGTCTATTATCCAAAACTTCCCTTATGATTGATTTAGATCAGATTTGATCATAAAGAGTCGGTTGGCTAGAGTGGAAAATGATTGATCATTTTTCATCAACAGAGATGCTTTGGTCAAGATCAAGAACCCAATCATATTTTGAGTGATTAGATTACAAGACTGCATGGTGGAAACAGAGATGCGTTATGATGATCGTATCTTCCAACTATCTATTAAATGTCCAATTCCCCATGTGTGACATATTGATCGACTGATTGAGTTTTCAACTGTTGATTGACTATTCTTATCAGGATAGTTGGATCATTTATCAAAGCCTCTATGGCCATTATAAGACTGATCACTTTGATATCCTGTAGATGTGTATATATAATGAGGTTGCAGACCCATATTTATCAGTTACAAATGAATAGATAACATCTTTGGGCCCTTGTGCCTTCCTCCAACAAATAGATATTTTTTCTAGAGGATGGAATAGATGGAAATCTATTGTTGACAAGTAACAGTTTATTTGTATATACCTACTGAATCTGGTTTTGGGATCATGTTGCATGAATGAACTTATTGTAACTGTTAGAAGACTATATGGGCAATATGAACCATGAGTAGCCTGAGGGCTTACAAAGCATATTATACATTCAGTGAATCCTTCTGTGAACTTCCCATGTCAGTTTTGTGTCGACTGAGCAGCTAGTATTTTTTGCAGCATGCAAACGCAATAAAATAAAAGCGCGTAGTTATTTTAATGCGGTCACTTTGACCAGTGCTCCCCCCTGTACTTGATAACATCTACGTACTTGCTATGACAACCTCCTGATTGAAAGCTTTCCACTTTTCACAGATTAAGAAGCGTCATTCCAGTGGTAGCATGTCAGAGGACAAATTTGCAGCATCAGCACGAGAATATGTTGAGTCACTTCACCAGAATTCCAAAATACATCTACTCTACGGGAAAAACAATGTTCTGGTTCAACCAGTAAGTAAACTTATATTTCTGCTAAGGTCATCAGATTTCAGTAGTCTAATTTTATGTATACTTTTAAATGTTATATATACGGTATTATTATAGATCAGGAACAAAAGACAATTTCAACTAGCAAGCATAGACTTACTCTTTGAATGTGAGGCTAGGCTCCACTGTTGGGGCAGTCAGATCATTAAGATTTGAGCTGGGTACACGCAGGCCGAATATCTGCCGGTTCAACAGAAACTGTCTGACATTCGGTCAGTGTGTACAGCTTTCTTTCCAACAGAAGCTGATATAACAACTGGCTTTTGTCGAAGGGACATGCTAGAAAAACACCTGATCAACACTTGCAGCCAATGGCTGCCAACACTGATCGGTGTGTCCTTGCGGGGGGTAGTCACCCTGTCAAAACACAGAAGCACAGCGGGGGGAGATCATAGCACTACATCATTTGTGT
This sequence comes from Pelophylax lessonae, assembly GCF_965119305.1. Classification (NCBI taxonomy): domain Eukaryota; kingdom Metazoa; phylum Chordata; class Amphibia; order Anura; family Ranidae; genus Pelophylax; species Pelophylax lessonae. The sequence continues at coordinate 146,283,792 of NC_138769.1, read as the reverse complement.
TAGTACAGCGATCCGTCTTTTTTTTTTTTTTTTGTTCAGCCTACTGAGTTGAACGAAAACCTCTTTATGTGTGTAAGTAGTCCTAGGCTGACCTGGGCTGGTAGGCTGCAAGGCAGTGGGGGAGTAGCCACTGCTGTTAGAGGTAAGACTTGTATCAGACTGATTCTGATACCTAAAACTTTTAGCAAAAGTAGTAACAGGTTCCTTTTAAAGCAGATCTGTTCAAGTATGTACCACTGTCTAAATCTAGAAAAAGACTAAACATGCTACACTCTTGTGCAATAATAGTTTTATAGTTTACACTTTATTCAAGTTTATATATATAAAAACATAATCTAAATTCCAGAATATTCAGTTGTTTTGCACTCCATATTCCTGTTTGGCTCTATTTGGCCACATGCAGTTTAGGGTAATATTATTAATTCCTTTGGAGTGGAAGGGAAGAATTTAAAGTGGTATTAGGGCTCTTTCACACGAGCGATCAGTTTTTATTCTCCAATGACACCGCTGACATCCGATTTTGCTTCCTTTCCGTTTTTTGAACTGAGGAAAAATAGGGTTCTGTTCCGTTCCAAAAAACGGAACAGAACTGAAAGGAAGAAAATCGGATGTCAGCGGATGGTATTCCGCTGACATCCGCAATGCCATTGACTTACATTATGTCAGTAAATCATCCGCAAAAAAATAGGATGATTTGTGGACATACGGAGTGCCCGTGTGAAAGGGCCCTTAAACTGAAAAACAAACATTTACAGTATTATATTGCAGCTTATCAAATTTTAGAGCTGATGGCTGCATTCATTTTCTTTTATAGGCTTTCTTTCTGATATTTTCAGCTGGTGATTCAGCCAGGAGCTCTGTTGTTGTTTAACAGAATAAGATCACTCCCAACTGTCCCTAATTTCGAGGGATTGTCCCTGAGTTGGAACAAAGTCCCCCTGTCCCTTTTTCCTCCTCATTTGTCCCTCATTTTGGTCTGATCTATACAGTTGTATATAAAATGCACTTTATATCTTTCAAAAAGTTTTTCCCAGTGCTAAATCTTTCATCCAATTTCTAAAATGCTACATTTCTACATTTCAAAAGCAGGTATAAAGGAATAGTAGTGGGTTTATTTAATCATATTTTTGTATAATTTTCCTTTAAGGGGGCGTAGCAGCGGGTGTGTCCTCTGCCTACATACGCTTGCTAATAAGTGTCCCTCATTCCCATCCCAAAAAGTTGGGAGGTATGGAATAAGCTGTTCTCCAGTTGTAGCAGTTAGATGGTTGAGACAAACTATTTAAACTAAACAGGGGTGCTTACAATGTTCAACTCATTCATTCATGTAAAACCTTTAACCGAAAAGGGAAAAAAGCTGTTATTGTAACTGCTTGAATGTGTCAGCTGGAGTATGGCTGAAATTTTTTAGTGCATCTATCTGCTAGTGCATCTAAAACTCCCCTCCCCCCAGACTGGCAATGCTGCTGTCTAAAGGTGCCGTTGTGCTCCTGTATCCAGAGTGGGGGCACTCTAATATAGGAGGTGTGTTACTGGCTAGATCACCAGGTGCAATCAAAAAGAAAAAAGTCTAAAAAAACAAATGCAGCCACTGCATCTAATGATTGGTAAGCTGCAATACATTACATTTTTGGTTTTGGGTTTAGCACCTCTTTAAAAACTCAGGATCCTCATGAAAAAGTGTATGGTTGAAAGTAAATGTACTGTCAATGCAGTGCATTTCACCCTTAAATTAACAGGATATTAGTAGAGTTTTCAGTGCTGCATCACAGGGACCTTTTTTCCAAACTTCTTTTTATCAGGTTATGAGAAAGTTTGGATTACAAATCAGGATCTTATGGGCATACCCAGGCCCATAAATCATATGCACAGAAACCTTATCTAGTACACCTGTACTTACAACTACCCACCCTTAGAGAGAGTAGGGGTAAATGCCTCAATTCCGCTAAAAGGTCTGCCATTGGGTATGGTGGGGGTTGACTGTAAGGAGAGCCATAAAAATTCTGGAATACCTGGAGTATTCCAGCCTGGTCAGAGATCAATGCTCCAGAAGCAGAATGAATTTCTCGTAAAACAATTTGAAAATGTGGCTCCGCCACCAAGTTAGCTAGTAGGCTGCTATTTTTGTCACTGGATTTGAAAAGTCTGCTTGCTAAAAGCCTAAAATCTGACCAGGTCAGGGAAGTGTAGTGCAAGGCAAGATTTTGTTGCCCCTGTGCTAATTATTGCTGCCCGGAAGGAATACTGTTTTCAAACCAATCACCTGGATGATTGTGAGTCAGAGGCTTCAGCCATTTTCGCGGAATCCCCAACAGTGAATAGGATTCTGCTGTTGGGGATTCCGCGAAAATGGCTGAAGCCTCTGACTCACAATCATCCAGGTGATTGGTTTGAAACCAGTATTCCTTCCGGGCAGCATTAATTGCAGAAATCGCCTCCCCTTGTGCATCTCAGGTGATATTCCTTAAGCTTCAGAAGTGGGTGTTTTTGTTGCTGGTGAACCAGCACTAATAATATTAGGGGCATAATTGCTGTACGCCCTTGTGCATCTCAGACGCTATTCCTTCAGCTCCAGAAGTGGGTGATTTTTGTTGGTGGTAAACCAGCACTAATAATATAAGGGGCATAATTGCTGTACCCCCTTGTGCATCTCAGCTATTCCTTCTGCCTCAGCAGGGGTTTTCTTTTTTTTTTGGCTTTATTAATTTTTTCTTTACTAATAAAAAAATATAATAAAACAGTTCATAGTGCACCAAGCACAAAAGTATTGCACCCAATCACCATATTCCCTTTCCATACTCTATACTAAAAAGTTATAAAAATCCCCCATCCCCCAAAAAAATAAAACACAATAATAAAACAGTTTTATAGTGCACCAAGCACAAAATTATTGCACTAAAGCATCATATTTCTATCCCACATTCTATAAAAAAAACTGTTATACACCCCCCTCCCCCCAAAATCCCCATCATGTCCAAAAGACCAACAAGGAGAGGCAGACGCGCACAGGCTACTAAAAGAGGGCAAGCAGCCTCTGTGTCCACAGTGAGAAGTGGTGGCCACGGACATGGTGCATCCTCTAAAGGCGGGGCATACTTATCCTTTTTTTCTGGTGCTGGCAGTGTTATTGAGCCACAACATGCAGAAGAGTTGGTGGAGGGGATAACTAAGCCGTCCTCATCCTCCTAGTCCTCTGTCACACAGGCTCATACTAGTTTGCCTTCCACCGCAGCTGCCAAAGTGGCCCATTCCACAGGCTCCTTGTCTACAGCTACTCCTTCGGATGCTTCACCATCATGCCCGGAGGAGTCACCTGAATTATTTGATCAGTTACATGATGCTGGGGGACGCGCAGCAATTTAAATGCTCTCATGTTGGTTCCCAGGTTGAGGAAGGGAATAACATGAGCCTAGAGAGAGGGGGGTGACAATGATGGACAAGAAACTAGTAGTCATGTTGCCACAGCTGCAGCATACTGTCTAGTTTGCTCTAGTGACGAGAAGGGATGGGATGATGAGCTCATTGACTGTACTTGGGAGCCTGGGAGAATAGAGGAGGAAAGTGAGGAGAAGGAGGAGGAGGTGACACACTCCCAATGAGGCAGGATGTGCTCAGGGAGCTGCCTTAAGGGCAGCCACCCTATTGCATCACACCACAGGGCTCCACAGGTGCAGGGCACTGCTAACTCCCCGCTGACTTCCAAAAGTTCATTGATGTGGACTTTATTCACCACATGTACAGTAGACCGCAGCGTTGCTGTTTGCAATCTCTGTCTGAAGCGGATCAAGTGTGGCCAGAACACCAGTTGCTTGGGCACCACATGCTTGACAAGACATTTGACGACCTGCCATGCAGTCCGTTCGCAACAGCACCTGAAAGACCAACATCATAAAAAAAGCATACTTCACCTTGCTCCTCATCTGAGATCTCTACCCCTACTATACCTTATGTCTTCTCAAAAACCTGCACTGGGAGGGATGATGGTATAGCAATGAGTGCCATAAGGATGGTGAGCCACGACGATGCATGCATCAGTGACACTATCCCTCTAGTCTTCCTGCTGGAGCACACGCTTCGTGGAATCATGGAGAGGGCACTTGAGGCAGAACAGCAGGAGAAAGAGGAGGACTTTCTTTCCTCACAAGGCCCCCTTTATGCAGATATCATTCTTGGGGGGCCACAAAATACACAGGAGCAGGAGGAGGAGGATTGTGGCAGCATGGATGTAGAGGATAACATACAACAGTCTTCAAGGGATGATTGTCATTCCCCAGAAACCCCAGGAGTTGTACATGGCTGGCGAGAGGTTGCTCCTGACAATGTCATCCTTAGTTACCCACAGGACTCAGAATCGCAGGCCTCCTCAAACTTATGCTGCATGGGCTCCCTGATTCTGCAAAACCTGCAAAAGGACCAGAGGATTTGTGGTATCAAGGAGAGGAATTATTACTGTTTGGCAAGCCTTCTTGATCCACGTTACAAGGGTAAAGTTGCAGTGCTCAATCTTCCTTGCCAGAGGGAGCAGAGCATGAAACATCTTGAGGATGCCTTGGATAAAAATTTGTGTAACACCTTTTCAGACACTGGGAGGTTAACGTTCTCTGGACGTGTTTCTGAGGCATCATTCCGCCAAAGGAGGAGAGGTGGAGAAGGCAGCCGGCTGACAAATTTCTTTATACAGTTCTTTAGTCCAGGGCTGTTAGGTTTAAGCAAACACCGGCAGCGTCTCCATCATATGGTGCAGGAATATCAAGGGGCAAGAGCAAACTTGGAGACCTTTCCAACTGAGCATCCACTGGGTTACTGGGTCTTGAGGATGGACCACTGGCCAGAACTTGCTCAATATGTAATCGAGCTACTGGCCTGTCCTGCTTCCAGCGTGCTTTCCGAATGGACATTCAGTGCTGCTGGAAGTTTTGATGGATAAAAGAGTGCGTCTATCCACAGACTCTGTTGACCAGCTGACATTTATCAAAATGAATCAGTACTGGATCAACAGCAGCTATCAAGCTCCTGATGCTGATGTAACTGATTGAATTTGCTAGGGGTATGGCATCCCTTGAAGACTGCATATGCTGCCTATCCTATTCCTGAATCTTGATTATGCTAGCTTCCAACAATGTTTTTGGTTTAGGGCACCACCAACACCCAAGGCCCAATTTTTCTGCACCTGTATAATAAGTACAGGGATTTCACTGGTTGTTTCTAATTTTTAACAGCAGGGTCCATTCCTGCGCCCAGCAAGAGTAACTGTGAGGGGTTGCGGTGTTCAGGCACCACCAACACCCAAAGCCTAATTTTTCTGCACCTGTATGGCAAATACATGCAATTTAAATTTTGTATCGAATTTTTAACAGCAGGGCCCATTCCTGCACCCAGCGCCTGCACGTTTTTAAATTAATTTAATTATTTTTTAATTTAATTTTGGCGTACCAGAACCAAATCCATACCAGACCCGAAGGGACTGGGGGGGGGGGGCCTTACATCATTTTTTTTATGTTTTTTTATCTGTATTTCCAGGAGCTGACATTACATTATAGCCACGAGCAAGTTTAAATGACATTTTTTCCTTTAGAAATGTCAATATTGCTGCAGCAGGCTACATACATCGCACACATGCGCCAATTTACAGGCACATTAAGGGGACCATAGTTAAAGGAATCTTTCATTTTTATTGTTTCACTTTAAGCATCATTAAAATCACTGCTCCTGTAAAAACGATTGTTTCAAAAAAAAAAAATTTGCATTGGTACATGTCCCCCAGTGCAGTACCCGGACCCCCATACACTTTTTGTAGGCAATAACTTGCATTTAAGCCTTTAAAATTAGGACTTTTTAATTTTTCAGGTTCGAGTCCCATAGACTTCAATAGTTCTAACAAACTTTTCCCCTGTCGAGGTGTTCTGGTGTGAACCGAAGAGGGGGGTGTTCGGCCCATCACTAGTCTCAACTATGTAGATAAACACAGAGTCAGATGATTCTTTTTTGACAGCTGCAGCTGCTAGAGCTGGTGAATGTACACAGCAACTCACAGCTTAATTTTCAGAGCTGAGAATGTACGCCATTTGGGAGGGAAGGATACACCATTGTTGCAAGGACTGGACATGTTACAAATGTCATGTGTACTATGATGACATTTTTTTGGATATGTGTGGCATGTCCAGTGTCTTCAACTGGGAAAGTATTATTACACAAAACAGGCATATATACTAAAATATTATATTCAAGACCTTGATTTGATTTGTCCTGAAATATGTAAATGTTTGTAACATTTAAACTCTTCTGTAGAAAGAAGATATGGAAGCTATTCCTGGATATCTTTCACTTCATCAGAGCGGGGAAAACTTGACATTAAAATGGACTCCTAACCAGTTATTAAATGGGACGCTGGGAGAATCAGAACTCGAAAAAAGGTAATACCATGACAGTAACAATGTAAAGATTGGGCTGAAGGTGTCAAAGAAATTCACCCAAACGTCAACAAAATAATTAAAATTTAAAATACAACTTCTGCCAAAACTTTCTATGCTTTGTATTTTGTGTTCTATAAAATCAGAAAGGAATTTGTTTTTTTTACTGCTGTCTGTATCTCTTTTGGGGAGCTTTCTCCTCACTTCTGTCAGGACAGGAAATATTGGGACAAAAACAAAATCACAATCTGAGTCAAGTGGAGAGTTTAGAAATTCTGGCAATGCATGTTATTACTATTTGTGCCTTCCTGTTTTGGTGACAACTGCATCCCCCATTTTTTGTACAGGTGTCACCAAGACAGGAAGTAAGGGAAGAACCAAAATGGTGTAAAAAAAAATGAAAATCTGGAGTAGCTGAGATGGCCTTTTCAGGTACAACTTTGACTGGTGTAGTACCACTGGATTTGCATAAGGCCAATGTGGTGCCTATAGTTAAAAAAGCATCAAAGTCTTTATCGAGCAACTACAGACTGGTTAATTTATCTTCTATAGTTAGGCAGATACTTGAGAGTTTAATAAAAGCATAGTTTATGCTAGAAAAACAATATTTTAATCAATAGTCAGCATGGATTCATGAGAGACCAAAGTTGTCAAACAAATCTGATTTTTTTTTTTTATGAGAAAGTAAGCAAAAACTTAGGCAAGGGAGTGACTGGGGATATAGTATATTTGGATTTTGTAAAAGTATTTGACACAGTTCCTCACATACAGCTAATGTGTAAGTCAAGGTCTGCTATCATGAGTGTATTCAGCACCACAGTGCTCACACAATTACGTCTCCTGGCGTGATGGCATCAGCAGACTAGCCCTACACGTAAACGCTTCCTCAGAGTGACAGGACAGCACAGGCTGTATTCATGTGAACTGAATTTGTTTCTAAGATACTTATTAAGAGCCCCTGTGACAGACCCAACCAGGACAGGGGCTTTTGGAAGCACTGCAGGGTGGCCTATTGCCTACTGACTATGGGCCCTGGCTTTTAAGGGAACCCAATTCTTTGGGAGGTGTGTGCCTTGGGAACAGTTGCAATAATTTTACTTTAGATTCAAGTCCATGTTTCCCCAGAACACAGACTCTGGAAACTAGAGGACCCAGATATATATTTGGGCCTCTATGCCCAAATCAGTATTGACTGCTTTAAATTGTGAGACTCAGAGCAGTTGTTAATATAATCAGCTCAAAGCAACCTGACGCTGGGGGTCTCCTGCTATGATCTGTTTATTAAGGTGTTATGTGTTTATGAAGTGTGTCTCTCTCATTGTGTGCCTCCTAGATGTGCATTCCCTTTTGTTAACTGAGTTACCTATTGTTTCTGTCTCTTGGCTAATTTGGCTAACTCTTGGAGGTTGGTTTTATTGTTCATGTGGTGACTGACCTACTTTTGAAGTGTATAAAAAAACCTGTATTTCTGTTCAATAAACAGTCATTCCTTTGGTTCTACCTCAACATCTTGTGTGCGTATGATGCTTAGGGTAAAAGGGCTGGTATTAGCTCTCAGTCTGCTGGAAGTATTTGGGAGAGCAGGAGGCACTGTTTGGCGGAAGCACCCAAGTGGTGTGCCAAAGTGTTATGTCACAGCCCCCTCATTGGAATATACAGTATGTGCGTTGACTACTTTGGTTACCATGCCGTCTTTATGGTGACTCACTCACATTGGTCTGGATGGTTCTCCATTTGGAATTTGGACCTTTTATTTTAAGATTCTGTGTACAAGACCATTCACTGTTTACTAAGTGTACCTTCATTTTTCATCCGAGAGGCAGCAGCTTCACTCATTTGCACCTCTACTGGCAACATATACAGTACATGCTATGAATTCCAGTCTATCCTACTGACTGATAATACTCTAGTAAACAATAGGAGTGTGTTCCAGTGTACTAATTCTGTCACATGCGCTCCTAAAGAAGAATTCCTGAAACGTGTCAAGCCCACATGTAAACTGTAGTCAGAATATTTGCATGTTTTAAACCTCTACAGTATGTGGAGATTTCATTATGGTACTCATTTTCTTTTCTATATGTCCACACAAAGTCCATGACTACATATTCTGTTCATAGTTATACAAGGTTATGTTACTCTCTTTTTCTCCTGCAACCTCAGATCAGACTGGGTACAATATCCCCCTGTGTGTTGCTATCCCCAGATGGGAGGTAGAGGTGCATAACAAAGAGAGTATTAGCACACTGACATGCACATACAGGAGCTCCGTAACTAATATTATAAGTATTTTTTATAGTGCCAATTTAGACAGGATCAAATTAACCAAAGCAAACTATATGCAGGTAGTGTTGTGGTTGTGGAGAGACATAGAGTTAACAAACACAAAAGAGTACAATGCATGTTCTCCCTTTCATGTGTCCAGGCCATGTTATAGATAATAGTATTTAGTCACATTCAGTGGACATATTTTATCTATAATATTAAATATGTTTCATAGCTTCTCCAAGCCACTTCTTCAGTTCTAATGAATGTCAGGAAGATACGCAGCATTTATACACATGGATAGCACAGACAGCTTGATCCAATCACCATGGAATGTTGGAATGTAGAGATGCTGATAGTCCAAGTACAGAATGGGAGGTGTGAACGTTGTGTAACCATCCTATTCAGCGGCTTATATTATACACCGCATAAACCCCCAATGTGAATACCAATTAATTCTAGGTATACATGAATATAAATATAAATTAATTAATTAAAAGCAATATTTAAATTATTATCCTGCATGCTGTTTAATATATGCACTCTTTAAAATTAATGGCAATTGCACATCAAATGATTGATGTCCAATCATCAAATTAAACTCAAACAATACTATTATTTTAGGCTGCTGTTCCCTAAATACACCCTAAATATATCTTGTGCCAGCACACAGGATAATAATTTCCATTTTGTTTTTTTTTTTATGTATTTTTTACCTTCATCCTCCAGAAGGACATCTGCCAAGGTTTTCCACTCTCCCTGTTCCTATGTTCCCAGGCAGAGGAACATAGAGAGAGGAAAGAATATCCCTGTATACAGGCGATGCTTTGGTTTACTTGATGGCTCTGCAGAATATTTTCTATTCCTTAATAGAAAATGTTGACCTGTTTGCTAAGGCCTTATGTTCAGTGGTGTCTGATATCTCCCCTTTTTTTTTTTCTTGTACTTCTTCCTTTAGTTGGTTCATGTTCTGCTTGGTGTCAGTTTTTATGGTGTCTAAGCATCAGGATGTAGGGATGGGCTCAGGCCTGTTCAGATCCTAGTCCCAGCCCACCTAAGCATTCCCACCAGGAAGCCATCACTGCACACCGCCAATTACGATCCTGGTCAGGGCGTATGTGCAGCTTCAGGCTGGGAAATGCCTCACTGCCTTTGATTGGCGGTGTGCAGTGACAGCTTCCTGGTGGGATTGATCAGATGGGTAGGGACTAGGATCCAAACACGCCTGAGCCCATTCCTATAAGGAAGCCTTGCTTCGTTTTGTCACTAACCAAACTGAGTATAGTTACAGTACTTTCTCCAGTGAGTTCAATTGCATTACATGTCTAAAATAGATGAGGCTGAGTTTTATAATCTGCCATCCAGTGAAATCCAGTGAAATATCTGGTTTTATGTGTTCCAGCGTTTACTTGTTTGTCATCTTTGCTGTCCATGGAATGCAAAGGGACCTTCTCCGGCAACATAGCCCAAACACATCAATTTTTCTTCTGTCTAGTTTCTTTCATGGTCTAACTTTCACAACCACGGGTAGCTATGGGGACAAATCTGCATTTGATTGCCAGACTAACATATTCGGTTCATGCTTAGTATTGATATACCACCAACTGCAATACAATGCTTTATTTCTAGACTGCAGTCACCACTTCAATTGATCTGCTATCCTAGAAAACTGAAATCCTGCATGTCAATTGCTGTTTTGAGGAGGGGAGAGGCTAGACTTCTTGCTTTCTGCTTTGACCTTTTTTTTTTTACATTTAAGGCCATTTGAGGGTCAGCTAGAAGAAACTGATGGCATTTTCCTATAGGTCCCTCCAAAATCTACCCCTGTCTGCTATGCACAAATTTCTGAACAACAAATACCATAGCTTTTAAAACTTAGGGATAGTAGTTCATACTGATATTGCTCACCCCCACCCCCTTCCCCTTAGCTTAAATCCTAAATAAACAGATGGATACCAAACTTTGATTTCGGAATACACTGCCTTTGATTTTAATTGTCAGGATTAACTTGGTTAAAATGATATACAGTACATATCAAAGTTCCTACGTCTCTTTAAAAACTCCTTCCTTTTTCAGTGTATTGACTCCCTATTTTCCCCATGGAGCAACACTCAACCACGTATCCTGTGAGCAGCATTGCATGTATCCTCATAAATGGTGGGGTTAGCACACTCTAATTTTATAAAGGTAGTTTTTGTACACAATTACATAACTTACCTCTGAAGACCATTGCAACTTTCTGTAAAAAGCCTTGTCCAGTTGAAGTATCAGCACTGCTTGCCATAAAGCCCTGATTATCCTTGAACATGATCAAAATTAGGTTTCCTAATATCTCTCATTAAGGTATAATCACAACCTGAAAGTGTTACGTATATGGTTACCTGGGAGGGCAGCTGCCATTGCTATTATGCCATAGCTTGCTATGTGCCTTTATATGTCAGTTAGTTTAAATAATGTTCACCACAACCATGTACGAATGTAGGGAGATATATTATCATTGCTAATATGGATTAGCTCCCCCATTTCTGCTCTGAAATCAATGCATCTGAACCAGCCTCCGACGTCAGGTTTGTATGGTGATTTCTAAAGTCTTCGGATGACATCTTCACATCATTAGGTAGATGGGAAGGCAAGGAGCACTTGTACTGTATCTCACAAAAGTGAGTACACCCCTTACATTTTTCTAAATATTTTATTATATCTTTTCATGTGACAACACTGAGGAAATGACACTTTGCTACATAGTTACATAGTTACATAGTTTGTGAGGTTGAAAAAAGACATCAGTCCATCCAGTTCAACCTATGATGTGTGTGTTTGTGTTTGCTGTCAACCATACATTGTATACCCCTGTATTTTGTGGTCTTTAAGGTGCCCATATAATAGTTTTTTGAAACTATCAATGCTTCCTGCTGATACTACTGCTTGTGGAAGAGAATTCCACATCCTTACTGCTCTGACAGTAAAGAACCCCTTATGTATTTTAAGGTTAAACCGTTTCTCCTCTAGTTTTAGTGAGTGGCCACATGTCTTATTGTATTCCCTTTCCCTAAAAAGTTTGTTCCTTATGCTAGGGTCATCACCAGTACAGTATTTGTACATTGATATCATATCCCCTTTCAAACGTCTCTTCTCCAGAGAGAATAAGTTCAATGCTTGAGTCTTTCCTCATAGCTGATGTCCTCCATTCCCCTAATTATTTTTGTTGCCCTTCTCTGGACTCTCTCCAGTTCCAGCACATCCTTTCTGAGTACCGGTGCCCAGAACTGGACGGAATACTCCAGATGTGGCCGGACCAGAGTCTTGTAGAGTGGGAGAATAATCTCTTTATTTCTAGAGGGAATCCCATTTTTTATACATGCCAGCATTTTGTTGGCTTTGCTTGCAGCGGCTTGGCATTGCATGCCACTGCCAAGCCTGTTGTCCACTAGTACCCCCAGGTCCTTTTCCATCTTAGATTCACCCAGAGGTTCCCCCCTAGTGAGTAGCTTGCTTTACAATGTAAAGTAATGAGTGTACTGCTTGTATAACAGTGTAAATTTGTTGTCCCCTCAAAATAACTCAACACACAGCCAATAATGTTTAAACCGCTGGCAACAAAAGTGAGTACACCCCTAGTTGGAAATATACAAATTGGGCCTACAGTGTCAATATTTTGTGTGGCCACCATTCTTTTCCAGTACTGCCTTAACCCTCTTGGGCATGGAGTTCACCAGAGCTTCACAGGTTGCCACTGGAGTCCTCTTCCACACCTGCGTGATGACATCATGGACCTAGTGGATGTTAGAGACCTTGCGCTCCTTTGCCTTCCATTTGAGGATGCCCCACATATGCTCAATAGGGTTTAGGTCTGGAGACATGCTTGGCCAGTCCATCACCCTTACCCTCAGCTTCTTTAGCAAGGCAGTAGTCGTCTTGGAGGTGTGTTTGTGGTCATTATCATGTTGGAATATTGCCCTGCGGCCCAGTCTCTGAAGGGAGGGGATTATGCTCTGCTTCAGTATGTCAAAGTACATGTTGGAATTCATGGTTCCCTCAATGAACTGTATCTCCCCAGTGTCGGCAGTGTGGTGGCCAGTAATTATTTTTAGTTCCTCTACTTGTGACCAAACTGGTTTAATTTATGGGCAGGACCATCCAAGGAGTAATTAGGATGCCTTCTGAGAATTTGTGTAGGAGTACGCAGTACCATCTATTATGAAGTTTGTACTTTTTTTCTTATATGTATACTAATGTTGATGGAACCTTTTTAAAAAAATTGTGTTTATTTGTTCTCAATCATTCTCTGACAAGTCAATGTCTAAGTCCCTGTTACAGGAGGTCACTACGGGGTCTTGATTGGATGTGTATTTTCAGAACAGACTAAAATATATATGGGAGGTAACATGTCAAAGTGGTATGTAAGAGTTACACAGAGTTTTGAAGTTTGTGAATTTTCTGGAGTAATGCTGTTCTTCTTTCAGAGAGTCAGAATTTCAGAGGGAAGAGAGATATTTAAAACAAATGATTTTGAGTAGTTAATTTTTAAGTTGGAGATGAGATAGAATTCTTTAATTTGAGGATAGAGACATTGGGTTGAGCAAGGGAAACTAAGTCATCAGCCAAGGCAGACAAATTGGGGAGGAATTACTAAAACTGGTGCAACTCTGCATAGTAACCAATCAGCTTCTAGGTTGTATTGTCAAAGTTGAATTGAACAAGGTGAAGTTAGAAGCTGATTGGTTACTATGTGCAGCTACATCAGATTCTGTGTGCACCAGTTTTAGTGAGCACCCCCCCCCCTCAATATCCTTTTCTATGTGTTCATGTACACACAGTTGGTTTTCATGTTTAGCCCAATGTATATTGCTCAATAACTGTAAAAAAATTGAAAAAATGAACACCTTTCAAAAAATCAGTAATAGATTGTCGTGGTGTTTTGCAAAATAAATATCACTGTTGTTTGTACTACTGTACCAAGTAAATCTGATTGTGTTCAATAGAATATTATTATACTATTTTACCATCACCTTTTATGCAGCATTTTGTAAATGTAGAAAGGTCATTTTTGCTTATCCGTACAGGAACACCATCAGGGACGTAGATGTCAGCCTATTAGACTGACCCTGACTTCAAGGAGAGTTAGCAGATGTGCAGTAATAAACAGTATTTAACCTCTTAGCTTTTTTCAGTTCAATATGTTTAACCATTTATATGCTCTATTTGAGTTACACAGAGAAGGAATTTATTCATTTTCAAGATTCCCTGCTTTAATACAAGGAGGCTTATACAAGGAATTCATTTACTGATTTTCTAGATTTCCTTGCTTAGATATTAAGAGAATGCACACTTACTCACCTGCTAAATAAAAAGTTCACTTATGCATCAATCCCATATTTTACACATTCTTGTTGCTAAGTGTACAGTATGTGGATTTTTTGGCTTTTCCAAAGCAATTACATTGTGCCCTACTATTGCAGCTTACTAAGAGTATTAGCTATAATGTGATTGGGTACTTACAGCTTAAATTAAAATACTACCAGACAACAAGTAAACTCAGTTCATGAACTACTAGTACTGTACATAAAATATCAAAATCCTGAAAAAAGTCCAACCAATTTACCTTATTTTGATTTTACTAAACATCCAATACAGCCAGATATAGCAAGAGCTTCTCAAAGGGCTTTGAGTAGAACTTCAGCCCTTTACCATGTGGTTCTCCGATGTTCTATTTTCTTTTCATGCTTTAGCATGCACGCATGAGACTGCAGTGTGGTAGAGAAAGCATTACCTAAACTCCTAAACATTCTGACCTGCATACCAGAAACTGTAATTTGATAGGCAACAATACAGCTAGCTGTAGCAGAATGAGAATCGGTGCCATTCAGCTGGAAAGCTGTGCATTCCATTTTTGAATAAACATTTTTATTGTTTGACTGGCATTTACTTTTCAGCAACCCCTAACACTAATATGTTGGTTCCTGTGAGTTTCTGAAAGGTTTTAGTGGTTTCTAATGTTGCTTAGAGATTCTGGTGCTGAGATCTCTGCTCTTGAATAAACAGGTCTACACCATCGTGACTATCAGTACTAGAAGGTTTGATTTTTAAAACAACAGAAGGTGTGGGTACCTTTTGGGGTGACTCTGCCCACAAGATGCTGTCTGTTACTAAAATGTTTTTGATGGTTTGGCAATTTACAAATACAAATTCAATACAGAAATTCAGAATTGGTTACACAGTTAGGTTACCCCTATGTTTATAGGACCAGGGGGCTGCTACCTCTATGCCAGTCAACATTTGTGTTTTCATTAACCATCTATGACAAACCAGGAAAGAAGGCCCAAATTCAAAATTGGACACCCTTAAAGTTTCTTGCATTGATCCTCTGTATACCTGGTCTACTCAAAAACTCACCATCAGTGGATTTTAATGGTACATTTCATTCTCACAGCTGTGTGATTGATTTGTGTCTGTCTGAATTGTAGACATGAAAACGGTGAATCAGTTTTGAAACTATTTTAGTAGAGTAGGGGAAGTATGCACCCGGTTATGCTTTGTATGTCAAAATACCAGTATTCAGATCTCAGAAGTAACAAGCATTTAGTGATGAGACTGTCTCTCTGTTGAGCTCATACCACTTGCTGCACTGTGAGGTGGTAGTGGTGTTCTCTGGAACCTAACATTGTCTTGTAGCTGGAGATGGAAGAAGGTTAAACACCTGAATGATTATGTTTTCCCGTTATCTATTGACTGGACTGTAAGCAAATGCCCACAGATACCAGATCATTTTCTGATTTAACTCAATGCAGCCAGATAACAGACTGTGTCCTCTCATGACTATGGGCACCTTACCAGCAATAATAACAGGTAGTGTAGATAGTTATCTCAGGTCATTGCCTTTAATTAGTTGGCCTTAATAAAGCACCACCATTTCAGGTAAAACTTGTCATGTATTTTACAGTGATTCTTTTTTTCTCTATCTCCTCAGTGTGTTTTGGGACTATGCCCTAATCGTGCCAATAAGTCAGATAGTCTGTATACATTGCCACCAGCAGCGTAAGTAAAAGTTTCACCCATATATTATGTATAAAAAAAATTAAGATTATATTGCAGAATGAGCTAGTCATCTATATTAGTTCACATGACCAGCAATACATGTCAATCTGATCTTCTAGCATTAGCACTGTCACGGATCTAAAACATTATTTTATCTTCATTGTACAATGTATTAAAATCATTGTGTCAGCATAACAGTCAAGCAACCAGCATTTTCAGAAGGAGACTCGCAATGGCAGTCTTCATTTTACCTTTCTGACAGGTTTTCTTTACCGAAGCAATATAAAGAAATATAATGTGCAAAGTGACTCATCACAGTCAGTTAGATTTCTGATTAAACAGTATGGAACAGTCAGAATAATGTAATTTGACTGTCGGTAGCTTTGGGTTAATTAATACACTTCCTGTTTTGAATTTTCCCTCATTAAATAAATCTGTAAAGTGTATTTCTCTGTATCTGATTGTACATTCACTATATATGTTTGTGTCTAGTCTTGTATAACTATTCTTTGACTTTTTCCCACGTATAGCAGACAGCAAGGGAGTCCTTGTACTGGTCAGCCAGGATGGTATCCAGAGACCTCCACTCCACTTCCCTCCAGGGGGACATCTTCTTGCCTTCCTTTCTTGCCTTGAAAATGGTCTTCTACCTAGAGGACAGCTAGAGCCTCCACTATGGTCACAAAGAGGCAAGGTATGTTAAGTAATCCATAGGAATTTAGTTCCCATGGATAAAAATATTCAAGAAAAGAAACATGGAAGTCATAGCAACCAGTCTTATTTAAGCTGTGTAATTTGGGGTTGGCAAAGAATCATACCTAGATTGGATTCACCCTTTATGCTCACTTCACAAAGCTTGAACACCAGCCTAAGGCACTCTGGTTTCAGTCATATCATTTCCAAATGTTGTTGGGCTCAACTGAAAATAACTGTCACTTTTCTTTTTTTTTTTAAATAATACTTATCATGGTGTTTTAGCTTTGGAAATTGAGCTTATTGTGTTATGAAAAATGCACACCATTTATTGCATTAGAAAGAGCTTTAACATGTATTTTGCATGCTCTAACCTGAGAACATACATGGAAATAATCTCAGTCCGCTGGTAATATGACATGCCATTATTAACCCATTTCATGTGGATTTTAAAGGAGAAGTGCAGGAATATAAAAAAAAAATAATAATACCTACCTGCTGCAGAATTAGCCCGATGCTGCAAGCTAACCCCCACTGGCTATAAGCCCAAGAACTGAGCGATCACATGACTGCTGATTGCTCAGTGATTGGCTGGCTCCAGGTTTCAGCAGCATATTGAGAGGCTGAGCCAGCTGTCTGTAAGGCATCTGGGTGGATCTTGACATTATTGTCAGAATCCATCCAAAGTCTGGAGCGGGTCTGTAAAGTCAGGCTAAAGCTCGCTGTCAGCTGATTCTGGGTCACAGGAGAACATAAGTAAGTGCATGCCTGTGACCTACATAAGAAGTATGGCCAAAAGAACTTTGCCCATTTTCTCTTTTATAATGCTACCATTAATTTTTGTGGACTAGCTAGTTCAGGCAGGCTGCTTTTTCCTTACTGCACTGCACTGCACTGCAGCACAGAGATATGAATATCTGACAACTCTATGCTTAGTGTGGTGTCCTTGCAGTAGCTGATTAAGGCCCATTTTGCACGTGGCCTTCTAGATGCAGTGCATCCCTTTGTCCCTGAATGCGTAAGTCCCTTAAACCCTGTCTCTGCCACAGACTTTGACAGGTTGAAGGCGGTTTTGCTGAATGCTGCACCCGTTCCACTCAGGAACACTAAAGTGTAGGGAGGGATGCACTGCACTTAGACAGCCCTATCTGCAAGTGTATGTTTAGCCAAAGCTTTTTTCAGTACAGAAAGATTTATACTCATTTCAGTTTATTTTTGCTGACTAAGTCCCTATTGGGGGGATTTTCTGTGTTCAAAACATAAGTGTGAGTGAGGGGAAATCTCTTAAAAGTGAGGGGAATTCCCTTTTAAGACAGTTGGTAATGTAATAGAGCTTCACATTTGAAGTTTTACCCTTGCCTCTTGTTCTAGTGACAACTGTAACATTTTGGATTTTCCAGTGCATTATACCTCAGTGACAAAGGTCACCAGGACAGTTACAGTTAATCTAGGTAGTAAGGATACAGGCAACAATAGTAACTTAAAAAGGGATCCTAATGCTTTGCATTCCCACTCCAAAAATGATCTGGCTGTATATACACTTTAAAGGAGACCCCTGTGGGTCACACTTTGTTCTGCACCGCTGTGACTAATTTTCAGCCGACAGTGGGCTAAATCCCTCTGTCGGCTGACATCCCTCCAGACTCTAGCAAGGTCCCAACTTTATTGTTCGGATCTACCCAGATGCCTGGACTGGCAGCTGGCTCAGCCTTTACAGAATGCCACTGAGGGCTTGAGCCAACCGCTCCTGTCCCCTCCACAGCCTGACACTCCAGTGAGCGCGAGAGGGGCAGAGCAAAGAGAAGGTGACTGACAGTCACTGGCTCTCTGCTCACTGAAGACCGCTAACTGAGAGATCAGTGATCTTTGATCACATAGGTTTTTTTGTTTTTTTTTTTTAATCCCGAACTTCTCTTTCAAATCTGCTAGAAACCACTTAGATTTGGTCTAATATTTTAATCTTTTTGTTACAGGGAAAAGTATTTCCAAAACTGAAAAAAAGAAACAGCTCTAATAAGTCAGTAGACTTTGATGATAGTTTTGTAGAAGAGTTAACTACAGACTATGTGTTTAGAATAATCTACGCTGGACATAGACATGACAATAGTAAGTTAGTTTATGGTACTTGGTTATTGTATTTGTACACACAAGACATTCATACATGTCATTCTTCTGTGCTAGGGATCTTAAACTTGTGACATTTGGATTCACTCCTATACATTAGCAACACCCCCAAGAAAGATGTGTTAATGTACATAATTAGAGCTTTCTAGAGAACCTCTGCTGGAAAGTGTGTAAACTGAAGGCTTAAAGTCTTCAGTTTTAGCCCTGATGAAGAGGAAGTGCCAGAGCTCCCAAAGCATGTTGGCGTTTCTACTTTACCTTAATGAAAGCTTACTTGAAATTTTTTTCTTACCTTTGATCTGGCACTGTTGTTGTATTTCTTGCTTTGTGGACTTTCACTCAGTTAGGGGTAAACTGTTTATTGAGAGCAACCTCACCAGAGCTAATCAGCTTCATAGAACAGACCGATTTTCCACAATTATAAGATATTGATAATGGAAGATCCAGCGCCTCTTTTACACACTTTCTAGTAACACTAGAGAACAGATAGAAATTAGATCTTTAATAAATCTTTATGATAAATATTATATACTCACAAAAGTGCTTGGAAAAAAACACAGTTAACGTAAAACTATTCAAGGAGAGACCCGCTATATCCACTGGATACAAAAGTGTCCAACTGTTGAATCCTTCCAGCAACAAATAGGCACTACCTAAAGTGGAATTCCAGTTAAAAATCAAAATCTGCCCTTGCTTAGTATGTGTGACAACCAAAACTTTTTTTTATTGTGCATTACCTTAATTGCTGATTGTCTAGATTAGAAACAACAGTCTAATTTAGACAATTGGCAATCTTTTGAGCTTTAACTTCAATGGTGTGCCTGTGCAGCCGAATGTGGCTGCTCACAGGCACTTCCTTAAACCGTTGTTGTTGTCTGTGTAATCCTTACAGCACAGCTCCAATTAGCCATGCCCCAGTCCTGCCAGGCCTTGCCTGCCACAATCAGCTGGCTAGGTACATCACACCATTAGAAGCTAGTAGGCATGGCCAACAGCCGCCCTGCATGAATAAAAAGATGGGCTCTGCAGTCCAATGACGGAAGCAAAAAAGTAGAAAAAAAAATCTTTTTGCAATTTTAACCATAATGCTGTAACATTATTGGGGTATATGATTGCAGGAAGATGAATGAAAGCAATCCTGTCCTTTCACTTTAAAGCATGCATTCTGGTTAATGCACTTTGATGGAGAACCCTCTTCCTCAGAGCTACCTTACCTTTGACTTTATATAGCCTTACCCTGGTCCTACAAACACCCAGAGATCCTCCCTGCTAATTAGTTACACATTTTTAAACATTGCATCACGTTTGCACCCTGGGCCGCTTATCTGTCGCTAATCGAATGTAATGATGTCCGTTCACATGCAAACAGCTGTAGTGCCTGGGAGCCTGTCACTGGTGTGATTCCAACACCTGTGATCCCAGCCAGACTTGTACACAAATTAATGACTTTTACTGTGACTGTTCAATAAAGCCCAACTTTAGCTGAAATTTTTTTTTGCTTTGGATAAAGCTGGGAAGGGTGAAATCATGGGTGCTCAGCCTGTGGTCCTCCAGCTGTTTCAGAACTACAAGTCTCATCATGCCTCTGCCTATGGGAGTCATGTTTGTAACTGTCAGCCATGCAATGCCTCTTGGGAATGGTAGTTCTGCAACAGCTGGAAGGCCACAGGTTGAGCATCCATGGGTTAGAGCCTATGTTAGGTCCCTATCTGTATCTCTGTTAGGTCTGCCATCTGTGTTCCTAATGGGGTAATTTCCACTCATTTCCTAACAGGTTAGAAAGTGATGGAAAATCTCTCCAACAGGGACAGAGACAAAAACAAAAACACATTTTTAGTAAAGTGAGAAAGAAATAGTACTTCTGACATTGTTTCATCGCTGTCTGTGGCTTCCAATCCTGGTGATGGCCATAAAGCCCCTTGTTTTTTGTATGCATGTCACAGGGACAGGAAGTGATGGAAAATGTCTCTAATGATGTTGCAGACAGAGATAAAAACCTGACAAATATTTAAATTGTCGCTATTGTATCCTAAACTAAAAAAATGTCTGGAATTAGGCTGAAAACAGTTCAGTACAAATTTACCTATGCCTTATGTTTAAACTTGTAACATCTAATTGTCAGTGCCCCCTATAGACTAGCATTCAGTACTGTAATGACTACATTTAGTCTAAACACTATGTCCAGACTTCAGCCAACTTTTTCCACTTCCTCCTGCTTAAGTAGTTCCAGGAATAACCAATATGAGAACAGATCAATAATGTTTCTGGGTTCAGCCATGTAATATTTTAAAGCAGTTATGAGCTTTATGTTATAAGGTGAAGAACGATGTGCAGAGTGCACTGACCCACAGATACCAATCAGCATTCCTCTATCTTTGCTGTTTTGTTCTAAATTGATCTTGGTTAGAATAAATAAGACTGTGTGTCTTAGTTTCGATGCATTTTAAGTTATACAGAAGACAGATGTAACCAAGAAGGCTATGCTTCTACTATAGGACCCGATGGAGACAGATCTCCTACCCCAATATCTTCTTAAAGGATGTCCTAGAAAACTCACATCTGCTATCTGTAGATTGAGGTACTAACAATATCTACTGCTATCTGACCTTCTGTATTGACAAATATCCTTAGAAAACCTATCGACATTCTTCAATCTGCTGTTTTTATTGCTGCACTAAGTGTCAAAAATATTTCCATATTAATTAAATGTTGCCCACCGACTATCCCAAAAATTAGGTGGCATGTGCCACAATAACAGAGCAGATAGACTCGTTTCAGATCTATCTGCGCCACCTGTGCCAGTTTCTATTTCACTATGAAATCACACTACAGGAGTTGAGCTTGCAGGGTCAACCTTCCTCCTCCCTCCAGCTCTGTGCCGAGCGGGGGGAGGCACAGCTACAAAACAGAGAACTGATAGCTCCTAAATAACAAAAGAAAAAAGCATCTGCTCCACGTCCTGAGTCCCTGAGTCTCTGTCCAGTGATGTCCACGAGTCCCTCGTCACCTGGAACTCGCCCTCCTGATTGGCTGAGACACAGTAGCATGGCCATTGGATCCTGGCACTGTCAATCAAAGTCAGTTAACTATTCAGGTTAGCGAGAGGGCGGGGCTGAATGGCAGCTCTGTGTCTGAATGGATGTACAGAGCCGCAGCTTGGCTCGGGTGCCCCCATAGCAAGCTGCTTCCTGTGGGGGCACTTGACAGGAAGGAGAGGCTAGGAGCAGCAAAGAGGGACCTGAGAAGAGAAGGATCCAGACTGCGCTGTGAAGAACCATTACACAGGGCAGGTAAGTATACCATGTTTGTTATAAAAAAAAAAAAAACAAGACTTTACAATCACTTTAATGTGCAAAAAAGGCAAGCAGAGCACTTTAGTGCCTGTAGGCTCCCCCAAGAGGATTTTTTCCACTATGTCTTTTTCTTTATTGAGTCTCTTTGTGGAGGGGGCTTCTTGGTAAAGGAGCAAGACCTTGCTTCCTCCTGTCAAATCTCCTTTGTCCTTCTCCAGTCTGGTCAGGGTAATATTTAAGAAGCAACAGGAGAGGTGGAAGAAGCACAGATTCTTAGAATAATAGGGGATCATTGCACTGCAGGTCCTCAGGTACTGTAAGCAGCATATTAGTGACATACAAAATCTAAAGAGACTAGAAGTCAGATACATCAGTGATGATCTTACACTGCAGATAAACAGGTATTAGGCTGCAGACCAGAAGTGAATAAAGGGCAGTCACATGACACTGCTTTTTTTGAGGAAAAATTCAAGAAAAAAGTAAAATGTTCTAGGTTAAGGCTCTACTAATGATTAAACCAGATATGTAAGACTTCATGTATATGTAAGCTCTCCACTCCAGTGATAAAATTATTAAAAGCACAGGACTTCAGAAACAGTCAGAAATGTCTTGCAAGAAAGAATATAATGGAATTCACCAGCACTCATTCAGCACAATTTAAAGTTCCTCAGTGTAAGAAAAAGGTGAAACTTGTGAGAACAGAAAAAGGAGGAGAGGTGCATTTGAAATAGCTGATTTTCACTCGGCCCCTTTCACACATACGGTCCGTTCAGTTCATCAGTTCAGTCACGTCAAAATGTATCAGTTTTCCATCCGTTTTCCATCCGTTTTTCATCCGTTGTCATCTGTTTTTCGTCAGTTGTTATCCGTTTTTCATCAGTTTTTCGTCAGTTGTTATCTGTTTTTCATCCGTTTTTCATCAGTTGTTATCTGTTTTTCATCCGTTGTCATCCGTTTTAATCCGTTGTCATCCGTTTTTCATCCATTGTCATCCGTTTTTCGTCCGATCCGTTTTTTTGACGGATGAAAAATAGGGCATTCATCCGTTCAAAAAAAACGGACATTGACGGAAGTGGATGAAATTGGATGTTAACTGATGATCATCCGTTGTCATCCGTTTTTACATAGAGATACATTGATGTCCGTTTTTCATCCTTCAACGGATGGATGAAAAACGGACAAACAGACAGCATGTGTGAAAGGGGCCTTATAAAGGTTCCCTACCGAGTTCAAATCAGTAGAATCCCATAGTAGGTGATGTTTTCGCTTTCATCGCACCTGTAGAAAGCTGGCATATGCCAAATATTTGGAGCACAGCAATTTCGATTTAAAACCGCAGATTGGGTATTTTCTTAAAATGTGTCCTAATCTTAAATCTAAAAATATACAATGTAATAAAATGATTTTGTTATCCAATCAGTCATTTTGCAATGCAGTGTA
Organism: Pelophylax lessonae; assembly: GCF_965119305.1. Classification (NCBI taxonomy): domain Eukaryota; kingdom Metazoa; phylum Chordata; class Amphibia; order Anura; family Ranidae; genus Pelophylax; species Pelophylax lessonae. Next base: position 146,260,535 of record NC_138769.1, on the reverse strand, counting down.
GAAAATGAAAGTGGCACTAAACTCTGGAAATTTATTCTCTTCATGCATCAATTCTTAACTCAGAAGAGTACCTTCTATTGCTCTCAGCCTCCTCCAAATCTCCAAAATGTATTTATTTATTTTTTGCTGCTATGATTTGACTTCCTGTTGGAGGATGGCTACATTTATTCTCCATAGTCCCACTGTATGTAGGATCAGAACCACCCTCTCTTGCTCACTCCCAAGATGGACTGTGAGATTTGCAGTGTGCCTAGAGCAGTGCACACAACCTATGACCACAACTAATGTGCACTGCTCATTCCATACAGAAGTGAAGAGGGAAAGGAGAGGTTAAGTAGCTCTCAAAGGATGTTAAGAGGAGGCAGAAAATAAGTAGGAAATTATTTTATGATAAATAGATTAGAGGGCCATTAATAAGTATGTGTAATTCCACTTTAAGTATTGGATGTGCATGGATTATTTTTGCAAAATAAGCATATCAATTAGTGTGAATGAAAAACCCCCCAGCTAAAAGGGATAATATAGCGCTTGCTAGTATGATGCAAATAAGGATACAATACCAATCAAAAAGCTAAAAGCATAAATAACTAAAATATTTGCCCTTAAAATGCACAGTAAGACAGTATAGATGAATAAATAACAAAATAAGTAAATAAGTGTAATAATAGTGCCAAATAAAGTCCAATATAGTTCATAAGTGACTGTGTGACAAATAGTCCAAAGAAAGTGCCAGGAAAAAGTGCCAGTGCTTGGTGCTGGATCCTCCAATATTCCAGGAAATCCAATCACAAAGGTGACTTTCAAAAGAGAGATAAGATGTAAACTCACCAGATATGGTGGGTCTCAAATGTCAAACGACAAAGAGACCAGTAGTGCTTTATGACCATCCAGGTCAGGGAAATGGTAACTGCTAGGCTCTGGTCCCCCTAGACCGGGATTCTCCTCAGTAAATGGATCGGGTCCCCGAGGTCCTCCAATTCGGATTAGGGAGAAGAAAAAAGAGGCTCCGGATGGTGCAGTACCATTGAAAATAATTTTTATTGAGGTATAAAAGGCAAAACATGGATAAAAACTGTTAGCAGTCCACCGGTATCTGTCTGTAGCGTGGAGAGCGGTTTGCGTTCCAGGCTCGACTTCCGGGTTGACGGCGTGCGTTTTATAATATCAATTAGTGTCACTTAAAGTTTGTTGTCTAGAAGTACCTAGAAACAGAGAACATCCATCTCATTTTGCTCATAGAGTTGAATCAGGGAATATTTTTATGTCTGTAAACTTTCCCAAATTGAAGTAGACATCTGCTCATCTAGCCATCACAGGAAGGGGGGTGCTCGATCGGGATGGATATTGTTCTAGCCCATCAGTTGTATTTCCCTCCAGAGAGGCCAGAGAGTAGGATGTCTTCAACATGTTCTTCCTCTGCTCTCCATAGACACAAGGTGTAAACATTCATGTTATGACCTTTTTCGGTTGGATCATTTGGTGATATCGAGAAAATTGCTAGGAACCACAATCCACTGCAAAGGACAATGGCACAACTTTTCCATTGCAAAATCTGTCCTGAAAAGACTCAAACATGCTTTTTAGCAATTTAAGGTTTCAGAGTTCTTTATGAACAGTTTTAGGCATTTTGAACAATATTTAGTAGATCGTCCACTATATTTGTTCATTTTCCACTTTTCTGACATTACATAGACCATTGCAAGCATTTATACAATTTAGCACACTGTTTTGGACAGGAAACAGTAGTAATTAGAGAACTAAAAGGAGGAACTACCCTTTTCCAATTCAGCTCATTTGTTTCTGTCAAGGCGGTCCTGTTCTTTGCTCTTGGAAGACAGCTGACCTGGCTTTCTGCCATCTGACAGTTTTATTAGGTCTCCAAGGAGAGGACAAGACTTGATGAAACATAAAGATTCTGTGTTTCAGGGCAGCAGTTCAGAGGTTGAGTTTAAATCAAATTAACTTGTATCTGGATAGTTTTAAAAGGGACTGTCTTCAGGAAACCATATAAAAAAAACATTATTTTTTAACCGTGTTATCAGCAGTGAATGATTTGCAGATACCTTCAGTTATGGTGATGACAGCCAGGCTTTGAGTGGAGCATCAGTCAATAACTTAAAATGCTGTTAAAGGATATCAGGAGCATTTCAGTAGCAATTGTCTGTGGTCCTCATACTCAGCTCAATGGTCTGTGCAAAATCACATATTTTTCTATAAGTGTGTAGATTAGAGAGGGTTTCAAGAAGCATATTTAACCCTTTACAACTCATTGCTTGTGTTAACAGATATTTCCCTGCTTCTGAATTCTTGTTTACTGCCTCAAACAAGTCAATATGAATGCAAAAGCAATTTGAGTTAAACCTAGACCAACTCAAAACAGCTTGAAGCATCTCAAAAATAATTTAAAGCAATTCATCAGTGAATCATACTCACAGAAGTGAGTCAAAAGCAACTTAAATTTGAGCTTAAACATTAAAAAGCATATTGCACTCAACTTGCTTTAGAGTCTGAAGCCTGCAAATCATTAGGTTAAAGTGTACTTAAAACCTAACAATAAACATCTATTTTCTCTATTTTAAACTGATATTTATATCACTTAAACTTTTTTTGTTGTACCTGTGAAACAAAAATACCAGTTGATGCTGCCAGAAATCCAGTTTTTCATTCTGTGCACTCTGCAGTGTTATGTCAAACAGTTTAAAGAGGAGTTCCAGCCTGGGAGAAAAAAAAATCTTAAAGAAAATTTTAATACAAATACTGTAGCTGCTGACTTTTAACATAAGGACACTTACCTGTCCAGAGAGCCAGTGATTTTGGCACCCCAAGCTGATCCGTCTATCGTAGGAAAAGAATTAGCTGCACATCCAGGGATTCCAATAGGTTTTAAATACCTTTATTTCCAAAAAGTTGCAAGTGATGACACCAAAGACACCAGCATGAAGTCTCGTAGACGCGTTTCACACATACATCTTGTGCTTAATCATTACAATGACTGTAGCTGACTATAGATCTTAAATAGACCGCCCCAATGAAAACAGTTGTACCGGGGGCGGTAACAATCAGCAGTTGTGCACAACTCAATTAATCACCTAGCCTCAGCCCCAAAGGGCATCTCAGTGGTGATTTAAATATAAAAATCAAGCTGAAGTTCCAGCCCATCGTGTGTACCGTGAACTCACCCATACACACAAAGATCTGGACCGACAATCACATAGAAAAACGTTTAAAAAAACGTTTAAAAAAAAAAAGTACCAATGAAAATCATTGGAAAAAATGTAAATACATACAACGTAACAAACAGAGAAGAATAATGACTATAACAAATGTAAGAACCTTTGTATAGTATGTGTATGTACCTGTATGTCGGTATACACCCACACATATCTGAATACACTTCCTACATGAATATACAAAAATACAAAAATAGGTACATAAAATCATTGTGTCTTCCATATGGTGTACTATCACCACAGAAGGATGCATGAACTCGTGCATCCATGTATACATTACAAGGAAACTATCCCCAACACATTAACCATGCGGACACATGTAATCCACCTAAAAGGAGAATAAACCATAATGTAAAGTATACCCAAAAAAATTGTTTGTGGAAATGTGCCCATACAGAAATGTATGTGGATAACGGAACAATAGCATGATCATAAATATGGATCTTATAAAAATACTGTAAAAATACATGGCATAGAGCAATGTGAAAAAAGAGGAAAAAGGAACAGGGAAGGGAGGATGGGGTAGGGGAAAGGGTGAGAAAGGGGGGGGGAGAGGAAGAGGGGGAAGAAAAAGAGGGGAGCTGCCACAACACATGACTGGATATGTTATCAGATCTAAAAAGGTACCTGGATCGCAGAATGGTGGGGGAAAGGCAACCACTAAATTTACTCATAAAAATGGCTAACATCCCACTCAAAGTTGAGTCCGAGCGGGATGCGACTCTGCAAATGGAAAATCCAAAATACTTCCTTACGGCAAAGGGATCGAAAGGCATCGCCCCCTCGCTTAGGTGTCCTGACCTTTTCAATGACTTGAACCCGCATGGCTGTTTTATCCCCATTGTGGCACCCATTAAAATGTCTGGCCACATTGGTGGAGAAATTTTTCTCTATGCTATAAATGTGTTGCTGGAACCGGTCCCTGAGCCGTCTCGTGGTCCTGCCTACATATTGCATTTTACAAATAGCACATGTGATTAAATAAATGATGTAACTGGTATTGCAATTGAAGAAGGAACTAATGTCATACACTTTATGACTAACGGAGGACCTAAAGGTGGTACCATTCTGGATATGACCACAACAGGCACATCCCACGGCCCCACACTTGTAATTCCCTTTGCAGTGTAACCATGTAACTGATTGGGGAACCTTAGTGTGGAAAAAGCTGGGAGCCAGGGAGCACGCTAGAGATGGAGCTCTACGTGAGACAACATTCACCCCTCCCTTCAAGATCTTGGAACAGATATCGTCAGAAAATAAAATAGGCAGATGCCTGTTGAAGATCTGTTTTATTGTATTAAATTCATTACTGAAGGGGGTGGAAAGTGTAAGCTGGTAACTTTTGTTGGTTCGTGGCCGAGTGTCTTTCCCAATTAGTTCACATCTATCTTTGTTTCTATCTATGGTGAGTGCCCTATTCAACATCCATTTGGGGTATCCCCGCTGTAAAAATCTTACATAAAGGGACCGTGCCTCCCTTTCAAATCGTTCATTACTACTGCAAATACGTCTGATTCACAGGAATTGGCCTACAGGGATACCCCTAATGGTGTGTCTGGGATGGCCCGACTGGGCGAGTAAAAGAGAATTGCCCGAGAGAGGTTTCCTATAGAGAGTGGTGTACACCCTGCCATCTGCACCTGTCAGACAAACATCCAAGTAGCACATGGAGCTTCTGTCCGCGGCGCCAGTGAATGAAAGATTTAAATTATTATTGTTGAGATATGATAACATAGATGGCATGATTTCCACTCCCCTGCGGACCACCAGCAAGAGGTCATCTATGAATCTAAGATAGACCACAATTTCTGTTCTGTAGGGGTTTCCACCCCCAAAGATGTGGGACCGCTCCCACCAACCCATGTAGAGGTTGGCCAATGAGGGCAAAAATTTGGCCCCCATAGCTGCCCCACACCTCTGGAGGTAGAAAACCCCATCAAAAACAAAGAAATTGTGTGACAACAAATAATCCAATACATCAACAATGAACAATCGATGTTCCATTGATAGATCGGTCAGCAATTCAAGGTAAAAAAGCACCGCTGCTATACCCTGCTTGTGAGGAATAGAGGAGTAGAGACTACTGACATCAAAAGTGACCCAAGACAGTCTATCGGCTCTATCGGCTCTGGGTGCAGCATTGGCATCATCACTAAGGGAAACAGGAAGTGAAGCCTTGCGGCTTCACAACCTGTTTCCTACTGCGCATGCGCGAGTCGCACTTTGCTTTCTAAATGGCCCCACTGGGACCTATGTGTCTCCCAGAAGGCAGCAGGGCGAAGGAGGAGGGGCTGGAAATTACATAGATAGTCACGCAGCGATTACTGGTTTTGACAGATACTCACTCCCCCCCCCCCCCCGAAAGGTGCCAAATGTGGCAACGGAGGGGGGGGAGGAAACAAAAAAGTGGAACCTCATCTTTTGGGTGGAACTCCGCGTTAAACAGCCTTGGCCAGTTTACCTCTGTGAACGCTTACCCTCTAAATTAGTTAAAGGAGAAGGGAGGGAGCTGTTCTTTACTACTTTTGGTACTAGAGTGACAAAACTGCTTCACCATATTTATATTATTATGAGTGAGCATTGTCAGTACAGAGTAGGAAGTGAGTTACTGGCAGGATCACTAGGTGTAATTAAAGGAAGCCAAAGTCATCTAAGGCCTCGTGAGCTTCAATATATGCTTTTTGCTCTTGGGTTTAGATACACTTTAATACGATTTTTTGACCAATGGAATACTGGTCACTTTTTTTTTATCTAAAAATGCACGGCAAGCCTGCTGCAGTGTTTTTGTTTTTTTTTTTGTTTTTTTGTTTGCTCTACTTTATATTTGATGAATTCATATGTTATATGAGGAATCCTGTTCAATTTATTCATAAATGATCTAGAGGAGGGCATATCCAGCACGATCTCAGTATTTGCAGATGATACTAAATTAAGTAGGGCAATAACTTCTATACAGGATGGGGTAACCTTACAAGCAGACCTGAACAAAATAATGGGGTGGGCAACTACATGGCAGATGAAGTTTAATGTTGAAAAATGTAAAGTAATGCACTTGGGTGTCAGAAACACGAATGCATACACACTAGGGGGCGTGGCTGAACCGTTCATGTAGGAAGACGTGTGTTACCTCGGCTCCGCTATCCTTTGCTTTCTTATCCTGTTTAGCTGCCCGCTATCTTCATCACGATTGCCCGATTACTTCGGTCCAGGTCCTACCTACCTCCGGTACCGATCGCAGGACTCCGGACCTCGCCACTTGCAATGGCAAACAAGAAGAAGGAGGACGGGTCGCACGCGGCCAAGCAGGCCCAACATGGCGGCGTCCCGCTGCCTCAGAGATCGGGGAAGGACAAGCCCTCTGCGCTTTCCAAGTTGGGGCAGTTCGCCCATGACCCAGCTGCCCGCAAACAGTCAACTGCTGCATCCTCGGCTGCTCGCAGCCCTCAACCCGGACACTCGCCTCCCGCCCGAGCTCCCTCGCCGCCGCACGCCTGTCAGGCCGCAACACCGCCGGGCATTCCAGTGACTTTTCCTCCGGAGCAAGGGGGGGGGCTGAACGGCGCGAATGCCGGGGACCTATCGGAACCTACCCTGCATGATGTTCTTGCGGCTGTCCACACCTATGGTGCCTCCATCTCGGTCCTGTCGGATGAAGTCAGGTGCATGAAGGAGGGGTTGCTGCACATCCGACAGGATATGCAGAAGATCAGGGAGAGGGCCACCGCGCTGGAGGGCCGCGTTAGTGCGGTGGAGGACGATCTTGGCCCTCTGGCCCAGGATGTCCACAGGAACACGGCGGGGGTCACCGAGGCCTGGAACAAGCTGGAGGACATGGAGAACAGACTGCGTCGCAGTAACCTGAGGTTAGTGGGTATTCCGGAAAAGGCTGAAGGGAAAGACCCGGTTACCTTTATTGAACAATGGCTTGCGGATACCTTTGGCAAAGACAACCTGTCCCCGTTTTTTTCGGTGGAGAGGGCACACAGAGTGCCGTTCCGTGCCCCTCCACCTGGTGGCCCGGATCGCCCCTTCCTGTTAAAGCTCTTGCATTATAAAGACAGAGACATTATACTGCGTCTAGCGAGACAACATCCTAGGATGGAGATTCAAGGTACGAGGGTCTCCATATACCCTGATTTCTCTGCTGCCCTACAGAGACAACGGGCTAAATTCCTTGATGTCAAGAAACGCCTGCGGGCTATCCCCCTTGTGTATTCTATGCTGTACCCTGCCAAGCTACGTGTTGTGGCTAACGGAACCGTGCACTTCTTTGACAACCCTGTCATGGCGACTAACTGGCTGGATCGACAGGAGGGTCAGCTGAGAGCTGCTGCGGAGCGATAATCTTCTTGCCCTGGACCTCCTTACTTAAAGCGGGTGGATTCTCAATACCCCTCAATAGGAGCCAAGTTGTTGTTTTTTCTTTTTTTTCTCTTCCTACTCGGATATAGTGCTGTCTGGACATTGCTCTGTTACCTGCTTGCGGCACTATGGTTCGTTTGCTTCTACATGCTTTGGGACCTGTGGACATGCAATGGCAGGTCTCCATGTTTGACCAAGTTCGGGCCCTCACTATCTACCCCCATGCCCCTTTGGGGCCGACAAACTGTTCCCTGCGGGGCTCAGATGGCCGTGGCCTTGTTTGCTGCCTGCCATCTTTTGTTTTGTGTTCTGTTTGGTTCCTGTTCGTTTTTTTTTTTTTTTTTTTTTTTTTCACAGCTCAATCTACCGGCGGATCCCTCCTTCACGTTTGCTGCACATCCTGGCCTCTGTTGCTCCTCTCTCTACTGCCTCCCTGGCTCCTCGCTGGTGTCCCGCTATTCATTCCCCTTGGCAGACTGTTCTGCCCCCTCACCTGGCTGATTTATCCCCATGGCGGTCACTGATGGTTCATTACTCTCCTGGAATATACGGGGTCTGAGCGACTCTCGTAAACGTACAGCTGTGATGTCGTTCCTGTCGCTACATGGACCCACCTTGGTCTGTTTGCAAGAGACCCACCTCACTGCGGACTCGGTCGGCAGCCTCCGGTCGCGGAGGTTCCCGGTTCAACTACACTCTGTTCATAGTCAATACTCCCGGGGAGTATCTATTCTGGTAGCTGCTGCTGCTAAATTTGAAATACTGGACTCCCTGATAGACTCGCAGGGGAGGTTCATTTTCCTGGTTGGGATATGGGATGTTTTCAAATGTATTATTGCTAATGTGTATATTCCACCCCCTTTTTCCTTTGAGGTGCTAGAGTGCTTGTCTCGGTTTGTTGGTAAACACCCCCAGGTCCCAATTCTGGTGCTGGGGGACTTTAACAATATTCTTGATCCGTCCCTGGATTTGCATAAAAAATTCTGCCCCGGGGGTTCCAGAATGCCCACTCCCTTTGCTAGATTCATGGGGGAGCTGGGTCTTGTGGATCTCTGGCGCTGTAAACACCCCCTTGAGCCCGGGTTTTCCTGCCACTCCCTGACTCACTCCACACTCTCCCGAATTGATATAGCCTTTGGTTCCGAATCTCTGCAGGTCCTTACTCCTGAGGTGGAATACCTTGCCAGGGGTCTCTCTGATCATTCCCCGTTGAAAGTTGGTCTTACATTCCCAGGCCCTAAGCTGCCGATGCACTGGAAATTGAACCCCTTCTGGCTCCAATTATTCCCTAACCTGACTTCCCTCTCAGACAAATTACAACATTTTTTCATCGACAACAGGCACTCTGCAGCTCCGGGGGTGGTGTGGGATACTATGAAAGCTTTTTTACGAGGTCTGTGTATTAGGGAGGTGTCGGCCATTAAGTCTGGGAGCAGACGTTGGGCGCAGGATGCAAGCGAGGCTGTGCTCCGTGCTGAACGTGAGTTCCTACACTCCCCATCGCCTGCCTTGGAGGCCAGATGGTTGGACGCGCAGCGTTTCTTCCGTTCTGTTCAGCTCCAACAGGCGGATCATAAACGTTTTTTTGTTTCTCAGGCACACTTTGAGGAGGGGGAAAAGACGGGCCATATGCTTGCTGTCATCTCCAGGGCCCAAAACCCCCCACCTATTATTCATAGGCTAGCTCTCCCTTCGGGTCAGGTGGTCACTGATACGGCTGCTATTTTACAGGGGTTTGGGGCTTTCTATGAGGATCTGTACTCCTCCAAGGTCACTTATGACCCGGAGGACCTCAGACAATTCCTGCAGGAGCTCCATTTACCGCAGGTCTCCGGGGGGGATCGGGCTGTTCTGGATTCCCCCATTACATTGGAGGAGCTCCAGACGGCTATGGCATCGTTCCCCAACTCCAAGGCACCGGGTACTGATGGTATCCCCATTGAGCTGTATAAGGCCTTTGGTGGCATTCTACTGCCTGAGCTGCTTACTACTCTCCTGGCTGCTTTCGAGGGGGGGACACTCCCGAGATCCATGTATGACGCGGTGGTGGTGGTCATTTTGAAGCCGGGGAAGGATCCGACTCGCCCTGAATCTTACCGGCCGATTTCCTTGCTTCCCACCGATCTAAAACTGCTGGCTAAGGTTCTGGCCAACAGATTGTCAAAGGTGATAGCCAAATTGGTCCACGGGGATCAGTCTGGGTTCATCCCGGGCCGCTCTACTGCTGCTAATATCCGTAGACTATACCTTAACATGCAATTGCCTCCGGATAACTGTGGGCATAGAGCGATACTGTCGCTCGATGCTGCTAAAGCTTTTGATAGTGTGGAGTGGCAGTATCTGTGGATGGCCCTCGAGGGATTTGGCTTTGGTCCTTCCTTCATACGCTGGATTAAGATTCTGTATGGGGAACCCACTGCCTGTCTGCGAATTAATGGCTCTGTTTCCCGTTCGTTCCCGCTACACAGGGGCACAAGACAGGGGTGCCCGTTGTCGCCCCTGCTCTTTGCCTTGGCTTTGGAACCCCTGGCGGCGGCTGTCAGGGCCAATTTGAATATTGTGGGCTTTAGGAGGGGCGAGGGGGAGGACAAAATTGCTTTATATGCGGATGACGCGCTATTATTTTTGGGAGACACTTCGGGCTCCCTGGTTGCCTTGATGCACTTGATTCATAGATTCGGATCCTTCTCTGGCTTTCAGATTAACTGGGATAAATCTGTCCTGCTCCCGTTAGATCCCCTTGAGACTGCATTGCCCCCTGCAGCGTCGCAGATCTTGGTGGTAGACCAGTTCCGCTACTTGGGGGTGGTTGTCCATCCTGATCTGGGACGTTATGTGAAGCTTAATGTTCTGCCGTTGCTGCATAGGTTCAGGGACAAAATGGCTAGCTGGATTAGGTTGCCGCTGTCTGTGGTGGGCAGATGCAATCTGATCAAAATGATCTGGAACCCGCAGCTGTTATATGTGCTGCATAACTCCCCTGTGTGGATCCCCATTCACATCTTTAAGAAGTTCAATACGGTTTACCGCGCTCTAATATGGAGAAAGTCGTCTCCTCGCATTCGACTGGAGACGTTGCACGAGTCTAAGGAGAGTGGTGGATTGGCGGTACCGAACCCCTACTACTATTTTCTGTCCTCCCAATTACAGCACTTCACAGGGTGGCTGCAGGATGACGACTCTGACCCTGTCAGGCGTGTCCTGGCGGCACGCTTGGCGGGGGACTCTCTGGTCGAGTCCCTGGAGGCGGGCGCCCTTGGGCTTTTTCCGGGCTGCCCCACTCTCCGGTTGCTCGATAGGATCTGGCACAGGGCTAGGAGTCACTTTGGCTATAGTGGCTACTCCAGATACTCACGTATTTTAAACAATGCCCATTACCCCGAACTGGATAAGCTCCGGCATTCCTTTACTTGGGGTGACTACGGAGTGAAATATATTTCGCAGCTGTATCAGGGGGACAACTTGAGGGATTTCCAATCCCTCCGTGCTGAATTTGGTTTGCCTAATTCCCTTTTCTTTCAATATTTACAGTTGCGCCATGCCATCACTGCCCAGTCCCGAGGTTCCCCATGGGGTCCCTGTCGCCCAGTCATACTCATTGATCTGGTGACCACTACCATCAAAAAGGGGCAGATCTCATCGCTGTACTCGGCCTTTATGGAGCACATATCGAAAGCCATGTCCTTTAAATGTAGAGACGCCTGGGCGGAGGATATTGGTCCCATCTCCTCAGAGGAATGGACGAGTATTTTAGAGAATGTCCCTAGGGTGTCTCTGTCTTCCTCACAGAGACTAACGCAACTGTTCGTTCTCCACCGGACGTACAGGACCCCTCAGAGGCTGTACGACTGGCGGAGGAGGGACTCTCCCCTCTGTCCTAGATGTCGAGCCCACACCGGTACCCTGCTGCACATGCTGTGGCGGTGCCCGAAGTTGCACCGGTATTGGCATGCGGTGGTGAGGACTATTAACTCGCTCTGGAAACTAACTCTATCTGTGGAACCGAAGCTGTGTATTTTGGGTTGCTTGGATGAGGAGCTCTATCTACCTGAGGTTCATGCTGCGGTGCTCAGGCTTCTCTTTCTGGCCAGGAAATTGATAGCGCGGCGGTGGATATCCGCTACAGCGCCATCTCATGATGACTGGATTGAGGAAGTTAAGGTGCTCCTAAACAGAGAACATCTCACCTACAAACACAGGGGTGCTGCCTTGAAATTTGACCGTGTGTGGGGGCCGTGGCTAGACGTACCTGGCCTAGCTCCCGCTCATTTAGTCACCAACCGATTCCTGGGTGGGGTTACCTCCTCCACGTGAGGTTCTGATGCTGATCTTGTTGACACCCGGAGTGCTTACAGGGAGGAACAACTCGTTACATGCTAGGTGGTGGATGCCTATTTCTGAGGGAGCTCAGTATCTATTTAACTCTACTGGTTAGTGGGGAGGATTCGTCTATTGTATTCTGTACTACGTGTGCTGCCGTCCTCTCTTGGACCTGTGAGGCGGAGGGGGATTGCTACTCATTAGGCGTAGAAGAATGTATGTCTTCTGTTCCATAGATGTCTTATATTGCCTTGTAGCCTCCTGCTATGCTGATATCTACCCTCTTTCCCTATTCCCTGGCATTGTTATTATCCTCTGTATGCACGTGCTGAATACTTTTGACTTGTGAGCTGTTGTGATGTTTCTCTGTTTCTTTTGTTTTTGTTTTTGTATTGTTTGTGATGAAAAAGTTTTCAATAAAAATTATCTGATTAAAAAAAGAAACACGAATGCAAGCTACAAGCTAGGGGGGAACCTCTTGGTCAATCTAAGATGGAAAAAGACCTGGGGGTCCTAGTGTTCAACAGGTTTGGCAGTGGCATGCAATGCCAGGTCGCTGCAAGCAAAGCCAACAGAATACTGGCATGTAAATAAAAGGGAATTAACTCCAGAAATAAAGAGATTATTCTCCCACTTTACAAGACTCTGGTCCGGCCACATCTGGAGTATTCCGTCCAGTTCTGGGCATCGGTCCTCAGAAAGGATGTGCTGGAACTGGAGAGAGTCCAGAGAAGGGCAACAAAACTAATTAGAGAAATGGAGGACATCAGCTATGAGGAAAGACTGCAAGCTTTGAACTTATTCTCTCTGGAGAAGAGACGCTTGAGAGGGGATATGATATCAATGTACAAATATTGTACTGGTGACCCTAGTATAAGGAACAAACTTTTCAGAGAAAGGCAATACAGTAAGACACGGGGCCACTCACTATAACTAGAGGAAAAATGGTTTAACCTTAAACTATGTAAGGGGTTCTTTACTGTCAGAGCAGTAAAGATGTGGAATTCCCTTCCACAAGCAGTGGTATCAGCAGGGAGCATCGATAGTTTCTAAAAACTATTAGATGGGCACCTTAAAGACCAAAACATAAAGGGGTATACAATGTACGGTTAACAGTTTGAACTGGATGGACTGATGTCTTTTTTCAACCTCACTAACTATGTAACTATGAGGATCAGGTTCTACAGATTGCTGTCTTGGTAGTAACTACCTGGTAAACAAGGTTTCCTGGTTCTTCACCATTACCATGGCAATTTACTGACAGTCCAGTCATAGTGAGTGTACACACTCATGTGCATTCTTTTGTGCAGCCTCTTGTTAACACCATCACATAACTGATGAGCATGTCTCTCCCCATAACTATAAACAGTAGAATGTTGATGTACAGTAAGATGGGATATACACAGAATAGTAGGGTGTCCATTTATGTTTGTATGCACAAAAAGGCTTCAGATATGCTTGTTAGACACTCGTGAATGGACTGGCATGATGTAAAATTATGCAGTATTTTCAGGGAAAAAAAGCAGGACTTGAGAAACTTTCCTGACATCATATTTACATGCTTATAAGGTAATTATCTCATTCTAAATGATTTTCAGGGACTACTTAATGTTTTAACTCTGTTCGGAAGAATAAGGATTTTTTCATCTAATTTCTAATTTTGGCAAACTCAATAAAACTTATTATCATTACAAAATTTTCCAATGTCTGGATATTCATTGAACCATTATTTTCTGATATTCACAATTCAATATGCTTTTTTCCTTCAACAACTATACTAACTAGCAGTATTCACATTTTATTTTATGTTAATGTGCTTGTTGTTGACATTTTATAACATTGAGAGGTATCATTAATTACATAATTGTGTTTAAATTGAAGTGTTCTCAGCAAATGATGGCACTAATTGGTGAATGATGTGTCACTATGCATCACTGTAAAAAATGAACTTTATCAAGTAAATTTCTTCTCTTAACTTGCACACTTTGTACATTATTCTGGAGTCAGGACCAGTTACTTACCTTTAAAACAGAATGGTTATAAAGGTAGTGCCAATGCTTTAGACTAGCCTTTCTCAGTCAGGGTTCTGTGGAACCCTAAAGTTCCTCCAGAGGTTTCTCAGGGTTCCTTGAGCAATGAGCAACTTCTTCGTCTTAGCTCAGTAACCACTGACAACAAAAACTTTGTCCCCAGCTCCTCTTGCACAATTGGCACTTTTGAGGAGCGGGGGGGGGGGGGCGAAGCAGGTACCTGATTTTGACAGGTACCTGCTTCCCAATACTGTTTGCGCTCGGCAACGGGATTTCTTCTTCCTCCCTCCCCCTGCAGTCTTCACTGACAGGTCCCTGAAGACTGCATCCACCATTCACAATGCGCAGTGTACTGTAACTCGCACATGCGCAAGTGGGCACCTAGCTGCGAAGCCACAAGCTGTCACAGCCGGTGCCTATAGTGAAGATGCCAGTGCCATCAATGTAGGACAGAGGATGAAGACGGTTGAGTACACCGCTGGATCGTGGGACAGGTGAGTGGCTGTTTTTTAGAAGTCAGCAGCTACAGTTTTAGTAGTTACTGACTTTTATTTTTTTGACAAGTGGCTGGAACTCCTCTTTAAATCTCTTCAACTCTTTCATTGAATCCCTTTGATTTCCAAGTAGTGTTATCTCTTTTAGTCAAAGCACCCACTCCTCCTTCCTTCTTTCTCAGTTTTCCTCTTATCATCCATCTTGCTTGTCCAAGTAAGTCACTGACCTGGAACAAGCATGCATCCAGAAACATTTAATTTAAGGGCACCTAGTTATGTGGTTGAGCATCTGACTTGGCTACTGTTTTTTATACGTGATCTGCGACTGACCTTACGATTTGTTATCTTATTCACTAATGACACATCTACTGATGATGGACAAATGTATTTCTCCATAAAAATATTTGTGACTGAATTTTTTCCTGCAACAATACTAAAACCTTTTTCATTAACAGATACTTTATTGTAGCTAGTGATACCTCTGCTTCATTATATCTTCACCAAAAGCAATACAATTCAGATTTTACTCATCAGAATGTACTATTTTGCTAAAAGATCCAATGTGATAAAAAGACAGTCTTGTATTTTGAACACCATAATTTTCATTGAATTGCTACAAAAGACACTTAACTCTCTTTCCTTTTGACCAGGGTAGGGTTTTAAATTTGTGTCTACATCTCTGCACAAATGGCTATTACTTATTTCCATCAAAAGCATTCTTAGAATGATAGCAATTAATACTCCCATAGCACCTATCTTTATAATGAATGCTTTTACAGGAACTCCCAGAGCTTTTTGCTGTGCACAGTGTAAGACTCCCATGAGTGGCAGGTCTTCCAGGTCCTGTGTTGGGTGGCTGTCCTTCTGCATAGTGAACAGAAGGTGTCACTCCCTCAGCACAGACACCATTCACAGAATTCCTTGTATTTTTTTTAGTGAATACAAAAGGGATAATTTACTAAAACTGGAGAGTGGAAAATCTGGCGCAGCTCTGCATGGTAGCCAATCAGCTTCTAACTTCAGCTTGTTCAATTAGGCTTTGGCAATATAACCTGGAAGCTGATTACTTTTCTATGCAGAGCTGCACCAGATTTTGCACTCTTCAGTTTAGTAAGTCAACCCCAAATTGTTTTCTGGTTTGACAAGGTCAAGAGCTGACATGATGATGTCAAGATCTCCACCTCATTAAATCAGCTAAATTTATCGAAATGTCAGCAAAATGCAGTGCAATGCAGCCCAATGCAGTAGATTCTACCACACTGTGTTGTGCTGAAAAAGTTCCATTGGTCCAGCCTAGACCAGTAAAATCATGCATAGACCATACTTGTACAATCCTCTTGGAAGCTAGAAATCACTGAAGTGGACACCGCTTCTGGGTCCTGTGCTGAGTGGCTGACCTGCTGCGTTGTTAACACAGTAAGCCGCTAGCTTGGCACCAGTGCCATTCAGAGAATGCTTTGCATTTTCTCAATGAATGTAATGCGTTCTCTGATTGGACAAGGTGGAGATCATGACATCACCACCCCACCTCTCCACCTCATCCAATCAGAGAGTTTTACATTCATTGAGAAAATGCAAAGCATTCTTTGAATAGCTCCAAGCTGGACCAACGTAACTATAAAAAAAAATCCATACTAGGAAATATTTTTATTTCTGTATTAATGATTACAGGACTGCATCAGTTTATGCATTTTATATCTGACAGGAGTTAAGCATTATCATGTAAATATTATATTACGAGCACCCCAGGTTTCCTAACCTACCTATGTAAAAATATAATAATGGAGGCATAAATAAATATACATTTCCACCCTGTCCATCTGGTACCAATCTGGTGCCACCCAATTATAATTTTGCACAAATTTCACCCCTGACCATTCAGAAACAAATAATTTACTCCCCTGAACAGCACAGAATAACTGGGGCTACCAGTTTGACTGTATTTCTTTCCTGCCTAATAGCGAAGCTTTGGGTGAAGATATATCTGGAATGTTATTATTTTTAATTAGCAAATTTAATATTGGTTCTCTAAAGTACTTTCTCTTTTTGTTTTTTTTTTTTCTTTAATTTTTCGCACTTTGTTCCTCACCATTATTTTCTCAAAACAGTCACTATTAACTACCACCACTTAGCTGCCAGTCGGTCTGTCTCTATTGATGATGATGAGGAAGAAGAAGATAGGCTTAACGCCATGCTATCCATGATCTCCTCTCGGAACCTCACAGCTCCTAAAATGATGAAAGGTTTTTATCCAACTTCCCTCTTGATCCTTCCCACGTCTTGCTTAAAGAAGGCGATGTTTTCCATTTGACAAATCATGACAACGGTGGTGGCATTATCAGGCACAAAGAATAATTCAGCACTGCACAGTATTATTGGTTTAGACTGCTCTGCTAATACTTAGTATATACAGGTTTCGGTAATAACCAGTACACAGCATAATTCTGATAGCAGATACTTGTGTTTGTTATTCATATGATTATCTTCCTTCTATCCCAAAGAAAGATTATATCATGGGAGGATATGTTATGAATTTTGAATGCACATTGTTATTATTAATCTTCTTTATATTCAGTTAGTTTGCGTTAGGCCTCCCTGCAAAAGAAGTGGTTAATATTTACCTCTCCTGCTGCCTGCTGGGTTGGAGAGAGAAGCTTGGGTAAGATCTTCAGCATCCAGCTAATTTCAAGGAGTGCTGTTGTCTGATGTGCATTATGATTCCTTTCACCATCCCTTAAACAGTAGTGAAGTAGGAGCCAGCAGGGAAACCACAGAGCACAGCAGGGGACATCAACATTCGAGACTTCTGAAAATGTTGAAAGCAGAAGAACTTTGAGCAAGTTTTTCAATCCAGCGTAGTTTGATGTCATAAGTAGCAGGACAGGTAGATCTTTCATTGACCACTTTGTAGGTAGGAACTTGTTTCAGGATTTCAAAAGAAAGCAACAGAGGCTCTTTAAGGACAAGGTAATACCAAATACATTTTAACTGTACAGAGCAACTTTAATAGGAAAAAGGGAAGGATGAGCAAATGTATCCTGAATTATAAAGAACCTTTGGACTTCTGTCAAAATTCCTTATACCCCATTTCTCTGCAGATCTCTTTCTGAATTTGGGCACACATTTTCAGAGGTGGATAAAAGGGAAAACATTAATTTTGAAGTTATTGCAATTTGTTCATTTGAGGCTTGGTGCTGTCCCTCCAACTATGCTGCCCTAACACTGGCCCACTACCTGGGAACACTTTATCCAGGCTCTCTGCTCTGAATGTGCTAGGAGGCATTTAATTGACATCGGGAGCAATCCTACTAGTTACCCTTCAGGATCACTCCACTTCTTTCAGTCCAGTACACACTTTGTTGACAGTACTAAGCCCTGATGAAGGGGGTCCTTTGAAACCCTGAAATTCATTGGGTTTTATGATATAAGAAGCTGAAAAAAGTTGAATCTGGACTTTATACATTCCGCTTTTCATGCTTTCCTCCTTGCATGCTTAGTTTCTACTCACACATAGAGCCAACCTTCGCCCACCACTCCTGGGAGAGCTGACTAGGGA
The DNA here is from genome assembly GCF_965119305.1 of Pelophylax lessonae. Taxonomy (NCBI): domain Eukaryota; kingdom Metazoa; phylum Chordata; class Amphibia; order Anura; family Ranidae; genus Pelophylax; species Pelophylax lessonae. The sequence goes on along the minus strand of NC_138769.1, from coordinate 146,242,540 downwards.
AAAACATTCCTTCTATCCTGCTTAAGACCTGGCTAAGTAGAGCAACAGCTTCTCTTTTTTTGTTATGTCCAATATATAGCATTAGTGATTAAAAGTATAGATGTGATTGGTTTCCTGTCACTATGGGAATTAAGAACTATTCTTTCTATAGATACAAATGAGGCAAATCCATTCTTACCACGTAAATATATGCGTTGCTTGGTAGTCTTTATTATAACCATCTGGAATGTAAATTAAGAAAAATGTTTTAATTAGATGCTGTCTGACCCACATATGTTTGCGTCATTGCAATTTAAAAAACATTGACCGGAGTGGAAAATTATGCAGCTATTTACAGTACACTATAGGTATTGCTTTGCAGACAAAGAAGCATAATTAGTAAGTCTAGTTTGACTTATGTGACCTTGGTGGCAGTGACATAGTTGAGCAGAAGTCTTTAGAAAACTGAAATTACCTTTTTTTATCCCTCCATGCTCTACAATTTTCACAGCTGCATATTAATATGGGCCCTATGTAATGAGACTTATGGTTTGTGGCCACCTCTTGGTGGATCACTATTTATTTTCTAGACCATCTCATTAAACTTCAAAACACAGATATGTTGAACACCCACAGAGGTTAATGCATTACACTTCCAGTTTTAGTTTTTACCGTTTTGTGTGTTATAATGTCATCCAGCCGAAACTTTTTATTTTGATTCTTTTAAAGAACGTTAAAGGTTTTGAGCTTATGTCAGGTTTTATTGCTGTTTTTGTCCTATTGAGCAGATTTTTTTCTTAAGTTCATGTGAAGACTAAAAGTGATAGGAAATCTCTCCTACAAGGGACATAGACAAAACACTGTAATTATGTAGGCTATTTTTTGGGACACAGATCCTCATGTGATAAAGCTGAATTTCAGGTTTGGCTATTTTTGCATAATTACATTGGTCCAGCTTGAAAACATGTAATTATGCATGCACCATACCTTGCCAGTTTCTCTAGAAACTCAAACTCACTGTAGTAGGAACTGCTACTGCAGGGATTGTCATTGTCTTATGGGTCCCATGCCAAGTAGCTGCCCTGCTGCTTAGTGAACAAAGGAGGTAAGCCGGTTGGCAGGGTGCCATTCAAAGAATGCTGTGCATTTTCTGAATTAATGGAAAGCCTTCTCTGATTGGACGAGGTTGAGATCATCACGTAACTGTCCTGCCTCTCCACCTCATCCAATGAAAAGTATTTTCTGAATGAATAATGCCCATGCTGAGTGAGTGCAGTGAGCAATGCAGGCGCTTGGAATGGGAGCCTTAAAGTGTTTGTTATTCCAAAAAATATATATATATATCCTGTTCCCTTGTTCCCCCTGCTGTGTAGTTTGGCCCCCTGCATCACCTGAAATACCTGGTTGATCCTGCCTGGTTTTGCACTCACCGTTGTAAACTGACCATGGTTTATCATGGCTGCTGAACCCTGACACTATGGTTAGTTTACTTGCCTCTGTCATGCGCAGCCCTCTCCTGACCTCCTCTGTCCTCTCCCCCCTCCCCTCCCTGCCTGTCAGCTCATGACAGTGCTGCTCTGCTCCCTGCCCATTCCCCTCCTGCTGCTATCATAATTGTAATATTTTCATACAATTACCTGTGTTTAATAAGGATATGTTCCCCAGTGTTTGTGTTTTATTAAAAAATATGTAGATTTCTACCTTATTTCACAGCGCCTCCCGGCACTCACATGACTGCTCGGCTCTCTCCTCCTCTCCTCCCCGGCTGATGTCAGTGGGAGTTCTTGGCCCCTCCCACTGTAGTTGTCAGCCCTGGAGAGCAGAGAGCCGAGCAGTCACATGATCGCCGGGAGGCACTCTGAAATAAGGTAGAAATCGTCATATTTTTTATAAAACACATACACTGGGGCACATATCGTTTTTAAACACAAGTGATTGCATGTTCATAAACAAGTGGCTTTACAACCACTTTAAGCCAGTAGCAATCACTGTAGTAGCAGTGCCTGCTAATATGATTTCCATGTGTGGAACATGCACAGTTACAATGGTCCAAGCTGGACCAACATAACTATTCAAAAATAGCCATACCTGGATTTTAGCTTTAGAGGGTTAGTTCACCTTTACCACAAAACCTTTTTCTTAGTTTTGGATAGAGTGGGGAGGGATTGGAACACCTGTCACTTTTTATTGCTGTCTGTTCCCCTGTTTGGGAGATATAACCTCTCTATTTGTCCTATTTACCATTATCATCGAAAGTGAAAGAAAATCCAAAGTTTTGGTTGACATCAGAACACTAATAGAGGGGAAATCTTCCAATTGGGACAATAGTTTTAGTGACCCTGGTGACACACTGGGATTCCCTCACTTTGGAGGGATTTCCTCTCATTTCCTGGTTTAGCTATGAGACAGGAAGTAAAGAGAAATCTCCCCAATGGATCACAATCTCCCTAATGTATCAATAGGGGAAAAAAAATCCCTTTAGTTACACTTTAATTTTCTATGTGGAAGAAGAAGAAATGTTCAATTGCAATCTTGACAAAAGTGACCATTTGCTTTACATAAGGACATTTTATTTGGCAAGATTATTATTTTTTTTTTATTTTTAGATAATTTTAATACATTGAAAACAGATTCTTGTAGCACAATTTTAATTTTGTAATACCTCCACATAAGACTTATATTTTTTTATCTTCGGGTGGATTTGTGCATGTTATGGCTATAAATACACTTAAACCCACCCACATTGGTAGTTTTAGGTGAAATTAGCCTTTAGGCAAAAGTAAATGTTTAATTGTATTGTACAGGTTAAAGGGCGTCTCTTTAGCATGAATAGCAAATATATATTATATTTAATAAGTTGAGGTAATGTATTCAGCAGGCAGCCTAAACCAAATGTCTTGGCTTTCCCCTTTTACACTTTATTATTCCACCTCATAGAACACAGCTATAGATGATACAATTGCAGCATGGAAGGCTTATGCTTGCCTTAATCACTGATGAAATGCTCATAATGGAGACTCTTGTATGCATACGATGTATCCTTGCCTGACGATAATGACATCACTGTTGTTACAGGGTTTGCTTTCCCTTGTCTGCTGGTGTTTGCAACATGCTCGACCTTTGCATGTGGCCAATTTTGCAGCTTCCCAAACAAATGATGAATGGAACAAAATAATGAGGATGCTGTTCACTTATAATTCTTCAACGACTGTGGTACCTTTCATCTGGATCTTTAGGTTCTGTGGGGTTCTGATTTTACATTTTGTAAACTTTTATTTATAAATTTTATATTTTTTTACACTTGGTTACTTTTCATTTTTTGCTATACTTTTTTTCTTGGGCCCTTTCAATTATTGGTCTTACCTTAATCCAAACAATTGTTGCACATGGTGGTGGGGGGCGGGCATCTTGTTCTTTTATACAATTAATTTGTAATCTTGTATCATAATATAAGATGCAGTATGGTTTTGGCCATCCAGCTCCCTCCCTGAAGAATTAAGGTGAAGAGCATTTTTTCATTAACCTTGGCTTTCCTTAGCAACTTTTTTTATACGTTTTAGCATGCGTGTACTTAGCTGCAAATTTCTTTTTTTTTTACTGCTTATACCTAACCCCTTTCCCACTGATCAAAATTAATCAGGAATTAATGATCTACCTTTCTTTAGGAAATGTAAACCATTTAACGTTGCCTACGATTGAGATGTTTTTTCCAAATTGTTCAAATTAAAATTTTTATACAAATAATGGCAATATGTCAGTTGGCTGATATTGAAAAAATAAAAATATATGGGGAATGGGTGACCTCAATTTCTTTTTATTTTTGCTTTTGCTGCCACAGCTGGTGCTTGTTTAGTAAATTCCCTCATTGCACCTGACAGTTGATTTGATGCATGAATCAGTATTCCCTATATGTTCCTTGTCATGTTCCTTATACACCTGTGCTGAATTAAGTTTTTTTTTATTAATCCCTTTCTTTGTGGTAAGGATTATGATGTGAACATCTTACCATGGCTTGCTGCCCAGCAGAAATGAATTGCCTGGCTCTTTTTGTGTACTTTGCTCGTTGTGCTTGGACGTTTTAAGCATTGACCTAGAGCATGCATTTGGTAACTTAATTCATGTCATGGGGGAAGCTGAAAGGCCCGAATATTTTTAAATATGTTCATTTTTGCAGAATAACCTGAACTTCAGGCAAACATTAAAAAGAATTATGTGTACTGTTTTGCCTGCCTGTTTAGGCAGTTTTGTGTTTTACACAACTCTTCCACACTGTATAGCCAGACATGGGACAAACCAATTTCCTGGTTTAGCAATTCGGCTTTCTGTGTCACCTCAACGTTTCGGACTTCTTCACTGGAATGAGCTATGAGTAAGGCTTTGCAAGCTGAAACTATTTCACTTCCCGCTGTATACTGGACCGATTGATTTTTATTAAATAAACCCTGCAGATTATGTATGGACTCCAGTAATTACTTTTTTTTCTTCGCTGGACAAATCAGCATCATCACTTCAGTCTAGTGAGCAAAATGCTAATAAAAGGAAGCAGCTGAAGCAGTAATGCTAACCCACGAAAAAGCAGCCTGATCGTTCTGGCTGTCCAGTATGGCAGAGAAGTGTAAAACACAAAAATAGCTTAACAGAATTGCATATTCTTTGTCAAGTAACTTAGCATATACTGTATGTATTTCAACTCTGTCGTTAGAGGTTTGTCTGGAGTACCTAAAATTGCTAAATACACAGTAAAATAAATATCTACTTGTTTTTTTATTTGTAAAATAAAAATGTCATTCTGAATATCCATTTCTGTAATTCATATACCTCTGCCACACTGCCCAGCCAGGATCATCCCTCTCTTTCATCCTGGTTCAGATTTACTGGAGTTATCTCTCTGCTGTTAGTCAGAGGTAGTTACATTGATTTATTACAGGCTAGAGGTAGAGAGGTAATAAAAAAGAGTTGAAGAGCTGACTTATTAAATAAGGGTGTCATCTGTCTGGCTGTATAGATTTGTCATTGGTTTGTGAAACACAAGCAAGGCCGGATATAAGTACATATCCTTTAAGACAGCAATACAAAATGTTTTTTGCAACTGTGTATTTAGTGATTTGGATGGAGTTCTGCTTTAAGGATGTCCATTGTGCTGATACAAATAGTTGGCAAAGTAAAGGCCCGTACACACGTACCGATCGTCGGCATACAAACGTCGGTGGACGAAGGATCTGCCGATTGTACGCGTGTTAGTATGGTGCCTCCGACAGATGTCTGCGCACAATCCGCGGACAAAAGTCTTTCGTGCAAACATGAAAATATTTGTATGCCGACACCAGAACGGACGATTGTTCGCCTGTCAGTACACAATTCGGCCGACAGACCGCAGATTTGCAAGACTGGGCATGCTCAGAAAATAGAAAACACAGGGAAAGTTAACCATTACATGACATCACTTCTGCAGTCGGCGGACAAAATTCTTGTGCTGTCCTTGTGCTGTCTTTGCACTTTTCAGCAGACACCGACATCCCGGGGAGAAAAGAGGAACATTTGTAAGCCGACCATCGGTACGTGTGTACGGGGCTTTAGTCTATATTAGATGGGTATACTAATTTGTTCAAAAATGATGAGAGAGTTAGGGGCATCACAGCTCCAGTTCTGCATTTATCCTACAGTGAACAGGGAACATTAACTGCCACTGCAGAATTATAACCAACACAAACCAAACATTCAGCCATTTAAAATCATACAAAAAAACAATCATAGAAAGATATGTGTACTAATATTATTCCTGCTTTATAAAAAGTCCCAGCTATTTATCCTGCTAACATGTAGAATGTCTCTAAACAATACATTTAGGCTCCATGTACACGGGACGTTGTTAAAAGTCCCTTTGAATGCTGGAATTTTTAGGACGTTTGAAACGTCCGTTAGGTCACATTTGCACCCGCGTTTGCGGGCGTTTGCGTTTAGAACCATTCCTAGAGGTCAAAAAAATAATTTCCCTTTAAAATGGAAAAACGCTTTCCAAAAAACGTCCCTGAACTCAACTGCCTGCAAATGACTGTAAACGACCCTGTGTACATTGACAGATAAGATAACATGTAGGTGGGTTCAGGGGCTTCTGAAAAAAACGCCCAACTGCTCCTAAACGGCCATTTACAACATCCCGTGTACATGGAGCCTTATAGTTTATCCTATGGATACATTGAATTGAACTATAGAATTACTTGCAGAAGGCATACAAGATTGGATGAAGCCTTGCTAAATTAAAACAAGAATACAATGCAGAGGCATTTATTTAGTGTATTACAATACTTTCACTTTCAGGATTTATAATACACAATATATTTCAAGAAAGCACAAGTTTTTATAGGATTTCCAGAATGTAAAGTTTATCTAAGGTCATAACTTTATTTTAGTTTTGGATAGTGTAGGAAATAGTTAGAACATCTGTCAGGTTTTTAGTGCCGTGTCCCCTCTGGGGAGAGTCAATTTTTGTTTTCCTCCTGGTGACCATTGTAAGAAGTAGAAAAGAAAAGAAACTTGCACTGTCTGTGGCCTGCTTAAGAAAGACAAGTTGTTGGTCATTTAGCCTACCAGCATCTGCCTGAAGACTGCACTGCACATCAGTTTGTGCACAATGGCTAATAATTCATAGAACTAAGATGATTAATGGAAAATAGTATTAAAACATAACATCCATTGAGCTTGCTCAAAATAATGGCCTTTTTTTAATTCCCTCTTATTATGTCACTCTTTCACTCAAGATAAATAAATATATAAATTCCATGTCACCTATACCTAATCCTACAAACCCGATTATATAATCTAGAAATATTTATTAAAAAGCTTTGCTCAATACATTGTCACTTTAAAAAAAACTCTACATAAAGATACACATCTTTAGAAGATTGCACCTCCCAAACCACGAGTGCGTGCCTAGCAGCCACTTGTCCAAAAGCAACCTAGTCTGGGTCACGAAGGAGGGGGAGTTAAGAGAAAAGATTTGCGATATGTCCAAGGGGATCAGAATGCCCAAATATTGGAGTGCTCTGTCCGTCCATCTAAATCCAAAACTGTTCTGTAGAGTCCTTGCCATTAGGGCAGGCAACTTCACCCCCATCACCTCAGACTTACTAAAGTTGATCTTCATATTGGACATCGTGCCATATTGGACATCGTGCCATACAAGTTGAATTCCTTCATCAAATTAGAAAGAGAGATCATCGGGTTGGAGATGGAAAAGAGTATGTCATCGGTGTAGGCCGAGACCTTATGATGATCTGAGCCCACTCGAATCCCCCCCACATCTGGGTTCAAGCACACCCCGCCCAAAATAGGTTCCAGGGGGAGAGCGAAGAGGAGGGGTGTCAGGGGACACCCCTGCCTGGTGCCATTCTGGATAGCGAAAAGGGCTGGACAGAAGGCCATTCGCCTTCACCTGTTCGGAAGGGTCAGTGTAGATCGAACCGATCCACTTGAGCAAAGTTTCCACTAAACCAATGTGGCGGAGTACAGCATACATGAACCGCCAGCTCACACGGTCAAACACTTTCTCAGCGTCTGTGCTGAGAAAGACACTCTGAGTGTTATTGGTGCAGACCGCATGGATCAAGTTCAAGACCTTGACTGTGTTGTCCCTCGCTTCTCTCTGAGCGACGAATCCCACCCAAAAAAAAAAAACTCTACATAAAGATAATGAGCTGATGTACTACAAAGTGGAGCATGAAAATAAAAGTAAGGACACTTCCTATTGACAGATGATGCATCATGAGTGCATGTAGGTGTGTGTTCAATACCCTGTTTGTTTTTAAACACAGTACATATTGGCTGTATCCATCGTGTCCAATGTCTGATTGATATGTCTCTCCAGACTCTGGCGACGTGATAGAAATGCAAGGCTTTGGTGCTAATCTCATGCCCTGGCAACATAATGAGCCTTGCAGTCAGGGATCTTCTTGTCTATCCTGCTCCACAGGAAGCTCTCCATATGATATTCCCAGCTGCTGCAGCTGCACCCATGACAGGTGAGTCTTAGCCTGTGTGTGTCAGTGAGTTATATTCTTAGCAACTTCTAAATGTGTTTTTAGGAACTGGAAGTCTTTGCTTAAACCAAGGAATTTAAAGCACATTTATGCTTTGCTCATGCAGGCAAATGCAGTAGGTTCACTGTATTGCCCCCTCCCCAGCACTGTACATTATGTCCACCTTTCCTTCATTCCTCCACTAATGCATTTAGCCACCGGGGCTGAAGAAAATACCCAGTGCTTCTGTGTATGAAGGAGCATGTGACAGCGCTGGTGCATGGTGCTTGGTCACATGGTGACAGAGAGGGTCATCAGCTCTGTGATAGCTCTAAATACGTTATTCTTTGTTTCTAAGCACAGTTCAAGATAAAAGGAATTGTGGTCTCTTTGAATAACGTATAACAAAGGGGGGAAGGTAAAAGACTTTAAGACCCTAATACCTTCTGACCCACAATGCTTTAGCACTTGCCCTGAGTTTCTGATAATTGTAATAAATATTCCCCTTTGATATTTAGCCACCAGCACGTTGTGCAGCTGCTAGCTTTCAAACCTGGCTTTGGCTGATATTTCAGGTCCCTACTAATGAACAGAAACCAGAGTGGTTTCCAATCAATGATTACTATCACTATGTCAGCTATGGCATAATGTTCACATGCATGCTGGAGGAGTATTTAAAAAATAAGCCTTCAGGCTGTGGATGCCCCTGTAGCCTGAAGGTGATAATGTGCTTCTGTTTAATACTAGAATTGTTGGATACAATTCCAGTATTAAAACAAATATATGCATACAATGTTATTTATTTTTTAGCAGTTTTGTGCATTTGTCTGCCTGAAGTTAAAGAAAAATAGAGATGGGATTTTATTAAAAGATTATACTAAAAAAAAAAAAACCTAATATATTCTTTAACATAAAAATATATCTAGGTATGCAAATTAATCATGGAGTTATTGTCAAGATAACCAACTCGTGCCGATACTGCCCTGCAAAATTTGCCAGGGTATCTAGGAATCAGTGACCATTGGTCATGCAAGTGTTAAACCAGGCACATTCCAGCTGACATTTTTCTGGGCAGGTCTTCTGTGGAGGACATCTAGTCTTTACTTTTTCAAACATCGCCCCCAATGTTGGTATTGATGTTCAATATCATATAAAAGTTGTATTTTTTTAATATTATTATATAAAAAAAAATGCACCACCAACAATAACATTGTAATGGAAAATACAAATATTGTGTGCCACTTCTTTCACATGTGACAATGAATTATTTGTTCATCTACAGGACACCACTCAAACTCTTATGTGAAAATATGAAGAGACAGATTGTTTCTCGAGCATTCTATGGTTGTAAGTAAAGATATAGATTCTTTAAAATTAAGTTGACCAATATATCAGCTGGTTAAAAATGTAGCAGAAGCACCCAGAATAATAATAGTTTGTTCAGCAAAAGAAACTTTCACCCAGTTTGATCATGAAAAGGAACCATTTTTGCTGCCATAGGATTGTGGCTTTTCTGGAATTTGGGTATGGTTATGAGAAGGCGGTTGCTGTATGAAGGCACAAGGACATTTCCTAAAATGTTTAGGTTTCAGATATTCTTGGGCTATGGTAATAGTGCCAGAATAAATAGAATGATGGAAGTAAAAGAAAACAGACACGAAAATATCAGTTTTACCAGTATTGAGATAGTTTTTACAGATTTAAAGGTTATGCTTACCTTTTGGAACATGTTTCAGCTCCTACTGCCAGTTCCTCCCTCAGTGTGAAAGCAGGCAGGGAATCATCTTCCCGCTGTCAACTCTTGAAAGCAGCGTAGCCATGTGGGGCTCCGCCCACACAGCCGCATCTTTCTAGGAATAAACTACAAGCACCATCATCCACCACAGTTGATGTGTAGTTCTGAAAGAACTGCGAGGGGGCTGATGAGCGCTCTCATAGTTCATTCACAAGCCCATATGAAGGTATGAGCAGAAAGCTGCAGGGCTGTCTGCATCCACTGATCACGAATTCAGTGCTTTGTAGAAAAAAATAATAAATGCACATTTTTTTTCTGCAAAAATGTGTGCATCTATTATTTTTTTCTAGAAAGGTGAACTTATCCTTTAAAGTAGAACTCCACACAAATATTTATTATACTTAAAAGAGTTGTAAAGGCAGGAAGGTTTTTTATCCTCATGCACTCTATGCATTAAGATAAAAAGCCTTCTTGGTGTAGCAACCTCCCCAGCCCCCCCCCAATACTTACCTGTGCCCCCTCTCTGTCCAGCGATGTCCACGAGTCCCTCGGCCATCTGGGACTCTCCCTCCTGATTGGCTGAACGGCAGCTCCATGTCTGAATGGACATGCGGAGCTGCAGCTCGGCTCGGGTCCCCCATAGCAAGCTGCTTGCTGTGGGGGCACTGAAAAGGAGGGAGGAGCCAGGAGCAGTAACGAGGGACCAGAGAAGTGGAGGATCCAGGCTACTCTGTGCAAAACCAACTGCACCGAAGAGGTAAGTATAACATGTTAGTTAATTTTTTTTTTTCAACAGGACTTTACAATCTGCTTATACTCTAAGCCTATTCTAATCTATGAAAACTATTCTGAAGGTTCTCTGACCCAGTCACATGGTCAGCTCCCAGTGCTAGCAAGTCTATGAGTGATGTCACCACCCAGGCTCTGCAACCATTGTCAGTAATCTCACTGAAGCAGGATGCTGGGGTGATCATTGAATTGGGTAGCCAGAATAGGCTAAGAATGGGGGTGGGGGCATTTCAAAATTGGACTGGAATAGTGGATATTAACAACAGGTCGACCAGAAAATTCATGCAGTGTACTGAATTCTTGTAGCTGTAAAATAACTGCTGATTGTCCTTTAGTCTTATTTAGCATGTGCCATTTACACATATGTTCTTTAAAAAACTGTTGTCCTACTTCTCATCAGGGCTTGCCTATTGCCGTCACCTGTCCACAGTTCGAACTCATCTGTCTGCCCTTGTACATCACTCCATTATTCCACCAGACAAACCCACCGATGCTTCAGGTGGCCTTACCAAAGAAGTGTGGAGCAAATATCAAAAGGATATGAAGGTAAACTAAATATTATCAATTTTTCAGTTGGAGCTTCACTTCAAGAGGAAAAATTGCAGGAGCAGATGTTATGCCTGTTTTATTAAAATTTAATTTCTATTCTACTAGCAAAATGTAATTTCATAAATAAAGTAAGTGCCTTGTTAACAGAATTAAAATGGTGCCATGGTACCCAGGTTATGGTATTGCCATCTTAAAGCACAACTAAATATACAAACCTCATAACTGTGAGGAATTAGCTCGGTAGCAGGTTCATATACGGTGGAGTTCCTTTCCTTTAAAACTCGTTTCACATTTGGAGACCTATACCAACTGCGGGGGTCCTCGCACTCGCAGCATGTCAGTCCCTTGCACTCTTGTCGGTGGCCTGTTTCCTGTGGCACCCCCGTGTGAGGATGATGAGGCCTCTAGCACATGTAACATATGGATATGTGGATGCCATCAGACATGTGCTAGAGGCCTCATCATCCTAATACGGGGATGCCACAGGACAAAGGTCACCGACAAGAGTGCCAAGGACTGTCATGCTGCGAGTGCGAGGACCCTTGTGGTTGGTATAGGTCTCCAAATGTGAAACGTGTTTTAAAGGAAAGGATTTCCACCATATATGAGCCACAGGTCTATGTTATTGCACAGCGCTTAGCACTTTTAAAGAACACTTGACACTTTCTTTTGCTCATGAACTAATTTCTATTTTATATATATAATTTTGGTCACATTAATAGATATTGCTTGTATGATATGTGCCTTATACCTATAAGTTTGATTGTATTACTATGAATTTTCACATCTATATTTAAGCACTAAGCACTTTTCTTATATTAAGGTTATATAATATATGTAAAGCAGCCCCCTACCCACTATACACCTTTTTCACTATCAAAACACTTCTCTCTACTAGAGAAGGTTTTTTGGGGAGGTAGCAGCTTTAAAACCGCTTTCCTAGCTTCTTAAAATATTGCGTGGAACCAAACCCCTCTCTTTTGTTTCACTTCTTTATTCAAGCTGGCTGTCACCCAGATATTGGTACAGGGAGCTTTTAAAACAGCATAGAGATTAGTCTTTCATGCTCTTATTCCTTTCTGCCCTCACTCTCCCTGCACAGTCATAGCAGGGATATGCACCTACAAACCCACTCTTGTGTGGTACCTGCTCGACTCCATACAGCATCTGCCCAAAATATACAGATCTCGCCAGAGTATTGAGTATAAATATGTATGCAGGTGCAATCGCAGAGAAAGAGGCCATACCACATTTCCTGAAGTATATTTAGCTGGGAAATTAGGTTAGGAAGTGAGAAAAGCTAGGGCTACAATAGTTTTATAACCCTAAACCAGCTGAGGGCCACAGAGTAGAAGTAAGAGGGCAGCATGTGACCCATAATACATCCGTTTGGCATGCCTGCTCTAGGTTATGCTCCTATTAGTTGCAAAAGATATCCCAAATACAGTAATAAATGTACATCATTAACCACTTCCAGGCTGCCCACTGTGTATTTACGTCGATACTTTGATGTTAAATACCGAGGTTATGGCAGTAAATACCCCGGTATTTCTCTACTCGGCCGGCGGTCCTCTTTTACATAAAAGTGGTCTTAGCGGCGGATTCCCCATGGGATCACTTTTCTGGGCGGCCGGAGAGGTACCCACCCCCTTCCTGCCGCTTTCCGGTCGTTTTCTCTGCTTACCGGAGCTGTCTATAGCAGGGAAAGTGATCGGCTCCTCTCAGGTGCTGTGCAAGAAGTCGAATGAGGGCAAGATGGCCTCCACTCAACTCTCTGGCCTTGAAGGACCGGAGCAATGCCACACGTTGCTTCTGCCCAGCAGCCTTAATGGGCCTATTTTTTTTTAGTTAAAAAATTACATTTTCTTTTATTGCTTTTAAGGTTAGATGTGAGATCTGCGGTCTTTTTGAACCCAGATCTCACAATAAAGAGGACCTGTCCTGCCTATTTCTATTACAAGGGATGTTTACATTCCTTGTAATAGGAATAAAAGTGATCAAAAAAGATTTTTTTTAAAGGGACAGTGTAAAAATAAAAAATATGAAGTAAAATAAATAAGAAAAAATTTTTTAAAGCGCCCCGTCCTTTCCAACTTGTGCACAGAAGCGAACACATAAGCAAGTTGCGCCCACATATGTAAACGATGTTCAAACCACACATGCGAGGTATCACCCTGATCACTAGAGCGAGAGCAATAATTCTAGCCCTAGACCGCCTCTGTACCTTTAAACTAGTAACCTGTAGAAATTTTTAAACCGTCGCCTATGGAGATTTTAAGGTATCAATATTTGTCGCCATTCCACGAGTGTGCGCAATTTTAAAGCATGACATGTTAGGCATCAATTTACTCATCAATAGTTTAATATTTCCCATTATAAAAAAAAAATTGGCTAACTTTACTGTTTTTTTATTGCAATATGCAATAAAGTATTGCAACAATCTCCATTTTATTCTCTAGGGCAGTGTTTCTCAACCTTTTGTCAGTCGAGGCACCCTTTAAAAATTATGGATAGTTTCGAGGCACCCTATTCTAAAATGTATAAACCTTTCTAATAGTTTTACATAATGCAATACCATCCATACAAGTAGGACACCCAAACTTAGAGGTGAGTTAATCTTCCAAAGCAAATCCACTTTTGCAAACTGATACTGACTAGTCTCTTCTCCCTTATTTTTTCTCCTTCACTCAGCTAATGTGACTCCAACACTGAGGCACAGAGGTGCAGGGGAGGGTCAAACAGTAAGAAGGTTGTAATGGTGGCTTTGTGTAACTAAAAGGCAGGCTTTATACACACACTGGCTTGTATACAATTTCTGGGCAATTTTTAAGCATTTTGCCAAGGCACCCCTGAAGAAACCTCAAGGCACCCCAGTGTGCCTGGGCACCCTGGTTGAAAAAGGCTGCTCTAGGGTCTAAAAAAATATATATATAATGTTTAGGGGTTTCCCAGCAAGAAATACAGATTTTTAGCTTGTAAACAACAAGTGTCATAAATAGGCCAGGTCCTTAACCACTTGCCGACTGCCTAACGCCGATCTACGTCGGCAGTCAGCCCCTCACAGGCAAAGTGACGTAGGGCTACGTCACTAGCTTGTGAGGGTCTAGGGAGCGAGCGCGCGCCCCCGGAGGCGTGCTCCCGCTCCCGCTTGGTCACGGACCCCCCCACGCGTGTTACCAGCGGACCCGATGTCCGCCGGTCACTCGGCGATCGGCGGGGGAGAGGGAGAATGTCAGGCAGCTTGTGTAAACAAGCCACCTGTCATTCTCCTCGCTTTTTGCGTTTTTTTTTACCAAACATAGGTAGCATAAAACAAATTGGCCGAAAATGTTAAAAAATTTTGATTTTTACATTTTTTTTGGGGGGAATTTCATATAAAAAAATGTGAAAAATATTGCTATTTTTGCAAAATTGACGCTCTTTTTTTGTTTATAGCGCATGATCAAAAAATCGCACAGGTGATCAAATACCACCAAAAGAAAGCTCTGTTTGTGGGAAAAAAAAGAACGCCAAATTTGTTTAGGTACAGCGTCGCACGACCGCGCAATTGTCCGTTAAAGTCACGCAGTGCCGAATCGCAAAATACCCCCTGGTCGGAATGGGGGTAAAATCTTCCGGGGCTTAAGTGGTTAAGTGTTTAAAGAAATGTTTCAAGCACCAGAACATATGACAGAACAAGAGACAATCAACAATATGTAGTGTGGCAATGCAAGACTCTGCCATAGTGAAAATGTAGGAGAAAGTGTTAAATGGTAGACTAGGCCAGGTTTTGTTGAGAACAGACACACTGATGGTGCAGGTGTGTGCTGGGTTCTAAGGCTGGGTTCACACTATGGCGCTCCGACTTAGGGGGCGACCTGTGAAGTCGCGTGCACCGCAACTTCGGCGCGACTTGCGCGGACTTCATAAAATGAATGTCTATGCAAGTCGCTCCAGGTCGCCCCGAAGTAGTACAGGACCTTTTTTCTAAGTCGGAGCGACTTGTGTCGCTCCTATTAGAACCGTTCCTGTACTACACTATGGGACGCTACGGTGCGTGACTTGTCAGGCTGACCAAGTCGCCTGACAAGTTGTACCAGTGTGAATGGAGACTTAGGGTAATCAGAACTATTGCACAATGCTGTCTGGAACAGGACAGACAGAAGCCCGAGCCTGAGAGAAAGAGTAGCAGGGAGCAGTAGGAAAGAGACAGCGAGCTGACAGAGGTACAGCGTTTGTGCATGATCGCTTAGATATTAAGCTAGATGGTCAGGGAGACTGAGGCACAAGGTCTGAGCAAAGGTGCTGTTAATCATTGCTGTTAATGCATTAAGGTAAAAAAACATTTTATATATTTCTGTCCTCCTCTTCCCTGTGTGCACAGCTGCATCTCTTCTCGCCTTACTTTCTATATAGGAACTTGGGCAGCAGCAGGATCCATTAGCTCATGCTGCTGTCAATAAAATGTAGTGGGGTGGAAGGAGGGGGGGCTCAGTACACAACTCAGGAGAAAGTACGCCACCGTGTGCTCCCATAGTAAGGAACTTATTATGGGGCACATGAAAAAGAGGAGGAGACATGAACGCTGGCAGGGGACCCCAAAAGAAGAGGTTTGAGGCAGCTCTGTGCAATACCATTGTGCAAAGCAGGTAAGTATAACTTGTTTATTTTTTAATTTTAAAAATTTTGCATTGGTAACACTTTAAACATGACACATACTTTATATGTTCTGGACAAGCACCTGACACACTCTCAATCTTACTTTGTGTTGCTCCAAAGTTTAGTAGAGGGATATGAAAATCACACGTAGACTCCTCTACCGTTATGTGGTAAAGGTGGAATATTAGCTCATTCACTTGCTATCTTCTAGTTATTCGCTATCTTTTAGTTATTAGATCAATTCCTAAGAGAAAAAACAGAAGCCGTATCATTTTTTAATTGTAGTTTGGACACAAGTCATAAATCATTTGGTGCAATTTCCCCTTTCTAGTTTATACTTTTGTTTTTAATCTCTTTTCCTGATAAGATAAATTTGTTGCATCATAAGCGTACACAGCTATCGTAAGGAAAAGCCACAAATTCAGGGCACATCCTACAACCTTAATGATTACATTTATCTAATGGTGACAATTCCCAGTTCAGCAAAGAGCTGCCTACAAGTTCTTTATTTGATAAGCAGACTGTGAAGTAAATACATGAGAAGTAAATAGGATACTTTTGGCCCATTTTTTTCTCTTATTTAATAATTTGCTATGAAGAAAAGCCATGGGGGATGTGTTTATTCCTCTTACCTAGTATCTAGTAAAATGTGGAAAATATAATGGATGGTAAGGTGTAAAGGGGAATTCCTCCACTGTCTTGCAGGGAAAAAGAAAAACTAGCAAGGGGGAAAAGAAGGGACAGAGGTGGGGGGAAAATGCACCAGTGGGGCAGGGCTTAAGGCAGAAAACACCTAACCAAAGCGTAAAGCAGAGAACCATCAAAAGCACTGTAGCATAAAGCCAATTTTCAGATCCATGGGGTGGTCCAAAATGGTTTGGAGTCTTTCTTACAGTAGAGGGATGTGGTGGCTCCTGATATGCAGCAGAACATGGGAAGATTGTACAAGGATACCATGTGTTAAGAAATTATACCACTCAGTGGTACATAGAGATCTTAAGATTTTCCATGATTTCAATATCATTACCTTTGGCCAACAAAAGTGAGATTAGAGTGGCACATTTAAAAGGTGAACTGGACGCTATTAACTTGAGGTAAGTAACCCATGGGATGATTGCCCAACTCCATTGAAGTAAGTTTAAGTACTAACTGCCTCACTTGTTCACAGAACAGGCAAATCTTTTAGCATCTCCCAAAAATATGTAAGAAAGAGCCCTCTTCCTGATTACAATGCCAACATAAGTTGGATGTTTAAGGGAAGATTTTGTGTAGCATAGTTGGGACCCTGTGCCACCGAAATAGAATCCAATATCCCTGCTCTTGTAAACTTGTTGGCATTGGGTGATTTATGTGCAAACAATACAGCCCGTTTATTTGTGCCAAAGAAAAAGCAATTTGCTAAGCTTCTTCCCATTTACAATTGTATTTGGCATGTATTCTGGAGGGGAGAGACCAGAAGTTTGTACAGCTGTGACCAACGATGAGGCACATAAGACGTATCCATGCATACGTTTTCAAATGTAGTAGTGTCGTGTAAGCTACCCATTCAAGCTATAGTGTCCTCAAGAAATGCCAGATGTGGTATGCTGACCAAATATCAATAGGACAGTCCTACAGTGTTGTATGGATAACAGCGATGCACATCTAGAAGATGTCACAATGTGCATACCTCAAAATGATCCTGTTTCCAAGAGATGATCAAGGTGCTTATTTGTATTGCTGGATTCAAACTTTATGTCTTTCAGTAAAGGGATCAAAGGAGACATGTGCAGGAAAATCTCTATTAAGAAGAAAGTGGATGAAACCACCTTGAACGTAGCTCCTACAATCTGGTGCATAATGAGGGATGGCAATCATCCTGACAGTAGCCAGGGAATACATGACAATGGGACCAGGGAGTATTCCTGTTTGATCCCAAACTAAGATTTTATTGCAGCTTGAGTACACCAGCTCACCACTAACTAAATGTAAGGCCTTGTAGTATAATAGGACATCTGGTAGTCAAATACTCCCTTTGTGCTTGGTGAGGGTTAAGAGAGAGGGATACTTATACAAGGTTGTGAAAAAAAGACC
This sequence comes from Pelophylax lessonae, assembly GCF_965119305.1. Classification (NCBI taxonomy): domain Eukaryota; kingdom Metazoa; phylum Chordata; class Amphibia; order Anura; family Ranidae; genus Pelophylax; species Pelophylax lessonae. The sequence continues at coordinate 146,224,762 of NC_138769.1, read as the reverse complement.
AAAAGGTCCACCCTGCGCGTATGCAAAAAAATTATATTTATATAAATTTATATACTTTTGTATACTGCACTGCAATGCAATTTATGTACTTATACAAGGTTTTTTCCCCCCCATATAATTCTGGGAAGTAGCTAATGTAAATGTTAAAAAAAACAAAGGGATCAGGATGTGAGGGGTTTTAATCATGTACAATGTCTGTGGTAGAGTTGTCATCTTCAAAATGTTGCACTTCCCAAACCATGTCAGACTTAGGACTCTCCATTTTTGTTCAGCTGTATTTTAGACAATAAGGGACGGACGTTGGCCGCAAATAACTGATCCGGGTTAGGAGTGATCTGAAATAACCCCAATAGAACACAATAACCACAGTTCCAGGGTCAACACAAAAATTAAAGGCAATAAGGGGCAGCACTGTCTGGTAACATCCAACAACTCAAGTTAATCAGAGCGTGTTTGATTAATTTTTACCACAGCTTGTGGGAAAGAATAAAGGGCCAAAATTCAGGATAGCATATGGACGCCTAGGCCTACATACGAGAGTGTGGATCACAGAAATTGCCAGTCAGCACAAAGGCCTTCTCTTCATCAGTGGAAAGGAGCATGAGGAGATAGGTCTTCGACCTGACCAAATGAATGTGATCTGTCACCCTGGTATGTTGTCTCATGCCTTGCATTGGGGGATAACTCCTACCTGATCATTGTGGATAATCTGGGCTAAGTGGGGATAGCCTATTAGCGAGGATCTTGGAAAAAAATTTGAGATCTACGTTGACTAGGGGAATTGGTCTGTAACTACTAAATTGTTTGAGACCTATTTTGTTTAAGAAGCACAGTGATATTTGCCCTGAGGGAGTTTGTTGGAAGGAGTTAAAGGCATGGAGGAAATTCTGAAGTCTTCAGCTGAGAACAATATGACTAATAACTGTGTTTTCTGCCTGTGCTTCACTCTTATCAGCTGACACGATTTCTGGCAGAATTAACTGAGAATTTGGCACCTATCAAACAAATATAACTAAATACTTTCAATGGTATAGTTAACAGACCATAAGGGAGCAAATAAGTTGATTGTTAAGCTTTACATACACTTTAAAGTGTAAATCCAGCCCAAATTTTTTGTTAGCCTTGAATAAAGTGGGGAGAATTAGAACTCCTATCAGGTTTTTTTCTGGTCTGGCTATCTATAGTCTCTTTGGAACAGAAAAGTAATCCCTATTGAGAGACAGGGTTGCAAAGTGCTGAGACTCTGGTTTTATCCCCACAGAATTACAAAGAGCTGGAACTGCTGCGGTTGGTGTATTACGGAGGAGTGGAACATGATATCCGCAAAGAAGTTTGGCCATTCTTGCTTGGCCATTACAAGTTTGGGATGACTAAGAAAGAAATGGATCGAGTAAGTTAAGGTTTCAGTTTTATATTGGTCCTTATTTTTGAACAGTCTGAAAAAGCTTGTAGTGTCCCACTCCAATCAACAAGCTTCATATTGTAATTTTTCCAGCTTTCATTTTCCAGCACAGGTTTCAAATGTGGTATATTACTCAGACTGTCAGACACTTTTGATCAATAAGGTCCATTGTGTATAAAATTCTAAAATAATGCCTGCAAGCATCAAAAGTGCTCCTCCCAGACAAAGACTGTATGCTTCTACAGTTTAAATGTAGAAAATTAACAAATACCAGCAGTATGTAAATTATCTTTACATATACATTTTTTATCGTGGCAAAATTTAGCATCTTCATGAATAATGCATATTAATGTTTCTGCCCTTTACCCAAGGTCGATGAAGCCATTGCCTCCAGGTATCAGAAGGTGATGGCGGAGTGGAAAGCCTGTGAAGTCATTGTCAAGCAAAGGGAAAAGGAATCACATTCGGCCATTTATGCCAAACTCTCATCTGGAAGCAGCATTGACAGCCATGTCCAACGCCTGATTCATCGTGATTCTACTATTAGCAATGATGTAGGACACTTTAAACATGTCTCTTTGTAATAATACTATCTGTTTGATGTTTATTTCACTCCATGTAAGTTATATCTTTATAAACAGTACATTTTGATATCAAAATAGGGAGTTTATGCAGACCCAAATTCTGTAATTTGAGAGGTCCAGAAAATTATTTATGGTTGCACAATGCATAAACACAACCTCATGTCATATAAAATACTCTTTAACTGCAGGTTGGTAGGCATCCTAAATGCATCCTTTAAAATGCTCCCTTAAAGAGCTACCTGTTAACAACTAGGTATATCCAACAGTTTGAAAGGCCCATTCACCCTTATGTGTTGCGGTAAACACCCAGAAATGTATCATATATTCAAGTGTTGCAGTGCCATTCATTTTCATTGACATTCCCGCACAGAAAGACAGCCTTTCTCAACTTCTCTGAAATAATTTCTTGATCTACAGCTTATGGTACTTTAACATAATCAGAGAGTTATGGATAAAATAATAAATACAATTATAAAGTTTACCTCTTTAATGTAAAACTGGGGCCTAATTTGATGATCAGTGCAGTGACAGTGACAACACTAAATTTGATTTGTTTTAAATTAGAGTTCTGGGAAATACTAACTATCCATGGGTGCAATAAAATTTTACTTATCATTCTTTAAATCAATCAAGCACTTTAATTGGCAATATGGGGGTCCTGCTGTTTACTAGGAAATATGTGGAGAAGGGGAAAGTTCCAAATCTGATAGGGGACTTCCTCCTTTCTTGAAAAACAGCTTAAAAGCACACATTCTAAAAACCTACTTAATGGCTATCATCACCACCAGATTATAATATTAATAAAAACAAGCACACCTTGCATGAAAAAGAGGAACACAGTTATGATTAAAATAATGTAGGCAAAAGACTTACCCTTGCTTGCACCCTAATCAGATATCCATTATTTCAGCCATGAAAAAGCAAATCATCCATACATCATGTGCAAAATAAACATTTTCAGATTTACATTTACAGACACAAATTATAGTCATTATCATGAAAAAAGGAATACTGCAAAAAGAACAAAATTAAAACACTCTGGTGCTTGATACAAATAAATAGAAAAGAAATGATGAGTCCAGGATTCCTGGAAAAGATCCCCCTTAATGTAAATGGGGTGACTTTTCTAAAGGACCATGCCAAGAATAGATGGTCTCTGTAGTTTAACTTAGAAGAGACAAAAGTGCTCCCCTACTGACTCATGATGATGGTGTCAGTGGCTGTGACCAAAATTGTACCATCATGCTGACAATCAGTTTAGCTGTACTAAGAACCATAGTTTGCCACTGAGTGGATATAAATCCACTGCAATGGAAGCAGTAGCGGAACCCCTGGGGTCCTCTCATTAAATCCTAGGGTTCTGAAGAACCTGAGAAATTCTGAAAGCTACCTGGACATAACATGTTAAAGTGAACATTAGGGCACTATAAAAGGATAAGGAGGAGGGAAGAGCGCCCCTTGAGTGCAAGATAGTGATTTATTGTAACACAAAATACATAGTGACTTACATCAAGGTAAGGGTAAAAGCATCTGTCAGGTCCTGTTGGTTCCGAGTTGGTGAATGGTGGTCCGCACAATCCAGGGGAGCCTTTGATCCAAGCTGCCAGACCAGCTGGCCGTGTGTGTCCGGGCAAGCGGAGTGATGCGGCCGTGGAGAGAACCGGAGGGCGTCTGACGTCAGCAGCAATGGGAATGGCAAGATGGCCGAGGAAGCTTCAAGACACGTTTCGGAGTCTGCGCAAGAGCCCGGGCGGGGAATGCGCACTCCTTCAGTTGAGACAAACATCACGGAGGGGAAGTCTCTTATAGTCAGCTGCTGGGGGAGTATATTTAACATTTAGAGGAGCAACAGGGGCTTATCATAATATAGCTGGGTAAACAGATTACAAGAATTCAAAAGGCAAATAACAATCTATAAAAATAATAAGTGGCATGTATAGCAGCAATTGGCAAATATAGTGACAACTACATAAGGAATGTGGAAATAAATAAAATCCTGGAAGTATACAACCCCATATTCTATAACCATGAGGTTTGACATTACCTCCGAGTACAGCCCTGCTTATATCTCCCTCTATATACTGCCTTTCCATAGCCCTTAGCCTTAGCAGCCATAGACTGTTATTTATTGTCAGTGTTTGATTATTGTTCTTGTACACCTCCCTTCCAGGATTTTATTTATTTCCACATTCCATATGTAGTTGTCGCTATATTTGCCAATTGCTGCTATACATGCCACTTATTCTTTTTATAGATTGTTATTTGCCTTTTGAATTCTTGTAATCTGTTTACGGAGCTATATTATGATAACTCCAGTTTCTGTCACAACCGGCCCAACACTGTTGCCATTTTAAGCCCCTGTTGCTCCTTTAAATGTTAAATATACGCCCCCAGCAGCTGCCTATAAGAGATTTCCCCTCCGTGATGATCATCTCAACTGAAGAAGGAGTGCGCATGCCCCGCCCAGGCTCTCGCGCAGACTCCGAAACGCGTCTTGAAGCTTCCTCGGCCATCTTGCCATTCCCATTGCTGCTGATGTCAGACGCCCTCTGATTCCCTCCACCGTCGCATCCCTCCGCTTGCCCGGACACACACGGCCAGCTGGTCTGGCAGCTTGGATCAAAGGCTCCCCTGGATTGTGCGGAGCACCATTCACCACCTCGGAACTGCCAGGACCTGACAGATGCTTTTACCCTTACCTTGATGTAAGTCACTATGTATTTTGTGTTACAATAAATCACTATCTTGCACTCAAGTGGCGCTCTTCCCTCCTCCTTATCCGATTTAGAGCTGACTTCTCTCTGATTGAATGAGCTGGCCCTGAGCTGCGGACTCCCCACGGATTTCCTTCAAAGACTGTTATCATTTGCACATGGACTATTAATCCCCCCTGTGCCTCCCCCTTCTCGTGCTTTCAAGCACTTTTATCCCCTACATTTGTTTTTAGCCATTACCTTGCTATATGAACTCTTAAACCTCCAAGCGCCTACATAACTCTATTAGTGCACCATAAAGGCCAGAGACAGGTGTCAACAGGCTCTCATGCATTTAGCCATAGGCATATATGGACAAACTGTGACCATTAATCTTCCTCTGTGTTTGTCTATCACAATCTGTATCTATAAAGTTACTCCATCTGTGTCAGTTTTGGTTTATTGTACAGAACACCATAACCCCCTGCAATAAATACATAAGGTAATTGTGTGTGGTCACTGAAATCTTTTGTAGATCTCAGTATCCTAACAGTCTACAGTAGAATATGCACAGTTCTAGGTTACTTTTTGGAACTAGTTTGGCATTTAGGTGTTTCCACTTTTAGATTTTACCTGTTTAAAAAAGCCGTTCTTATAATATAATGGATTTTCCTTAATTGCTGCCATCTTTCTGTCAAATTAATACAGTCCAACAACCGCATTACCTGAGACACATGTGTAGGTATATTCCTTACCAATAAGGGCTCTTTCACACAGGCGGACCGTTCAGATCCGCCTGTCAGTTTTTTTTGCGAATCTGAACGGTCCCCCTATGCATCCCTATGGGGCATCGGATGTCAGCGGAGGCATGTCCGTTGACATCCGATCCGTCAAATCTGGACGGATGGAAACCCTATTATCCATCCGTCCAGCCGATCCGGTCGGATGAGAATGGACCGACGGTCCGTTCCCATCCGATTCCCCCATAGAGATGTATGGGGCTCTGACAGCTGTGTCTCCGCACACAGTGCGAAGAACAGCTGTCATTCTCCTGCTCAGCGGGGGATCGGCGGATCGATCCCCCGCTGAGATAAACGGAGTCCGTCCGACGGACATACTGTGTGAAAGAGCCCTTAAGGTTATTATTTAAACTCCAATTCTCTTCTCTGTAAATGTAGAGTACAAATCCATGGAACACATAATATTTGTTATACCGATATATCTTATTCTGACATATGATGGCCTTTTAGGATTTGCTGCTTTAAAACTTTGACATCAAATAAACTGTATATCTCATTCTTTGACATTTAATCTTAGGATTATTGCATAGTTTAGCAGAATGACATTAATTCTCCAGAGTAATGTATGATCTTTTCTGCTATCTAAACAGGAAAGACCATTCATTTGTTTTTTTTATTGATATCCCTCTCCAACATCCTTGGCTGCAGAAGAACACAGAGATAATTCTTAAAATATTGAAAAGCTAGTTACGCAGATTTTTTTTCTATTACTAAGCTTATATAAACATTTGTGCACACTCTGCAATTGGTGTTTGAATAAAATCTTGGTCTTTGATGATATTCAGACCGTATCTCTTTATATTACATTTTGAAATACCAGAGGACCTCTCAATAATGGACTATATTGATAACATAAGAGCAGATGTATGAACTGATACTTTTCCACCAGTAGGTAGGAATGCTTAAGGAGGTAGAGGCTGCCATGGAGGTAGAGGCTTCTGCACCTACTGTAACATCCGAGACATGACATTTTTTTTATGAACTATTACAAAGTAAGCAGAATTAGTACATTTTAGACATAAAGTTTTAAAAAGATGACCTTAAGACACAGTAGGCAGGGGCTGTTTTTTCTGTATAATTAAATGTCACACATTTTGTTTCCATTGTTAGAAAATTGTGCCAAAGACAAATATTTGTACTAAGTCAAGATAGCTGTGTAAAGTTGTGTGACTATAGACTCAAATAATGGAAATTCTGCAAAGAATATAACACAGGCAGAGGCCCTTTGCAGAATGGTACAGGTTGCATTACAGGCTAGCATTTCAGGCCAATGCATGACTGTAGTAATCAGCTGAATTTTCTTGTTGAAGTGGGAAGGTTGAAACCATTATGATATGGTTAAAGCATAACTAAATTCTCCTACCCTTTACAGGCAAGGAAGCAGTCATTTTAGCCTCTGTTTGATCGGCAGTTGCCATGGTGCTGCACGTGTGATCAGTTATGATACCAGCCAATTAATGACTTGACAGTCTAGTTGCGAGTACAACTAACTGTGATAGTTATCGTTCACAACATGCCTTGAATGTAACTGTTTTTGGAAACAGTTGAATTGATGGGTTTAGTTCCCCTTTGAACCCAAACTGAACCTTTAGTTTAAATTGGCTAAATACACGCCAGGTTCATTAAACTGAAAGTTCAATTGGGCTTTAACTTTGAAAATGTGTTGTCATGGAGACAAGCCTGGATCAGAGTATTAAGCTGGGCAGATGCAAGGGGATCTATCTAACTGTTAGTTTCTGATTTATTGTACTCATGGGAGCCCTTTTTTCTTCCCAGCAGCACTGACTTATTTTAGTTGTCTCAGAAAATGAGCTATAGACAGAAGTGTATGCAGGGATGTTGACAGGTATCAGAAGACTCACTATAGTACATTAAATATGAAACCCTCTCCTTTTTCCTGTCTGTTGGTCAGTACAGTTAAAACGCATTTGTTAATATAAAGCAGATACCATGTTTCTTCCAATAACACATACTAGCTTTATTTTTTTTTGGAAAAAGAAAAAAACATGCAGGATACATGAGGTCGTGTAACAACTACATTCACGTGTACCCAGAACAGCATGATGTCGAAATACATTCATGAGTATATTTCACATCTTTTCTACAGTACCTTACAATATATATGTATGTGTTGCAGGTCTTCATGTCTACGGAAGAAATAGATTTGACAGACCGAGACTTGAAAACTCACAACGATAAAACCACTACCTTGACCAACACTGCTGGTACTCCATCGGCAGTGGCAGCCGACCCACAGCATTCTGTGGAGTTTGACTCTCCAGATTCTGGTCTTCCCTCTTCTCGTAACTACTCTGTGACCTCGGGGATCCTGTCAAGCATTGATGATGGACAGAGCATATGTTTTGAGGAAGAAGAATCAAGCACAGAATCAGACAGGACAGAAATGAGTATGAGCACTCCCAGGAAAACAAAGGGAGTCCTCAAAATGCAGGACTCTATATGTGAAGAGCAGCTGTGTTCACAGCTAGAGTACTTAAGTAATTCTGAAGATATTTCTTCCATGTGCCCAACATCGTACACAGTAAGTAAGATACCGTTTTTTTTTCATTGATTTTTATTTTCTGTTTTCAAGTAAGAACAAAACTTGGTATAAATAATCAGCATGACAGCACCTCATATACATCCTATGAACTAATAATGTTTTGTAGGACAGATGCAAAATGCTTGTGTAAAGGGTCATTTACATATAGGTGAGTTCCATTGTATAGTATTTTAAATGCTTCCCATGTTGTGAAGCACCATAAATAGAGAAGAGGTAAGGTGAAGGAAGCAAGAAAGGGAAAAAAAGGGGAAACGGAGAGGGGTATAGGGGAAAGAGGGTTATGGGGGGGGGGGGGTGCATATGAGATGGAGAGAGTCAAAGTCCCTAAAAAAGGTATATTTTATTGATGTAACAAGTCCAGCAGATGCCTGCCAAATCTACCGGTAGAAAGTGTGAATTCTATTTTTCACTTCAGCCGATGAGAGTGAATATGATAGCCAAGTGTTTATTAAAGGTTTTTTAAACAGAATAGCTGCACATACAATGACAGGATACACAATGCATAGCATACAAAGTATACTAAATTATGCCTACAATGTACAAACTATCTATCGTTCCTAACAAATAAGCATGTGCAATGTATAGGATAGGCATAGTTAGATTCTAAACAGCTGCTTAGCTTGGGCTTTCCATTAATGGAATCTTCAAAAAACATCTATTTTCTTCAAAGTCTTCCGGCACTACTGTTGCTCCTTTGTTTTCAGAACAAATCTGTCCTTTGTCTGAGCACATTTCCTGTTCAAAGTCCTATTCCTCTCCCCCAAGCTCATAAACTACTCCAGCAGGTTCATTTGCATATCAATAGGGGAGCCTTATCTTCCAAACACAACACATGTAACTAAAATGTTACTTCATATTAGTGCTATAAAAATCACTACAAATATCCTAGGTAAAACATTCCACCTCTTGATTTTTATAGCATAATATAGGAAAAATCTGAAACTAAACATTTCTTAACAGCTCTTAAAGCCTTTGTCCGGGAAAGGGACGAATAACCCCCTGTATTGCAAATGGGACGGAAAATATTCCCTTTTGACTCCCGTATGTTCTGGGCGATCAGACATTTGTCCCTGGACAAGTTGCAACATTCCCTTGAGCAGGGTTAGCAATGTCCTTTGCAGTTTGTGTAAAATAGAGGGAAGGGAGAATTCCAGATGAAAGTATCTTGTCCCCCTGGTCATAAGGAAATGCTCAGATGAAAGTCCACTCCAATTCTGCCGCCATCAGGAAATCATTCGCATCTTCCTAATGCTCTCATCTCCTCTTTTGATCTGCCTCATCCCATCTGGCCTGTTCATCTACTCTGCCTGCTCCACCTCTTGAATGTTCATTAGCTTAAGAGTAAGAAATGAAGCAGATCATATGCTCCTTCCAACTGTGCCGAAAACAGTCACTGCTCACATTTCTCTATCTGCCCATTTTAAACTGCAAAACTATTGTAGGGTGCCCACTGTGGCCATATGACACTTTCTTGAAAAGGCATAGATTTCCAGCAGAAAGAACAAACATGCATCTCTCTCCATAGTGTCCTGAGAACATTGGCCTGCTGTTGTCTAGTCTTCACAGCATGGCACTCTCTAGCAATATGCCCCAGTCTATGACAACAAAAACACCTAATGTGACTGAATCTACCGTTCCTAATCAGTTGCTTCCATCTCTTAAGCAAAGCTAGTGTAGAAATCCCATCTATTTCCTCTCTGGGGAACCCCACTTTAAGAAAATTAGTCCACATGTGTCTCCTGGAGACCATAAGCCTTGTCGTCCTTGGAACATGTCCTACTTTTGTCTACAGGCTTAGAGCCTGTGTCCTTTGTTAGGCCATTACTAGACTTGTTTATGAGGGCTGCACACTGCTCATTCAAATTTTCAGCTTTGTCTACAGGGGTTTGAACACACTTCGAATCAACTGCAGGTTTGACTTTGAGTGCCCTACTTTCTAAATTCCTTAACTTGCTTGCAGTTTCTTCCAAACACTCTCTCGTTACTGCAAGCTGCTCTTTCAGCAAGCCTTTTTCTACCTCTGCCTTTTTCCTCTTTTCAGATTCAGTATGTAAAACATGCAGAAAGTTAAAACTAAACAGAGCAACTGCCTGCATCTCTGCCTTACTGAACCCAAAATCTGAGACTCCGTCATCCCAAGCTCTGTTCAAAGGAGAAACATATCTAGAATGCTCCTTTGCAACAGACATCAACTGACTGTCGCTGGCCCAAGTAAGCAGAGTGCAAGCCTCCTCCTGGACACTAGAAAGCTCTGCAGCCTTGATCTTCCTAAACCGTGCATGCAACATTTTTCTTCTGCACAAGCAACAGAATACACCATAGAAAACAGGTCTGCTTCAGTTCAACTTTAGAGCAAATCCCGGATGAGGTTCCGTAGGTTTACATCTATTAAAGGTTCTTGAGGTATAAGCCAAGGGAGCTTAGACCTCTGTAATGTATTAATATTTGCTTTACTAAACAGAAAACCTGCAAATACAACTGCAGGATACACAATGCATAACATACAAAGTATAAGAAAATATGCCTACAATGTAAAAACTATCTACTCTTCCTAACAAATAAGCATGTGCAATGTATAGGATAGGCAAGGGTTATGCTAATAAGCTAGTTAAAGAGGAGTTCCAGCCTGAAATAAATAAATAAAAATTACTGTAGCTGCTGACTTTTAATATAAGAACACTTACCTGTCCAGGGATCCCGCAATGTTGGCACCCCAAACCAATCTGTCCATTGGCTCCTGGTTTAGGGGCCGCCATCTTCACTAAGTGAAACAGGAAGTGAAGCCTTGCGGCTTCACAGCCTGTTTACTTCTGCGCATGTGCGAGTCGTACTGTGCTTTCTGAATGGTTCCGTTGTCTTCTGGGACATGTGTGTCTCCCAGAAGACACTGGGGGGGGGATGAGGAGGGGCCGGAAATTTCATAGATTTCCACACAATGATTGTGGAAATCTTACCCGGAAGTGGGAGCAGGTATCTGGTTTTGACAGGTATCTGCTCCCCCCGAAAGGAGCCAAATGTGGCAGTGGAAGGGGGGGGGGAGGCAGCAAACAAGTAGAGCTTCACCTTTTGGATGGAGCTTCGCTTTAACTTGGGCTTTCCGTTAATAAAATCTTACTTGGAGTCCTGCAAAAACATCTATTTCCTCCAAAGCACAACTGTTGCTCCTTTGTCTTTGGAACAAGTCCGTTCTTTGTCTGAGCACATGATCTGTTCAAAGTCCCATTCCCCTTCCCCATTTCCTGCTACATCATATCCTGTAGCCTGATTTCCTGTGCTGAGCTCATAAACTAGTCCAGTAGACTACACATCAATAGGGGGAGCCTTATCTTCCAAACACAACACATGTAACTAAAATGTTATTCCTTATTAGTGCTATAAAAATGACTACAAATAGCCTTAGCAACACACCAAGCTTTTGCGCTTGTTTAGCAATTCAAAACATGCGTAATTAATTTAAATTGGTAATTTGTTTGACCATCTAGGTTAAAGTTGAATTGTGTCTCACCAGGTAGCATGGGCAAAGTGTTGTCAAATAGGGTGTTTAGCAAACTATATATTGGAGCCCAAAATGTTGGAACGATCAGGCAAACCAACCTATATATTCATAGGTTCCTGGAACTTGACAGCCACAAAAACAGCTTGATGTCCCAAATTTGGTTTTATTGTTCTGGGGTAATAGTAATATCTAGGTCAGATGCCCACCAATGCATATAATTATAAAAATGACATGCAGAGTCTGTCAGTAGGGAATTATACAGCAAGGTGATCAATCCTAGGGAGCAGGGGTTGTCTCTGCATTTATGCTTGAAAGGAGTGAAGGTCATCATGTCTGTGGGAGGATGAACTGAGGAAGTGACAAAATGTTTCACCCATAAATAGCGGAATAATTCTGTCTTGGATAGTGTAGATTTAGTTACTAGAGTTTGGAACAACTTTGCCCCATTTGTTGTCGGTAATTTGTAAAATTGGGTTAGGATTAAAAGGGTTCAGTGCCTGAAAATGTTAGGCTCCTCAAGACCAGGATGAAAGGAAGGATTCCTGAGGAAAGACTAGAGAGGGAGGTGGGGGGATAAGAGCTTTCCTGAGTATTTGGGATCATCCCATATTTTCAGTGAGTGAATTTTGACAAGGTTTTGTCTTTCGGGTGGAGCCATAGTAGATTATTTATAATTAGGGATCACAACCCACCTCCTCAAGAAATACCCATTTGGGATATTCAACAGTGGTGTCATATTTAGTGAGAGATGATAGTTATGCACCCAGCCTGCCTTGTGGTCCACCATGGTAAAGAGTCTGTTTGACAAGTCTAGGCATGTGGTTGTCCCATATAATTCTAAAGGATCTAACTTTGGAAGTCACGAAGAATCCACAAGGGTATCTGAATTGGTAGAACCTTAAACAGGTATAAAAATGTTGGCAAGTAGTTCATTTTGACTGCTGTTGTACACCTAAAACAAGAGAGAGGATAACCATGCCAGGCTTAAAGCAGACTTTCGAGTTTTCGGATAAGGGGTGGATAGTTGATTGTATATAATGTGTAATATGAAGCTGTAATATAGGCTCACAAATAAAGAAGATGTGTGTAGAGAAATGAGTCTTGAAGAGATCTGGCTAGGTTTTGTGGTAAGGAAACTTTCAGAATTTTGAATTTAGTATGGTTAATATGAAGGTACAACATTTTTCCAAACTGATTCAAGAGAACTGTACAGTTGGGAAGGGTAACAATGGGATTAGTGACAAATAAAAGCATAACGTCTGAAAACAAGTTTAATTTATAGTGGTAGCCTTCTGTTGTAAGATCAGTAATGTCCAGATGTTCTCTTATGAGCTGGGCGAGTGGTGCTATTGCAAGGGTAAAAAGAAGGGGAGACAGGGGCAACCTTGCCTCCCGCCTCTGAAGATAGGGAAAAATGTTGATTTGAATCCCACATTAATAACATGGGCAGTAGGGGAGGAATAGGTAGCGGTCCCCAAATTGTATAATTTTGGCCCAAATCCTAATTTCTAGAGTATATAGAATAAATAGCACCAAGAGAGGGAATCAAAAGCTTTTTTGATGTTAAGCAATAAAAACATAAATGGGATGATGCGTTCCAATACCAGTTCGGATCAAAAGGGTGGTCCTGATTTTTTGAGAGTTTGCCATGGAAAGCAAATCATCTACCTGTAAGGAGGAGAAGGAGTTAGTAGGGTTCTGAAAAGTGTGAAGCAAATTTCAGAACTATTTAGGGTGGGTTACTAGATAATGTGCTGTCTGGAAGACGTAGGCAAAGTGGTTTTTTGGTTGGTTTTATTTTTTACATGGCGAAGCTTCCAAGAAGGTGTCTTGTTTAATTCCTTACAAATAAAGCTTATGTTTAGTGTGTCTAAGGTGATTATCTGCATACCTGTCAATACCAGATTCAAATCTTGTTTGACTCACACTGCAAAAGACCTTCTTTTTATCTTAGAAGGTAGTGAACATAAAGTGTTTGTTCATGTTTAAGACTCCAGGCCAGTTTAATACAGTCTTCCCCAAATACTACCTTGGGCACTTCCCATAATGTGAGCTTTTTTTTTCAAACTGTTTGGTCTTTTTTTGTCTATATAGTAAAAAAAATAAAAAACCCAGTGGTGATTAAATACCACCAAAAAAAAGCTCTATTTGTGTGAAATAATTATAAAAATGGGTACAGAGTTGCATGACCGCGCAATTGTCATTCAAAGTGTGACAGCGCTGAAAGCTGAAAATGGCCTGGGTGGGAAGAGGGTGAAAGTGCCCTGTATTGAAGTGTTTAAAAGTGATTAATCCTTTAGGATCATATCAGCAAAATTGAAATTTTTGTTGCAGAGGATGCCTGAAATCTGACTTGCAGACTTTTGGGAAACTCAGCGAGCCAATCACACAAGTAGGAAATTAAATTTCTGGGGTGCTCTGTACACAAAGTGTGTACAAAATGCCTCCAGGTTGCCATTTTGCTTTGAATTTTACAGAAAATGACAGTGTTGCAGATTGAAAAGAAAAGGTAATTTTTAAGAACATTAAATTACAATATGGCTTGTGGGACAATTTTATATGCTATTTTTTTTTAGTATTTGTAAATTTTTTCCCCAAAAAGTGGCGTTATCCTTAGCCCCATCACACCGACAGTACACATATATGCAGCCCCACTGTTTTTTTCTGTGGGGCCACATATTCACGTATCTGTCGTTGTGTCGGTAGTGTGCCAGACAGCACGCTCCCAGCACAAGGACCAGGTTTCCAAGGGAGCCACGGGTCTCATACGAATGATCAAGACCCAGAACTCCCGGTTCTGGGTCACCTGATCACTGTGATAGCCAATCAGAGACCCACCCCCATGTTTCTCTCTCTGTGAATGGTAAGGTGAGAGGTAAAATACATTGTGAAACAATAAATAATCACCACAATTTTGAAGAAACTGTGTGCAAAATTTAAGGGTAAAATAATGAACACTGGCCTTAAACTGAGGCCTGATAGCGATCGCTGCCAACACCTATCAGAGTGTGTCTACCTATAACTCTCAAAACCAAAAAACAAATACCATAATCAGTGTAGCACAACCCATATAAATGCAGTCAAATATTGAAAACCAATGATAAACAAAGTCCCAGTGTATAATATCCACCGCTGTGCAACTCAAAGTGGCAGTTCAAAAAAATATTCCTAGAAATATTGTGATCCAGTGAATTCGGTGACCACCACCTATGGCTGAAAAGTCTGCTCACCTCTTGATAATGACCCCACTACAGGATCAAAATCACCTGTTTGACCAGAATGTCATGGGGGTACTCCTCCCCAGGGTATCTGTAAACCTCGCTGACCTCCTCTTAGGGTCTCAATCATTCATGTACAGCCATAAAATAATAAAGGAAAACGATAATGCTCGCTGTTTTGAATATTTATTATATAAATCATAACATAAGGATTAAAAATACTCACAAAGATGTGTAAAACCATGCATATCATTAGCTCATCTCGCTGACATAAATGAAAAAACGTCCAGAGTAACGACTCCCCCCACCTGTACGCTTTACACCCTCTGCTGGCTGAAGAAGCCCAGTAGAGGGCATAACGTGTACAGGTGGGAGGAGTCGTTACTCTGGATGTTTTCTCGTTTATGCCAGCTAGATTAGCTGATGATATGCATGGTTTTTACACATCTTTGTGAGTATTGCGCTGTACTTCAGATACACATATGTAGTATTGTTGCAATCATCCGGAGCAGTAGAATTTCTTTTGGGTTGTTCTTTGGTGTTAGGTTTTCGTTGTAACAAGAAATATAACATTTAAAAAATAATTTTTTTACTATTTTCATACAGTTTTTCTTTGCTTAAAAAAAAAAAAAGGATATAGGCATTACCATTTACCACCAAATGAAAGCCCAATTTGTCCTGAAAAAAACAAGGTATAATCCACCTGGATGCACAAAGAAGTTGTGAGGACATGAACAGTTTTACTAACACATGTCAAACATGAGTTGCAAAATTGTGCTTGGGCATTAACATTTGTTTTACCCTTAGGCGTGAAGGGGTTAAAGTGGCCATTGCCGGTGTGTAGGAGCCATCCAAAGGGAGGAGGGGGTAAAGGTAACTACTTTATAGTCAGACCAAGGGACTAATATTATGTCCGCTAAGGGTATAGTAAAGGGCAGGAGAGCATGAGACACAAAAAAGTGGTCAATTCATGAAAGTGTACTGTGAGGGTGCAGTAGAAGGCAAAGTCTCTGGTAGTGGGATTTAGGTCTCTCCAACAATTTATTAGACTGGGTTCAGCTAAGAGAGTTTGAAAATGCCCAGAGTGGTGTGGGGAGTGCAAGAGTTGAAGATTTATTAAGCATTGATAACATTCATTTTTAATGCAGGAGTAAAGGTGTAATAACTGATTATTATTATTATTTCTTTTTTTTTATTGCTTTAATGGTGTGAAACATATCTTCAAAACATGGATCATGTTTTTGCTGCTTTCCTGTTGCTATCTGCAACTATTAAACCATGATCAATGGTAATAAAACAATAATGTAGGAAAACATATCAGTTTTTTTAATTACATTGTAATAATGATAACATTCATCCTCCTTGTAGAATTAAATGGATTCAATGGTACCTCAGCCTCTGAACCCAATTAGTGAGTCTTCTGTCTACAAGCACATTTGTATTTAGAGATTATCGTTTCATCTGGATGCATACATTTTAAATTGGATTACAAAATATAGATTTATTATTCTGACATAGATTTGAAAAGAACTTCCACCCAGCTTCCTTTGCTACCAGCTAGGTTTTCCCTTGAAATAGTATTTTAAAGTGGCTGCTGAGGAAACGCTATGTATAGTATAGGTACCCACATCCAGAGGCGTAACTAGATTTCTCAGGGCCCCGGTGCAAGAAATCATGAAGGGCCCCCCCCCCCCCCGGTGATGGTGGGGAGGGGGCTGGGATCAGTGGCGACAATGGTGGGGAGAGGGGTGTGATCAGTGGCCGCGGTGGTGGGGAGGGGGGTGTGATCAGAGGTGGTGATGGTGGTGAAGGGGGGGTGAGATTAGTGGCGGCGATGGTGAGGGGGGTGGGATCAGAGGCGGTGGTGAGGGGGGGTGGATGGTGGGGTGGGATCAATGGCGGTGGTGAGGGGGGGTGATGGTTGGGAAGGGGGTGGGATCAATGGCGGTGGTGGGGGGGGTGATGGTTGGGAGGGGGGTGGGATCAATGGCGGTGGTGAGGGGGGGTGATGGTTGGGAGGGGGGTGGTTTATCAATGGCGGTGGTGAGGGGGGGTGATGGTTGGGAGGGGGGTGGGATCAATGGCGGTGGTGAGGGGGGGTGATGGTTGGGAGGGGAGTGGGATCAATGGCGGTGGTGAGGGGGGGTGATGGTTGGGAGGGGGGTGGGATCAATGGCGGTGGTGAGGGGGGGGTGATGGTTGGGAGGGGGGTGGGATCAATGGCGGTGGTGAGGGGGGGTGATGGTTGGGAGGGGAGTGGGATCAATGGCGGTGGTGAGGGGGGGTGATAGTTGGGAGGGGGGTGGGATCAATGGCGGTGGTGAGGGGGGTGATAGTTGGGAGAGGGGTGGGATCAATGGGGGTGGTGAGGGGGGTGATAGTTGGGAGGGGGGTGGGATAAATGGCGCTGGTGAAGGGGCGATGGTGGAGAGAGATCAGTGGGGGCGATGGTGGGGAGGGGGGGTGAAGGAGGGGTGGGATGTGGTGTCATCCTCCCCCAACACCACCTCTGTCTTACTGATCCCATCCCCCCACCACCGCTGATCTCATCCCTACACCCCCCCCCCAACACCTTTGTTGTAGATAGGGATGAGATCTGTTCTGTGCCAGGCATGGGATCATTAAGAGGCAGAAAGCCAGCAAGGGTGGAGTTTGGCATCAAAATTCTTCAAGGAAAGTTTACTTACATAGCAGTGGAGTCGGTCAGAGTCAGACGATTCTCCCTCACTCAGCAACTCCACTCCAGCCAGACATGCACGCTTCTAGCAGGCAGTTTGTGGTTTCTTCACAGAGGGGAGAACTCCTCCTCCCCCTGCACTCTATTGGTGTCAGCTGGTCAGCTGACTTTCTTTCAGTGTCCACCCCTGCCTCACTGCATCAGCCTCCTGAGTGTTTATTGGAGGATCGGCAGGGCTGAGGGCGGTGCTGGCTGCAGAAGATTGCTTTACAGAAAACTGCCCAGCCAGCCTCCTCGACCTCTTAGCAACCGGCGGACGCTGTAGACACCCCCCCCCCGCGCACAACGATCGTGAAGGGCGGACTCGTACGTAGTAGCCAGCCACTAGCCAGCCCAGAACACTCAGGCGGATGGACGGGCCCCCTCACGCCGCGCCCGCGGTAAGAGAACGGGGGCTGGCGGGCCCCCCTTCAGGTGGCGGAACTCAAGGGCCCGGTCGCAAGCGCGACCGCTGCGACCCTGATAGTTCCGCTACTGCCCACATCCCAGAATTCTTAGTAGAACTTGTTTGGAGAGTTGGGGCAAAGGGATTTTTTTTCGGTACTGTCCTAAGACATTACAAACAACTTGTATAAAATCAATTGAAAAAAGTACTCATATACTACCAAATTGGTGAAAATAAAGTGGGATATATTCTATTTGATACCAAATCTCCTTTCACGACCTAAAGATCTATCTGTGTTCCATCTACCCCACTGCCTACATAGTTTGTGACCCTTTCTATTTGCCACGATAGTATGTATCTTACGCAGTCAGAATGTCTGACAACAGTGCATTGGGATCTATCAATATGACTCTGCATTGGGATCTATCAATATGACTCTGCATTGGGATCTATCAATATGACGCCACATTATAATATATTGTATTACATATAGTACCTGCAGTGGTCCTGTGGATCTGCTCCCATGCTCGCCCAGGCACACTGACCTTGGTGCTTCTTTTGGTTTGCTGAGTCATCAATTGAACATTATATTGTGTACTTATGTTTTTTACTATCACTTATAGTGTTTGGTCCCCTTTCGCTGTCTTTTCTCCTGAAGAAGCAGGCAACCGCAAAACATGAGAGAGCCTGACTGTCCATACCTACATTACTCTCAGAGGTAGACTTGGAAAAGCTTCCTCCTATAAAGGTGTATGGGACTTTATAGAGGGACCCATTCATGTACTTTGAATGTTTTGTTTTGATTTTATATTGTATTTTTGTTCTTGTTTTTGTATATGAGAAATAAATTAAATTGATTTTATACAAGTGGTTTGTAATGTCTTAGGACAGCTTTCTTTTCCTTTCTGGGATGTGGGTACCTATACTATACATAACGTTTTCTGAGCAGCCACTTTAAAATACTATTTCAAGGGAAAACCTAGCTGGAAGCAAGATAAACTTACAGCCGGGTGGAAGTTCTTTTCAAAACCATGTCAGAATAAAAAAATCTATATTTTAAAATCCATATTAAATGTATACGTCCAGGAAAACAATAATTACTTTTATTTAAATTATTAAACACAAATGGGCTTGTAGGCAGAAGACCCACTAATTGGGTTCAGAAGCTGAGGTTCCATTTAATTTATTTTTGTATATGAGAAATAAATGTAATTGATTTTTACAAGTTGTTTGTAATGTCTTAGGGTGGTACTGAAAAAATCCCTTAGGCCCAACTCTCCAAACAGTTTCCCTTGAAATAGTTACAAGTTGCACTTGGCAACTGTGTTTTTAACTCTGTTTTTTTTTTTTTCAAATGTTTTTAGGCCACCCTTTGAAGATCTGTTTAAAAATGTAGAGTACAGCTTTGGTAATAGCAGTAACAATAATAATGCAGCCTGAGGCTTGTCATACATTATTCAACTCTCTGATACAATTTTCCTTTAGATTTACCATAACCATATAATATGAGGTCAAATCTAAATACTTTCAATTTGTATGCCATCAGACAGGCCCTTACATTACATAGTTGAAGGTAAATCTAAAGGAAATTGAATAAGAAATTGTATAATGTATGGCCAGCTTTAGGCTTGCTGACCCTGAACAATGATCATTCCTACATACAGTTGTGTTCAAAATTATTCAACCCCCAATGCTGTAAAGGGTTTTAGGGAATTTAGTGTACATTTGTAATTGTATTCAGAATGAAATCCTACAAGGACTTCTTAAAGAACCATATGCAACTAAAATGACATCAATTGGGTTTGTAATACAGAAGTAAATGTTTATTTTGTGAATTCTTCATTGACACAATTATTCAACCCCTTAAAGACTACCACTCTGAAGAACAGAGGTTCATTGAAGTGTTTTCAATCAGGTATTGAAAACGCCTGTGGATGTCAGGGAGCAGCAATAAAGCCTAGCCTAATAAGCACCAATTAGGCAGCTTTAAAATGACTGTGATACTCAGCTCCTTCTAGACATTTACTGGTGTGGTTACAAACATGGTGAAGTCAAGAGAATGGTCCAGGAAGACAAGAGAAGAGGTGATTACTCTTCACAGGAAGGGCAATGGCTATAAGAAGATTGCAAAGATGTTAAACCTACCAAGAGACACCATAGGAAGCATCATTCGCAAATTCAAGGCAAAGAAGAAAGGCAGAAAGAAGATGCTGACTTCGACTGCTGTGCGCTAGCTGAAGCGTAGAGTGGAGAAAAGTCCCTGTGTGACTGCTGAGGAACTAAGAAAAAATTTGTCAGATGTGGGTACTAAAGTCCTGCTCAGACAATACGGCGCACACTGCGTAATGAAGGCCTCCATGCCAGAACTACCAGGCGCACCCCCTTGCTGTCTCCAAAGAATAAGAAGAGTCGACTGCAGTATGCCAAAAGTCATGTGGACAAACCACAGAAGTTTTGGGATAGTGTTCTGTGGACTGATGAAACAAAATTAGAACTGTTTGGGCCCATGGATCAACGCTATGTTTGGAGGAGGAAGAACAAGGCCTATGAAGAAAAGAACACCTTGCCTACTGTGAAGCATGGCGGGGGGGTCAATCATGCTTTGGGGCTGTTTTGCTTCTGCAGGTACAGGGAAGCTTCAGCGTGTGCAAGGTACCATGAATTCTCTTCAGTACCAGGAGATATTGGATGACAATGTGATGCAGTCCGTCACAAACCTGAGGCTTGGGAGACGTTGGACCTTTCAACAGGACAATGATCCCAAGCATACCTCCAAGTTCACTAGAGCCAGACTTGTATAAAGTACTCGAAATTTCTACTTGAGTAAAAGTACAAGTGCTCGATCAAAAAATTACTTGAGTAGAAGTGGAAGTGCTCGCAGAAAAAGTTACTTAAGTAGAAGTACTAAAGTATTCAACATTTTTTTTACTTAAGTATTGCAAGTAGTTTTTTCAAAAAATTTGCTACTTAAGTACTAAAAGTAAAAAGTACCAGTAGTTTTGAAAAAAAATTTCTACTCAAGTACTGAAAGTAGAAGTACAAGTACTGTGTTATGTAGTTATTAAAGAAATAAGTCAAAAGTTTGAACATCATATTGTTTTTATTATTTCAAATGATTTATTCAAATGATTAACCTGTGTTTGTTAGTAGTTTCTTGATGCACTTTAAGCGCTGTAGCATCATTTATTTGTTTGTTTCATATTTTCTTTTTATTGGAAAGATTTGGTATAGCAGCTTTTATTATACACAGCCTTTATTTTCGTATGCGCTGATTTACAAATGACATTATACACATTTTTTTGAGCTTTATGCAACCTGCCATCTACTGTTCTGGCACTGGTAATTTTTTTAAAAGTAACGAGTAACTATGCAGCACAAAAAAAAAATACTTGAGTAGAAGTATCGAAATCATCGAAAAAATGTAGTGAAGTAAAAGTAGAAGTAGGAGAAAAAAATTCTACTCTCGGAAAGTACAGATACCGCATTTCGGTACTTAAGTACAGTACTTAAGTAGTTCTACTTCGTTACTATACATCTCTGACTAGAGCATGGTTGCAGATTAAAGGCTGGAACATTTTGGAGTGGCCATCACAGTCACCAGACTTAAATCCGATTGAGAACCTCTGATGGGACTTAAAGAAAGCAGTTGCAGTGCACAAGCCTAAGAATGTGACTGAACTGGAGGCTTTTGCCCATGACGAATGGGCGAAGATACCCGTAGATCGCTGCAAGACACTTGTGTCAAGCTATGCTTCACTTTTAAAAGCTGTTATAACTGTAAAAGGATGTTGTACTAAGTACTAAGATTGAATGTCACTTGGGGGTTGAATAAAACTGATAATGATGTGAGCACAGAAAAGACATTTGTGGTTATTTCATTATAAATGTTATGTTATATTTGTCTGACCTACACGTGCCTCTGATTTAATTGTAAGCAGGATGACTGAATGATCAAAATCAATGTCAAACTGGCCAAAACAATCAATTTCATTGGGGGTTGAGTAATTTTGAACACAACTGTACTTCATTTGATGCCTTTAATGAAAGGGGTAGTATGGGCCATATAACTCACCACTGGACCCAATCCTTCAACAAGTTCAGTGAGCAATGTTTTTGGTTATCAAACATAATGGTTGAAATTGAAATAATTGACTTTAAGTAGTAAATACAGTCATAGTTCAATCACATTTTTTAAATTAATAACAAGTAAGGCAGATTGTGATTTAATTTGAAAGTTTGTGTTTTTATTTATCAGATCGAACTTTTGGATACTATTGCCTTAAATTTGCACCGTATTGATAAAGATGTCCAGAGGTGTGATCGGAACTACTGGTATTTCACACCAGATAACTTAGAAAAGCTCCGAAACATCATGTGCAGGTATATCAATGCATGTATCTTGTGTGTAAAAAAAATATATATATATCTTTCTGCCTTTTGGCACAAATTTTTGCAGGTAAGTGTTTATTTCATTTTGTATTTTTCCTTTTTTCCCCATTAGAAAAAGAAAGTGCAAACTGTATTAGTTAAGTGTTGCCTCAATCAACAAGCATGAATTTCTTTTTGAACAGGTCCCATAGGGCTCAGCCTAGGGCAGTATTTTGTCACAGGGAGTAGAAAAACTGTGATCCATACTGATTTACTTTGCAAAAGATGATAAAAATGTGTGATTAAGGCCTCATGCACCCTGGATTTTTGTAAAGCGCTGTTTCTCCTGACAGGATAAAATATGCGTTAAAAACTCACCTAAGCTGCATTTTTTTGAAACCAGTTTAGCAGTGTGTAGTGTTTGGGCATTTATATCATTGGCCAGAATTTTAATTTATTCTGGCTATTAAAGAGTTTGTAAACCCCCCTCTGTAAGTTGTACCTAAAGGTAAGCCTATAATAAGGCTTACCTATAGATACTGTAAATATCTATTAAACTTGCAACGTTTAGGAGATATTTACTTTTCTTGCAGCCGATGACGTCATCGCCGCATGCGCTCTGAAGAAACGGCCACCTGTGCCATTCCTTCAGAGCCCTTTGCCGTGAATGGTGGCTCCCACGCGCATGCGCGGTAGTGATGTCAGATGGCCGGAGGGCGCGAACCAGAAAGTAGGACGGCCGAAAATGTTGAGCGGGCAGCACTGTGGGGGCTTCATTCTAAGGTAAGTATTTCATAATGCAATACTAGCTCATTATGCCTTTGTCTTACAGGTTTTTTTTTTTTTAGTTTACGACCTCTTTAAAATAAATGCTGAAGTGTTAAACTCGCTTAGCTTTCACGTGCGTTTAAGAGCAGCATTCAGCAGTGTTTAACAGCATCAATGTTTTTCTGCCAAAACTCTGCTCTCCTGGACGTACTGGCAGTGGGTTTTTTCCTGCCTCTAAACTCTCCTGACACCAAGCGCATGTGTCCATGGACACATAGGCTACCATGCACATGCAGTGGAGTTTAGAGCCAGACGCAAGATGCCCCAAGGAGCAGCTGTTAAAACGTCTAATGTGCATGAGGCCTTATGGTTCCAAGAAAATGTAACTTTGAAAGTGGCCCCAGCTAAACAAAGTGCACATTTGGGTGCCTAACATTTTACTGAGAACTCTGCAGTATCCTGTCATGAAAAAATTATCGAAATGAAAGCCTCAATATACCCCCCTTAAGTACCCCTTACTTTATAGCCAAGTAAGCTGCCATCTTCACCTCTTTTTGATATGCAGTTGCCATGGTGCTGCACATGAGATTAGTTATGACACCAGCTATTTGATGGCTTGACAGTTCAGTTGAGATGAAGAGCAAATGTGAAAGTTATCATTCACACCGTGCTTTGAATGTAACTGATTTGAGAAACAGTTAAAATGATGTGTTTAGTTCCATTTGAACTCTTTTAAGACATGAACTGTTTCTAAATATGCCAAAACGAGAATTGGTTGTAAACATGCGTGAATGGGTGAAGGATAATCAGTTGGAAGAATACAGAAAACAGTCAATGGTGTATTGCATCACATAGGAAAACATTGATCCCATAATAATGTTGTTGCTCTTCTAATTTCATGCAGCTATGTGTGGGAACATCTGGATGTGGGTTATGTACAAGGAATGTGTGATCTGCTGGCTCCACTCATGGTGATTCTGGATAATGGTAGGTCCTCGCAATTACTTCTTCTTTTTGGAAGTGTGCGCTCAGGAACTGTTTTCCTTCCAGTTTCAAAGCACTTGAGAAGAACATACTTTTTCTAGGTCATGTCTCTGCAGATAGTAAAACAATATGACAGTCCCTAAAACTAGCTTCTGTAGCTTTTTGTTCAGTCCACAGAAATTGGCTGAAATTTGGGCCCTCTGTAGCCAGTTTAAGAATGCACCTACAGAGAGATGTCGGTGGAGGGGAGGCTCTGCCTGGCAGACTTACGCACCATAGCCCACTTTCCATTTTTGAACTTCCATTTATTATTATAGCGGTTTGGGAGCATGAGGTTTCACGTGTGTCCTTTTTTTTTTTTTGCTTGTTCCCTGACCCGCTACATTTACGTTTATGGTTATTGGACATTTACCAATATGCTCTGTTGTGCTGTATTTTATTGTATGCCCTTTTTCCTTTCTCAATAAACATTGAATTTATAAAAAAAGAATGCACCTACAAAAACAATTTAGTGATTGAGCTGAAAATGAAATTATTATTATACACTGTAGAAGTGATTCATGGTTGCGATTCTCCCCAGCCAGAATGCAACTAGCAATAAAGCCCAGTAGATGTTCCCTTGCCTGCTGTTTCTGTAAGAGTGTTTGCCATCACTTCCTGTGTTGGTGACCTCATAGGAAGTAAGGGGAAATCCCCCCAGTAGGAACATGGCAGATTCAATCCCTTTTTCTTCTTTTTCCTAAATAAGAAACATTGGCTGGAGTTCTAATATTAGTAGTCGGTTGGTGGAAAATATATCCTGTTCATGTCTGTTTACAAATATGCATCTAAACACATCATGCTTTAGTAAAACCTCATCTAACAAGATTATGTATTCCAATTATAGATATGTTGGCATACAGCTGCTTCACACAGCTTATGAAGAGAATGAGTCAGAACTTCCCAAATGGAGGGGCCATGGACACGCACTTTGCCAACATGAGATCTTTGATCCAGGTGGGTGTTTCTCTGAGAACACAGAGAATGTTTATACCACTGCTATGGACAAAAACAACAGACTGTCCAAGTCAGAATATTTTCACAGGAAACCTTTCGAAAATGAATGTAAAAACCACTCATGGCAGAATTATTTCCAGGTTTGTTAGACATACAAATGCCTAAAGTCCCTCTCTGGACAATTTTTTTTTCAACCCCTCTTCCTGTAAATGCATTTCCTTTGGATTTTTTTCACATTTTTTCCTCCAGAGTGCTGTATTCTTTTACTTTGTTCTCTTTATGTCATATATCAGAACTGGGGGTTTAGAGGTCTTCGCTTTCAGAACAGTGCAAGGAAGGATCCAAAAAAGAGCCCTACTTCTGGAAGAATTGATGTAGAGCACCCTTCCTGGCTTGGGCAGATACAAAATGGCATATCCTCCATGTGTGCAATGTGTGTCGGGCACTCAGGTCCTAAGGGAGATGGAGCCCACTGTGATGTCAATCACTTACTGCACACAGCAGAGATATTGTTCAAAGATCCATTCTGTCTGGTCTCCAGTGCACTCTTCCTCAAAAGCACAGTTCCTACTCCCACGGCAGCACAGAGCCTGGGAATGTGCCTTTAAATCCCCCCGCCCCCCCCCCCCACTCCAGCCTAACAAGCAATAATGTAACTTGCATGACCCACCCCCTGCGTTCAGAGGATGCCACAATTTTTCCCATCCAGACCTACTCCACGTCCCAGCACACATCCTACTGCTACAGTTGTGCTGTGTATGGTAAGGGGAGGCACTCATTTAAGGGAGACATTGATGCAAGGGGGGCACTGATGTAAGAGGGGACACTGATGTAAAGTGGAAGCCTGATGTAAGGGGAGAACTTGATGTAAGGGGGTACTCTGATGTAAGAGGAGACACTGATGTTAGAGAGTACAGTATATAGATGTAAGAGGGAACACTGATGTATGGGGAGGCTATGAGGTAAGGGGGAACACTAATGTAAGAGGAGCCATTAATGTAACAGGGGACACTGATGTAAGAGGGGACTCTTGTAAGAGGGAACACTGATGTTAGGGGGGATTCTGATGTAAAAGGGAACTCTGATGCTAAGGGGATACTGATGCAGGAAGGGACTCTGATATTAGAGGGGACACTAATGTAAGGAGAGACTCTGATGTAAGAGTCAGTAAGTAAGACGGGGTTCTGATGTAAAGGGGGATTCTGATGAAATATGGAACACTGATGTAAAGAGAGGATGCTGATGTAAGGGGGGACTTTGATGTTAGAGGGGACATTGATGAAAGGGGAAATCTGATGTAAGGGGGGGCAGCATTTGGAAGGTGCACAGCCTGCGCTACTTTACTGCTATATATTCTATGACAGTATTAAAAAATGCCATGTGTGAGGGCAATTTATGATCATGCACACCCACATACTGCATTCAAAGAACACAAAAACACCCCTGCGGATATGTATTCTGTGCTAATTGACAGGAAGTGAGGCTGTTAGCAGTGGCAGTCAAGACACTGCTGCTAATGGTGACAACACTCCAGGACATTATCACCCTGCAGGAGGTAGTACCATGGACTGGCAGGATCACCAGGCACTCATTCTTTGAAAGACAGAATCTTCATCTACTTAAAGTGTAACTGACGAAAAAAAAAATGTTTCATTTTAGATAAATTAAGGGAGGGTTAAACTTATAACCCCTTTCAGGGATTTTCCATCTGTGCCCCATTGGGGAGATCTCTGTTCACTTACTGTTCCATAGCTAAAACAGGAAATTAAAGAAATTCCCTCCAAAGTGGGTGACATCACCAGCTGCTACTAAAGTAAATATCCCCTAAGCGGACAAAATACAGGCTCACCTGTAGGTATAAGAAAAAAGTGGACTTTATTACCGCTTTAAAGTAGACGATAATAATTATTTGGTATGGATGTTTTACATGCTGATATTTTTGTTTTGTGGTATAGCTGCATTTTCATGTAGGTTGGTTAGGAACTTTTTGTGCATTATGAGTACGAAAGTCTTGTACTAGGAATCATCAGGTTGAGACACGTCATCGTTGTCAAATGCTTTAATTTTCCTATAGCGCACAAAACAGTTGTACTTAAGTGTATAATTACATTATACACTCATCATTTATTAAGTATTATCATTACATTACCCGAATGCATGGTCTGACCAAGGTGCTATATGTTAGACATAACCTAATTAGGATTATGTGTAAGGTTCAGGTTGCCTGACTGGTTGCCTGTAGGGTCCATTTTAGTCCCTTGATTCAATTTTGCTCTTTCTTCCATTACCGCATCAAGCATACCATAGTCATCGCAGAGGTCCACATTTACAAAACCAAATTAGAAAAAGATTTTTACAGATATCTAACATGCAATGCTGATTTTCTTTTGTCAGATTTTGGATTCGGAGCTGTTTGAACTCATGCATCAGAATGGAGACTACACACATTTCTACTTTTGTTATCGTTGGTTCCTTCTTGATTTCAAAAGAGGTATTACACATTTCACATGAGGACATTTTTGTCATAATGGTATATTTCAGAGATCACTCACTTTTTTTTTCACTCTGACCATTTCCATTTAACAATGAGTGTCATTCCTGTTAGGTTCAGTTCCTTAGTTTTAGGATTGAAATTACCTTACCTTACCTGATTGAATATACAATTAATGGATGTAAGCAATAAATACTGCTTTGAACCTCCAAAAAAAAAAAAAAAAAGACTCTTTAGAGGCATATCAGGAACACATTTAGAGGCATATTAGGAACACAGCCTACCTGTTCAGTATTTCTGTTTTTTATCCAGGAATTGTTGAATTGCGCCAGTCTACCCTCTCTTTTTGTTTGTACAAAGTAATCTGGGGATCTGAGAACCTCTGTTTGTAATGCAGGAGAGCTTTTCCCAAACACACCGACTGCAAGGTCCTTGTTGTCTCTCACATACAGCAAGTCTGATATAAAACTAATAGTTTTTAAAAATTTTATCCCAGCTATCAGTCCGCTATCATTCAGATTCAAACCTTCCTTGGTGACATAGAAAGCAGAGAGAAGACAATACACAGCATTGGTTTTAGAAAATACATTCCTAGTGACCCTGTGAGCTTCCTTCTAGATTCTGGCTGCAGGATATAAGTATTTTGATTATGAACAACTGAGTGAACGTTCTTATTTTAGCACAGTCTAATGCATTTGCTGGACATTATTAGAGGTTCAGGAATTGCTCTTTAAAGCAGACATTCACTCAAATGTTAACATAAAAAGTATGTCAACAGTCTTGCTTGAATGAAAAGATAAAAACCAGCTGGAATAGTTTCTTTTCCATGATAAAATGCTGCCTCCTGACGCCTTTGTGTGACCAAAAGACGTTTGGTCACATGATCTCTGCTTAAATGGAATATCAAAAATTGCATCTTTTTGAAAGTTTGAACTACAATGTGGATTCATGAAAACATGTTTTAATAAAAAGTACTTGGTTTTCAAATTATTACTTCATAGTCACATAATCAGGTTGCATGAAGATATGTGTCTCTTTAAGTTCAAGCAAAAGACAAAAATAAATTAAAGACCTATATTCTCAGAACTATAAACCCAAAGTTGATCCACTTTCTGTACATAGGACTGCTGCCATTTAGCGTATAGCACACTGCTGGCACTGTGAGTGGTAATTGTGAATTATACTTAATTATGGAATTCATTCCCTAATCAGGCTTATTAGCTTATACTCCTCTCATCATAAAACTGTGAATGTACTATACAGGGCTGATTTTACCACCTGGAAACAGGTACCCATATTCAAAAATCTAAAATTCACTTGGTTCTTGTCTAGATTTAGTTTTTATTATGAGGACCAACGTTGACATCCAAGGTGAGGATCCTTATGTAACCTCTGCTCTGATTGGTACAGTTTAAACAATGAACCAATACAATATGTGTGAGATTAGGTTTCCCTGGCTGCCCACCTCTGCAGCCTCTTCTACCCAAGTATCCTCTTTATGGGGAATTCAATAAAGCACTTACAACACTTGTCTGACGGTATGGCCTGAATCAGAAAGCCCTGCCACCAGTTTTGGTAGCTTTCCAGTTTCAGCTAGTTCTTAAAGCGGAATTCCAGCCTAAAAATAAACTTTGCAGCATCAGTTAGAATACAAAAACCTGAAAAAGAATTGTATAAATAATATTTTTGTTTTGTTTTTAATGAAAAGTACCTTACTTCCTCTTCCCCCTTGTGTGGCCACGGCCCCCGACGTCACTTCCTCCTTTGCATTGCGTCCTGGGAGATGAGCATCATTAATCCCAGGATGCAATGGGATTGGCCGGCCGCTACTCTGAGTGCCGATCGCAATCTACAGCGCATGCGCAAGATTGCGATTGGTATTCTGGGTAGCTAAGAAACCAGGAAGAGGAACACAGCGGGGGACACCACGGCTTCAGATGCCCACACTGGAAATGGCCGCGCTCTGCAATAAATTTTAAAGGTAAGTACGTATTTATCTTTATTCAGTAAATGTAATGTACTGTAATGTGGGGTTAGTGTTAGGGTAACTGGAGGTAGCTTAGGATCAGGGGGGTATTTTTAGCTGAAAAAAGTGTATGTGGCCGGAACTCCGCTTTAATAGCGCTAAAAATTCTGAATGAACCCTTTGCTTTTTTCCTCCTGAGGAGGACATTTTTTTGGTTCACGTATACAGTATGTCCAAGCTGGCTGACTGTGTCAAAGTGATCTCTCTCTGGCCAGAGCCTGATGGGAAAACCGAGGGACTAGTTCCCCACTATGTCCATCTCTCCTTGTGATTGACAGCAGGCAGTGGGTGGAAAATATAGGCATCAGCAGGCTGTCTATTGGCTATGGAATCCACCCACTTCCTGCTGTCAATTCCAAGGAGAGCAAACATGATGGGGAAATAGTGTCTCTGAATCCCCTTCAGGTTCTGCCTGCCCAATTACAAAACTTCTAGGCCACTGCACTATCTGTGTGACAACTGCAGCGGCAGGAAGGGAGCTCATCTGCACTGAAGACAAAATGTGCATATAGACACTCCAAGCTCATTTTGCCTCCACAAGTGATGCTTGCCCCAAATTGATTTACCTGTTTCAAAAAGGGATTCCCCAGTTTGTGCCTTTTGCAAGAACTAACATGTCTCTTCTATCCAAGTCTCACCCAACCTGTGCGTTTTGCTCTTTATATTGTATCCCTGCAGCAATAGTATGTTTCTGTTTACTTTTGCCTAGAGCCAGCAATGCAGACAGGTTATCCCAGTCAGGTAAAGCTAAAGGCAGACCACAAACTGCAGCAAAAAAGGGTGGTAGGAGCACCTACTTGGTTCCCTAGCAGTAAGTCAAAGTGGTGACACCTAGCAGCCTGATGTTAATAATATGCTGCACATCCACGTCTTTTAAACAGCTATTAAAAAAGCAAAGTGGAAGACTTTTTTTTTTCCACTCCAAACCATCTGATGCTGTCAGAGTTTCACCTTTCCCCGGTGCTAAAACAGACTGGATCAGTCAACATGGCAGCTGAATATTGTAATTGACATATATCTAGCAACTTTGAAATGGGGCAGCCTTCAGGTGAAAAGGAAAGAATTGCCTCTGCTATGGTAAACAGCCAAAAATTGCCTCCTCTGCTCCCAAACTATGCAGAGACATGAGCTGGCAATACACTAGTAGAATTTTGTTAGAAAGATTTTGTATACATAATGGTTGTTCAAGAGGTCAAATTTTGACATTCATTTTTCTCGGAAGAACTCAATTCTAACAGTGAATGGGGTTTACATTTGGGAAAGTCCATTAGTTTTAAAATCAAATGTTAAACACAATTTTGAAGTACTTCATCAAGTCATTGAATGAAGTCAGAATTGCCTGGCCAGCTTTAGGTTCACTCACTTGTATCTTTTACTGGTAAATGACAGAAGACAATGCATTGCTGCCAATCTTTTTTAGAAACATCACCAGATTCCTCTCTCCCAAAATGGTGAAAGAGAGGCATATCTACCACAAGAGGTAGGAGTATCTACCACAAGAGGTAGGAGTATCTACCACAAGAGGTAGGAGTATCTACCACAAGAGGTAGGAGTTTAAAGAAAACCTTGTTTAGCTTTATAAATCCTCTTTTTTTGTACTGTATTTTATTGTGACATTTATTACATTACTTCCTCGTGAAAATGCATACCCTTTCTTTTCTCTTTCTGTTCTACAGAACTGTTATATGAAGATGTATTTGCTGTATGGGAAGTTATATGGGCAGCCAGGCACATCTCCTCTGAGCATTTTGTGCTTTTCATCGCTTTAGCTTTGGTACAAGTTTATCGAGAAATTGTGCGAGACAACAACATGGATTTTACAGATATCATTAAATTTTTTAACGGTAAGTATGCAAGTAGATCCCTGTAATGATTGAACAGCGCTTCTGTTTATTCCTTAGGCAAGTGATGGCGAACCTTGGCACCCCAGATGTTTTGAAACTACCTTTTCCATGAGGCTCATGCACTCTACAGTGTAGCTAAGCATCAAGGGAAATGTAGTCCCAAAACATCTGGGGTGCCAAGTTTTGCCATCACTGCCTTAGGCCCAATCACACAACCCTGGGGTTATGCAGTTTTCACATTGTGCAAGGTTTAGAGGGGAATTACATTTTCGTTTTTAAAAAGACAACAGATGATTGTTGTTGATGGTTTTCATCCAGAACTGAAAGAATGTTGTAAATATTAGTTTAGATTCACATTTTTGTAATTGTGGCCAATGAAGTGCTCCAAGCAATGTGGAGGTTTGTATTTTCTTTTTTACAGTTAGTTAATTAAATGTATAATTTCAACTCAAAATTTGCCTTTTTTTCTCTTTTTTTTTTCTCTAATAAGAAACTAAAAAATATATCTAAAGCCAAGAAGAAACACTGCATGTATTGCAACTTAAAGTGGTAGTAAACTTTCTTTGTGTACTTTTATAATAAAGCTTACCTGTAGGTAAAATGAATATCTCCTAAATGGGCACTGTTTAGAAGTTATTCTAGCGAGCAGCAGCTGGTGACATCACTGGCGCATGTGCTCTAGCCTCTGAAGGAACGGCATACCCGCGGGAGTGACGACATCGCGGCTCGGCCAATTAAGCGGCCGCAGCCTGCGAACCCAGAAGGCAGACCTGGTGAAGATGGAAGCTTCTGCAGTGGTGACACTGCGCCCCTGGAGGGCTTTGTTTTAAGGTAATTCCTTCAAAGTATGCGATGCATTATGCCTTCGCCTTTTCAAAGGGTTTACTACTGCTTTAAGGGATCCTTAGATGTGGGGGTTGCCTTAATTTTTTTTACACTTTTTTCTTTTTATTTTCACCTGGTGATCCTCCATAGAAGGGGCAAAACCGAACTGTATCTAGGAGGAGCAGCGTTGTCACTCCAGGACGGGGGTGTATTTGAACTATATTACACCTCCTCACCAAATTATAGGGGGATGTGGTTTGTAATAGATAGCAAGGAACACTGGTAACTATTAACTATTGGATGAATGAACAGCTAAAGGTATATTCAACAGAGCAGCCCCAATCCTCCTCTTCTCAGGTCCCCCGCTGGTGCTCCTGGCCCCTCCTTCTTGCCGAGTGCCCCCAGAGCAAGCAGCTTGCTATGGCGCACCCAAGCAGGCTTGTTCCTGGTCAGCTGCTCTGCGCTTCCATTCACACACAGAGCCATGGCTCAGCCCTGCCCCTCTCTCTCCTCATTGGCTCACTGGCTGTGATTGACAGCAGCAGAAACCAATGGCCAAGGCTCTTGTTTACACCGCTGGATCACAATGGGGCTCATGTAAGTATTAAGGGGGGGGCTGCTGCACACAGAAGGTTTTTTACCCTCATGCATAGAATGCACTTTAATTTTCTGGATTGCATATATTGTCATGTAACTTTTGGTAAGCAAATAACTTTATTCTTTTAGTGTTCATAGATTAAATTCATAAGTGCTTTTATCTTTTTTTTTTGTTTTGTTTTTTTTAGAAATGGCTGAACATCATGATGCACAGTTAATCCTGAGGATAGCCCGGGAACTTGTACATAAGGTGCAAACTCTAATTGAAAACAAGTAACAAACTTCCACTTTTAACTGGAGACTATGAAAAAGCAGAATCAATGTCCAGAGGTGCTCCACAGGGCCTTCAACTGTGTCCAGCAGCAATGAAACGCAAACCTTTTGGGGAAAAGTCCCACCTTTCTAACTTATTTTATGAAAAAAACTGAATATTAATCGAAATAAAAAGATAGATGCCCTGCCTAAGTAAAGCAAAATGCATATCAGACACATATGTGGTTCTTTTAAGCGGGAAAGCAAAGAAATGGTAAACGTCTTCGGTGTTTGTGCACCAATAAACTCTGCTGCTGGAGTGATGGATAAATCATCTTGTCTTCTTAGACTGATATCCTATCCTTTATTGGCCAAGGAATTTATAAAAAAAAAAAAGCTGTTTCTGTTGACCTTATCAGGGGATACATGCCATCTACCACCATTTTACTAATCATGATGGAAAAATGTTTTGTATATTTTTGTTCAGCATGCAGCTGTATCTCTGTATTATCCCACTGTGATTGCCATGAAGGGCTGTTCAATGGCACCCTGGCATGAAATGGGCTGTTTGATGTAAAGTTAATATACGCTACCAATACAGGACATCTGCAAACCAAACTCCCATGAGCACTCACGTTTATAGGATCATCATGTGCCTATTTTGTAAGCATGTCAGTAAATCGTCTATGGTTGGTTGTGTAACTGACACATGAATCAGGTTAGCGCCTTGATTAAAAGTTAGAGTTGGTACAAAGGAAGTTTTGTATGAGCCAAAGTCATTGGGGATTAAGGAGTTTGGTGCTTATGTGAGGTCACTTCAGGTTCTAATTAGCGCTGATCAAGTCACCGAAAAAAATGTCAAAACTGTTTTAGGGTATTTTAAAGAAAGGGTTAATTTGTGCCTGTTATTTTTATAACTGGAATTAAAATGAAAATATCAAAGTGAAATTGCCCTTCTCAGGAGGAAAATAATTTATTTTACATAGAACAACGTCCTCCAATAGGTTCATAACGCACACTTAAAATTGAACCAAGTTGTGAAATAGTTTATATTTTAATCAATTGCCCTCTGCCAGATTGGTGTTGGTTTGGAGAAGGCTATCTTGTATGTGGCGATATCATTTGATATGGTAAGCAAGGTTTTCATTGGAAAAGCTGCCATTAGTTTCCCACTCATAATATCTCAGCATATCATGATTTGTTAATATGATTGCAGTATTATTGGAGCCTGAGTGGGGACACAGCCATAATGCATGATGGCTGTATGCATGTCCTTTGTGATTCTAAAGGTTCTTTTACTGTGTTTCATTTATCAGTTGATATATGTAATTATGTTATGTCTGTCTTGTCCTTGCTTAGATATTTAACAATATACAGTATGTGTGCCTGGAAGTTGCTGCTAGCCCTCTTTCACAAATAATAAGATGTCAGACTGAATCCATACCTCTCACATGCCTGGTTTTGGTATGATCCAGTCTTACTAGGACTAAATATTATCCATTTGTCCTGGTTCACAGTAATGTGACTAGGCCTGGATTGTGTTACCTGTAGGCAGCACATAGGTGTTTAGTTGGAGAACCTCAATAAACTAAAAACATATGGGAAAATCAAGTCAAGTCAAGTCAAGGTCCATATTAATAATAATAATATTCCCTGCTGCTCACCTTGATCTATAGTGCGTTCAGAGCTGGACTTGCCTTATTTCTTCCTTTCCTTTGTTACACGTGACGTTTGCTTTTCTATTAATACCATGTGCTGCTTTTGTCTTCCCCCATCACAAAAGCTGGATGACTTTCTGTAGATGCTAAACCTCAGAACACTGGATTTACACAATACGTGGCCTATACAATACAAACTTCACTGCCCTTTTTAAACTAGAAATCAAAAATAAAGTAGGCCATGATCAAAGCTGCCAGTTAGTTTTCTTCTGAATATACTGTATGTATTTTGTTAACTCCAACCTCTTTAACATTTTGGAATGAAATGTTTTAGAAATTGGCAGATCATCTTTTCTCAGTAGGGCTGGCTTTGAAAACATGGAATAGAAATTAAGTCATTGCCCTTGGCCAAGGAAGTTCAAGTGAAACAAGTTTC
Organism: Pelophylax lessonae; assembly: GCF_965119305.1. Taxonomy (NCBI): domain Eukaryota; kingdom Metazoa; phylum Chordata; class Amphibia; order Anura; family Ranidae; genus Pelophylax; species Pelophylax lessonae. Next base: position 146,189,639 of record NC_138769.1, on the reverse strand, counting down.
TGATTGCTGTAGGTAACAGCACCACTTTTGCTCCAGTTATATATTATACTTGTACCTTGTATTTTTGCCATGATAAATTCTGGACATATCATTAACTTTAGTAGTAAATCTACAGGTTTGTCAATTAAAAGAATGCCCAATGGTCATTTGAAAAGTGCAGTAGCATTAGAAATTAGACTTTTTTCACAGTCTGATTAGTAAAGAGATGATGTTACTATGGACTACTGCACTTCACAATGGTCATTGCACTTAGCACATTTATGTTTAATAAAACCATAGTTCTTTTGATAGAACATTAATCATTAAAAATGTATCCTTGCTCAACCTGTCCCAACTATTCATGTCACTATAACCAGTCACATTTGTATCAACCTTTTTTACTGCTGTTGTATTTTGTTGTATGGTGTTTTCATAATTCCTAAAATATATTTTCTTTACACTGATGGATGCAAAGACCAAAAGACAAGGGAACAATATTGCTAATAGAAATTAATTATTAATTAATTTAAGGACTTATGTGAATGTATTGGAAAAACAACATATACTGTATGTTTTTTTTACACTTGTCTACCTTGGTATTCTATTGTTCTTCCTAATTTTAGAAGCAAATATAGATAACTTCTTTTAACGCAACCAACATATCTTCATAGCACAGATTTAGGATTTTGTGTTGTTTTTAGAAAGAAACATTAGCTAGAAGCAGATAAATACAGGTAGCTTTCCGGAGCCAACCAGTTAAAATAGTAGTCATCTAGCTAATCTAAAGAGTAATTCCACTTTTGTTGAGAAAAAAAATATTCCCTTCATGGTGGTTCATGTACATTGCAAGGAATTAAAAAAAATTATTGCAGATTCTTGCCTTTTGTTATTCTGAAGAAATAGCTATTTGTCCGTGTCCATGTGCAGAGTTACTGTGAATGGGAATGACTTTGTTATTTTTAATTAGCTGCTACACTTGCAGGGTTCTAATGAGGATGGCAGGGTCTGCATTCCTTTAGACATGATTTCCCCTTTGGGAGTTTCACCAAAATGACATTCGTGTTTCAGGGGATGCCCAAAATCTGACTTATATCTTATTGCAGACTTCTGGGAAAATCAGTAAGCCAATCACACAAGCAGGAAATTACATTTCTGGGGGTTGTTCCATGCACCATCTGTGTGTAGAACGCCCCCAGGTTACAATACTGCATTGCATTTTACAGAAAATGACATCACTGTAGATTGAAAAGGAAAGATCATTTTTTATAACATTCAATATCAATATGTTGTGTAGCAATTGTATGTGCTATATTATTATTATTATTATTTTTTAATCTGCTATTTGTTCACTATGAAAGTTGAGTTACCCTTTAGGGAAGCAGAGGGAATATATATGTAGCAAAAACCAGTTTGAAAATGTTGGGTGCCAGCTTGAATTTTTTTAGACTAGGGGTATGTAGATGCTCTCTTAACACCAGCCCTACCACAAGCACAATAGAAACCTAATGAAGTAAACTAGCACTGATGGAATTCTGCAAACCTCATGTTTGGGTTTCTTAGCCAAGCATAGCTGCACAGATTGTAGGCAGGACCAGCTACTGTATGAATATTAAAATGTTTAGAGCACAGGAGTAGATTTACTAAAACTGGAGAATCTGGTGCAGATGTGCATCGTAGCCAATCAACTTCTAACCTCAGCTTGTTCAATTAAGCTTTGGCAATAGAACCTGGGAGCTGATTGCTTTCTATGCACAAGTGAGCCTGACTTTGCATTCTTCAGCTTTAGTAAAAATAAACTCATTGTCCCTCATGTGTTGTTGTTTTTTTTTTTTTTTTGTTTTTTTATAACAAACATGTCATACTTACCTGGGAGAGCAGAGAGAGCTCTCGTGCACAGTGCTGGATCGAAAACGGGCTCAGGTAACTATATAAGGGGGGCTGAGAAACCTAGACACAGAAAGTTTTTTTACCCTAATCCAGAGAATGCATTAATAATAAAAATCTTGAGGCTTTAAAACCACTTTAAGTTTAGCTGTTACTTAGCAATGTCAGACATGACAAACATTAATGTTGTTATAGTACATTTAGTTGTACCACTCAATGATAGGGGGGCTGGAGGAGCCACTGTACACAGAAGGTTTTTTACCTTCATGCATAGAATGCAGAAGGTAAAAAACCTTGTGCCTTTACAACCACTTTAAGGGCCATTTTCGGCAGGCTTTTGATCACTTCACATGGGTTTTGCATTCCCATGCAAGTGTAAGGGACTGCAAAACCCATTTAAAACAGGCTAAATGAAGGTCAGAATGAAGTCAACTATCATTCAATTCTAAATAATCTCAGAAGAACCTGAAACCTTGATGTCAAACTGATACCACTGATGTAAGCCCAAAGCTCATTGGCACAGACTCAAACATTGATGTCTTCTGCATTCATAACATAATGAATGCAATTCAAGGTTAATCATACAAATACAGATCTGCCCACCCTAATAAACTCTGCTCAAAAGAACTAGTTTAATCAAGGCTTAATTTTAACATAAGTAATATTGTAAGGTTGATATGTTTGGTTTGGTATGTAATTCGTTTTACTATACTTTACTCTTATAGTTATCATCAAATTAGGCCAGCAAAAGATAATATGCCTGAAAAACAAGATGTTCATTAGTATTGTAACAATAGACTCAAGGTTTATTTACTGAATGAAAACCATTGTTAAAATGATACTCACTCTGTGAAGGGTGATTGGCTCTCACAAAGCATAAAGCTATTGAGACCAGGCAGAACCAGCAATGTAAGTCAGCTGTTATTTGATTTATTTTTTCAGAATTGTGTGTGTTTAAAGTGTGTTGCAGTCTATCGCATTTCCCAAGGAAAGCTTAATTACAGAAGTGGAAAGCACAGGGATACACTTTAGAAGAATGTTGCTGCTCCTTCGTAGTCCGATTAGCAGGATGGCGTGGATCAGTTACCAAACTATTTTGCTTTTTTTGTAATCATAAAATGTGAGGTCACTTACCTACCTATGCAGTATAGCAGGGATCTCCATATCATTAGCATTGCTGAAATAGGCTGCAAATCTTCTGACAGATTAGGCAGTATACCTTAAATGTTTCAACTGTCCATTTGGATGTCTGTCCAGAATTCAGCCTTACTACTTTTGAATATGTTATTGAATCTGGGATTAGGTGTGTTCTCAATAGCGTCACTAAATTCACCATTTTTTACTTCATGTTTTCCAAGATTATACTGGAATTGTAATACGGTGTGGTGTTGTTTTTGGAAACTGTGACCACAGCCAGGCAGGACGGTAACCAGGAAATTGAAAATCAAATTGGTATAGGTTACTTTGCCACTATACCGCCACATCATATCTATACCGCCTTTCTGCCATAAAGGCATTTGAAACTTGTATCTTGATTCATGCATACCCCTGGCTAATGTACCTAAACATATCTTTTATTATTGTTGAAAAACAATAGTCATTTTAGAAGTACAGGAACAATTTAAAACCATTTAACAACCCTTTAATATTCTAGATTATTCTAGTCTTTATTATTCCTAATGTCATTTTCATTTAAAACTAGAATTGGAATTTGGATAGTTTTTTTTCAACATTGCAAGTAGTAAAGTAATTGGTTACCAAAATAACCATAGACAGGTTTTCACTTTTAGTAACCCGCTTTAGAATAAATAATTCTGTGATTTACAAAGGAAACTTATTCATAATACTACATCCTAATAAAATAGTTATTAGATTAAGCCTAAGTGTAGCTAAAATTAAACAATGGAGGAAGATGTCATATAAAAAAGAGGAATCAGCACATGGGACACATCCTAATGACTGCAATGTCCCTTATGCTGAGTTTTCTGTTTTTACCTTTGGCTACACATAGATTATGTTTAGCCAATATTTATTTTCTATAGTTTCGGATAACATGGGGAAGGATTAGAACCCCTGTCGGGTTTTTACTGCTTTCCTGGGCTTTGGTAAAGAGATTGACCTTCCCTTACTGTAATTGTCACAATGGTTTTACTAGACAAGAATTGAGGAAAAATCTTCAACAGAGGCACAGAAAGCAATAAAAGGCTGACATGGGCACTAGCTTTTCCCTTCTGTTTGGATTGCTGTGGCAGATTTTCTATCTCCCTGTTTAGTAAAACTCGAAAGAAAAGAATTCCCCTAGAGGCGGGACTTTAAAGGCAACCACCCATCCAACAAAAGTGTACTACAAAATTGTAAAAATTATATAGTTTATTTAAAGATGGTAAAATGGCAAAAGCGGTACATCTAAATATAGATACTATAAAAAAACAAACAAACATCTATGCAGCTTGCAAAATACATCACATGTGAAAAACTGAGAGTTGAGCGCAAGAATTCCAGAAAGAGATCTGCCGCATTTTGGGCGTGGCCTTCTTCAGAGGTTAGATGGAAATCATTTCTAAATATTAGTGAAAAAGATATATATAAATAACTTTCATGACAAATATATGGGTCATGACAGTATATCTAAATACATTGCATCTGTTATACCTTGTAATATAAAAGTAAAATATATAAGTGATACGCACCGCTCTAGTTACTCAATAGTGGTGTATAAGGCCGCATGTGAGTGTTGCCACACTTGACTGTGGTGTAGCACAAAAGAAGGCCCCTAATTATGGCTGGGGCAAGGAACAGATCTTCAAAATACGAATACATCTGAATGGAGTAATATATATGTAGTGCCCAAATGGTTGGGTCAATATTGCCTCACGGTCAATCCCACAAGGATCCCGGAGGGCCCACAATGGGTGTCTACAGAAGTAGGGATAAATAGATAATTGTAAAATGTCAAGTATGGGCCAAAGATAGTAAATAATTCATGAGTCAATACCTGTGAAATATGTACAATATTATAACCCCAGGTGATTTATGATGCTTTGTATAGAGAAGAGTAAATCCGTATCAGGCGGCAGGTAGTGGTCTCTACGGAGACCCATCTAGATACAAAAGGGATAAATATGAGGAAAAATCTTGTATCTATTTATAAGGGAGGTCCAAAGTAGGGAGAAGTGAAGAAAAGAAGAGAAAAAAGGAAGTATGGGAAACCACCAAAGGGTTTCAAGTCATTGTGCACAATCTGTGCAAAATGAGCACAGTACCACATGTAAGTGACCAGTCCAAAATAAGAAATTAAGTGAAAACCTCATGTGCAGTGTCATACTGTGTAGGACAAATGCTACAGAGCAAAGAGAAAAGAGGACACTAAAACATCTGGCTGTAAAAAAAGATATTGCATTCCAAGGGTGTACCACTCTAAATGGTTTCATTAAATGAGGAGTATAATAAACCAGCAGTGATGTGCCCAGAACGTGCAGGATGTGTGAGGAGGTAGGAAGTGAATGTGCACCGTGTTGCCAAGTCTGACCGAGTACTATACAGAGTGCCCATTAAGTGTTAGACCCCAAGAGGCGACCAAAGTTATCCAGCAATAAGGAAAGGTGGTCAGAGGAGGATACGGAATAAAAATAATAATAAATGTACCTGCTGCAAGGAAAGACTCACTTCCACCGGCTCGGTAAGAACATGAAGACCCCCGTGGCCGGTTAAAAAGACGCCCACGCATGCGCCGCACCGATCAGTAGAGCATTGTTTTTTATAGTATCTGTATTTAGATGTACAGCTTAATGCGATTTTACCATGTTTAAATAAACTATATCATTTTTACAATTTTGTATTACACTTTTGTTGGATGGGTGGTTGCCTTTAAAGTCCCTCCTCTAGGGGAATTCTTTTCTTTTGAAATTCTATTAGGGATGTCGGCAACACCCATCCAGACACCCATAGCTGAACAAACATACAATTTCTGTTTAGTGAAACAGTTGTCAATAAGTAAGAGGAAATCTTTCTACTGGAGTCCCAGATACCTGTAACAACGATTCTAATCCTTTCCTACTCAATCAAAAGCTAAGAACCTAGTGTTTTCAAAAGGAGGTCAACAATGGCAGCATATTTCTTTAATGATGGGTTTCCTTCAAACTAGAATTTAAATCATTACCTAACAAGCGTTGAAGCTGTGTAGAACAGTGTCTGGCAGCAGTTGATGCAACTTAACAGGACAGTTTCTCTTGATTTGCTTCTGGTACTGAACAGGAACATCTTACCGAAAAGGCACGCTGGGCAGTTGCCCAGTGACCCAACCCATGTCAAGCATTAGTTCATTAGATTCCCGTATGAGTTCTGTCACCGAACTTAGCAGGTGGCAAGCGCCTGTTGGCCTGCTCCGCTGTCAGGCCACTAGGGCCGTGGAGGGGGGAGCCCACAACTGCAGGAATGCCTGTCTGCCTCCATGGGAACAGGCACACACAGGACAGTGAAGTCTGACTCCTGTCCGTGTGTGTGTGTTCTTCGGACTCAGCACCCGAACTTGGAAGCTGTCATTAGCCTGGCATTGCTGTACCAATAAATATCGCCTTATCGATAATTTGCATTTTTATTCTCATGGGTGATTGTGTATGCAGGGCCCCAGTGCCCCAGTGCCCCAGTGCACTGCATTGCCTGGGGCCCTTTAATCCTCTTAAGATGGCACTGGTACTGAAACCAGGTGCTTATCTACTCAGTAACTACAATTTGTATAGGGTTCAGTAAACCCTACTAGCAGCATTACATCATTCCTTTCACCCTGCATTGTATGGGGCTGCAGTACACACAGTGTACACACATAGGCTTTTATACAAAGACACAAATTTTCAGTTTTGAGTATTTTTTTAAAGCTAATCTGAACAACTTTAGCACCTTATTTAAGCCATAATGTAATGCTGTGCCAATTTAGAATAATTTTATACTTTTATTGCCAAACATTTTGTTGGCAATTTATTCTACCCTTAACGTATTATTTTTAAAGCAAAGAAAATGGAAGCTGGGAAAGGGCATTACTCTAGGTAGCATACTATCTGTATTTTACATTTTTTTCAGCTTTTTTTTTTTTTATCCATTGGTGTTTTATCAATCTATATTCTTTAAACTTTTTTTTTTTTATCTTACTTTAGATACTGAAAACTACATAATTTAGTGGCTAAATAGGGGGAAAGACATTAAAATAAAACACATTTTTTAAAAAGGCCCCACAGCACATGAGACATAGCCTGTACAGGACTACATTTTGGTCCTGACGCTTCCTGTCTTTGAGATTTCAGGTACATACTTTAACAAATTATATAGAACTGGATATTTTTGTAATGTAATATGAATGTTTTCAGTATGCCTATTACTAAGATATTAATGGCAGCCTTTGCCATAAAAGTTACAGTCTTTTATGACATCTTTCCCACCACTGTGCCAATCTGTGGGCACATCGCCCAACATTTATTGTACATTGTTGTTGCTTTCTTTTTACATTTGGAAATGAATGTTACCCATCCCCAAGCACTGCCATTTATCAATCAGATCTATTTATCTTTAAATGTAAAATATAAATAAACCATGGTTGGAACTTTTGTGAGTAAACCTTTGTGTCTTGTTATTTCTTTTATTTAATGTTACCATTATTTTAACAGCATATAGTAATATCAGCTATTGATACAGAATCACTTAAATCACAGAATGCATTGGACGCTACTTGTATTATAGTGTTAACCTTTGACTTAAGGTCCACAGTTGGATTGAATTTACCACATCTAAGGGACTGGGTGTATGGTGCCACATCCCAATAAATTGAGAGAAAAGAGAGAAAGGAAAAATTACCTTCAATGCTAAATTATAATTATAATGATATTTGTACTGTTAAAATTTTCCTCAACTTTTTCACACAATCCCATGATGTCAAAATCAAATAAAATAGCAGCGCTCAAATATATAAATTCCAAGTAGTCCCCCAGTGAAATATTTGAACACTGTGAAGGAAAAAAAACGATGTGTCCACCACCAGGAGAGCTAAAACATGCAGCCTCTTACCAGATGACACAGGATAAACAGCAGTCAGATATAACACGTGTCAATCACTTGGTCATTTGAATTCGATCAGAAAGGGCATATATCAATGGCTTGAGTGTTTAGATATGATCACACAATCCCTATGGGCATATTCTCCAAGGTGCACACATAAAGAATCAATAGAGCAATAATTGCGCAGAAATCTTTTAAAAGTATTTATTTGAACCAACAAATGCCTGCACACAGGATACACACATTATCTCCAAAATAACTGACATAAAAATGGCAAAGATGTGGTGTAGGTTTGCTTCAAGCAAAAAACATGGCTGACCTCCAATAGCATGCAACGCCAGCTTCATGTGGTTAAGCTCCTCACAACATGTTTCGTCATAACTGACATCATCAGGGGGCGTCCCATGATGTCCCTGATGAAGCAGCTGTGAACCGCGAAACGTGTTGGCATTGATTAGCAGGACACAAAGTTGATGTACAATTATACATGGTGGTTATGTACTCTTTCACTTATTATTTTATTGGGATCCAATACATATATTGTTTTATCTACTTGTGTTGTTACTTTATTACAGTGCCTTTAAAGTCCCCTGGCATTGAAGACAGTTTTTCCTTCCCTTTTTTTCTCTTAAAGTCTACAGTTGTGATGGTTTATTTTTGGGCCAATTCAGACTGGCTCCAGTACAATACTAAATACTGTAGAAGGTCCCTATACATAAAATATCCAGAAAAGCCATGCTTGAAAAAGAAGGCAGCAAATACATACCTATCCTGCTGCCCCTTTGCTGCTGAACACTGCTCTGATGCTGTGAAATCATCCCTGGAGTCTGCTGGGAAACCAACACTTAATCATCTGGGTCACCTGCAGCTCTCACTGGTTCGTTCCTGAAACTTCCGAACCCTACACTATACAGTAGTGATTAGGAGGAACCACAGAGTGCTGCCGGGGATCTAAAAGTTCAGTACTCCTGAGAGTGACAGTTTCCTAGAATATTTTTGGGGACCATTTCAAAGCAATGCAGCGATGTTTGGCAGCAGGGTATGCCATAAAGTATTTCACTTCTTCACCCACACCCCTATGGATGTTATATTGGGACACCATTGCCATGTAAATGCAGCTGCTGTGTCCCCTTTTGACATCACTGGCTGGTACTGCCTGCACGGGGATGCGAGGAACACCTGTGCATCCCCGAGTGGGTAAACACGGCCCTGCAAGGTCATACGGGATAGTACACCCTGTCAAAATCAGGCTTTATGTATGATTTTAACTAAAACTAAATAATACCGCACTAAAATACCCACAGTGAAGAACTGAAATTATCCCAGAACACAAAAATAATGCATAAACATCCAATTAAACCTTGTATCAAACATGTGTGTAGTATCAAATGAAAAAGTCACATTAACCATGCATTAAAACAATAAAAAATAGGTGAAGAACAAACAAATACAAAAATAGTCCATGCACAAGTGTAAATGCTGGATCAAAAGTTGGAGAAACAGCCTCCAAAGCTGTTGCAGTGCCACGTACAGTGCTTCTAACTCCTGATTAGTGTTAAAAAAAAACACAAACAAGTGGTCCACTTCTATTGAATAGAAATCCCCCTGAGGAAGACACGTGACCCTGTGTTGACACGCGCAGGATCGGGACCAGGACGGTGACAACATCTGCACACTAGCGTGGACCTAGTAGCTGGATTGTTATGTGAGGCTTGTGTGAGAAGAGCAGTGTTTTCAAAACACGGATTGTTTTTATGCTTGTCAGAGTCTGGTGCACTGAGAGCACCAGAAAAATGTGAGCAACCTGTACTATACCTAATAAAATCATTTTTTGGAGGATAGAAGCACTATAAAAAAGTGCAATTTTGCCACATGATTTTGGTATGATTTTGCCACATAAAATATGTTTAGCAACAAGATCACTTTAAAGAGAACCAGTAATAACTAGGCTCACACAACAATCTGAATATTCAGTCTGAATTCTGATAACTGCATTCCTACTTTTTCGGATTTGCCCACTTGTTTAGTCTTACCTATTTTGTTCAAATTACTACTTCATCTCAACAAGACAATGTCACCCTGCTCATGCAAAAGGCCCCCCAGACCCCCTTATAATCACTGTACCAGCAACTTGTGGGTGGGGTCATCTGTACCCTACATGCAGGGCTACCTTTCATGCAGAGTGCGCTCATCAATGCCTGGGACCAGGTGGAGACTGTGGTCATGTGAAGAATCAATAATTAGGGCAGTTCCCCGACTTCACCGTTTGTAGCAATAAAGTGCAAAGTTTCTCTGGAAAGGGACTTGTCCCATGTTACCACACACTGCACTTGTATGCTTGCATTAGGAGTAATGTGCTAAGCCTGGGCCCACCCCACCAGTCCAGCATACCTCTGTTACCTCACTCCCAGTAACAGAATGGGGTCCCATTGAGCACATAGCATGGATCTTATGTATGCTCCTTAACACCTTCATTCCTGTACCTTGTGATCAGGCCATAGATCTGCATACTGAAGGTTTGGATCCAGTTGCTGTCGGATACTAACCGCTAGGGAGGGAGCCAGGCAATGACCCCCTTGCTACCAGAGGACCTGTCACCTTACCAGGTACCACACCTAAGGACTGGTTGCTTGGTGTCTTGAACGTGTACTTGGTTACTCTTAGCAATTATACTCCTTCCCCTTGTCTTCTTGAGGTAACCCTTTTGTAGTAGCTGAGTTTCATATCCCTTTGTACTTTACAGACCCTGGTTCTTTAGATATGCCAGAACCACCATGCGCTCCTTTGAATAAATTAGACCAGGCCCAAAACAGTTAATGTAACTTTGCTGGAGAAACTTCGGCATTACAGTCCAATATGAACAAGTCCTATTCCTAATCCTAACTACAGTTATGTGTCTGCCCAGGCATATCTCTGTGAGGTGGTAGTCAATGCTGGTACTCTCTATGGCTTGGAGGTCCTCTGGAACCCCAATGCCTTCAGTGGACTTCAAGAGCAACAGTCCTACAGCATGTCTGTTCAGAGTCTCTTCCCAGGTAGCAGCTCTCTGTGTGTAGAGCCCCCCCCCCCTTTATTTACAGCACCTAGAAAAGACCGGGGAAACTGCAGAAACAGGTTTAACCCCTTCCCAGCCTGGACAGCCTGTCTCACTTGCTAACAGAAAACATTCACCCTGTAAGCAACCTATCTACAGACTGCACCTTTCTCCTCTGCACCTGTTTATAATACCCAGCACTTTTTTTCAGGTATGGGGGAGCATGTGACCCCCTCCCCTTTAATAGTTTGGCCGATTGCAAGGCTATCACATGTCTGGGGAAATGGAGTCACCAATCAGTTTTCTCAGTTTCAGACATCCATTTTTTAAGTAACAGCATCCCTCACCAATCCCTAGCAGGAGGTGTCCAAACTATGGCCCTCCAGCTGTTCAGGAACTACAATTCCAATCATGCCTAGTTAAGTCTGGAAATGTCAGAGATTTACAATGCCTCATGGGACATGTGGTTCCGCAACAGCTGGAGGGCTGTGGTTTGGACAACCCTGCCCTAGGGTCACAGACACCAGCCATTTAAAGTGGAGTTCCGGCCTCAAAAATGACTTTGGGCCATCCGCATGCTGACATTAATTTGAAAAATAAATGGATAGTGCCATTTTTCTTTTGTTTACTTACCTTGTTTTTGAAGAAAGTATACTTACCTTCCTTCTACTTCCTCCCTCTGCGGCCGCGGCCCGCGCCGACACTTCCTGCTTGCGATGACTCCTGGGAGCTGAATGTCATCGCTCCCAGGAGTCAATGCGCCTGCACCGGCCCCGCTCGTCAGTTCCGGTGCAGGTGCGTCATTCCCTGCTAAACAGCTTCTGGGCATGCCCAGGATTTGTGCAGGGATGACGCGCCTGACCAAGAAGTGATGAGCGGGGCCGGTGCAGGGCATTCTGAGACGAAGAAGACACGGAAGAGGACACCGAAGAGGACGCCCTGGCTTCAGCTGCCCACACCTGAGATGGCAGCGCTGGACAAGAAATTTTCAAGGTAAGTATTTCTTCTAAAAGGTAAGTGCGACCTGGGACAGTTCAGAGGCTATCCATTGTGGAATGCACTAGCCCTGACTGTCCCGGGGGTATTTCTTTCTAAAAAGACCTTTCCGAGGCCGTAAAATCCACTTTAAGTAACAGCAGCCCAGGGAGCAGAAAAATCAGCAAAGGATCACTGGTAATATGATTCAGGGGCCCTATGCAGAGACGTTGACACTTTTTTCTGCATGGTCAATGTGACAGTGTCAGTTAAAATATATCTATACCCACACATTTGAATCAAATATAGTATTGAACATCTTTCTGTACTGCCAAAAAGAAGGAACTATTTTTAAATGTCCTGCTTTCAACAAGGCACTTCCTTTCTCAGGTTGACATTACCCTTCTGAGTTGGATTACAAGCAGCCATGCCAATGCACAGTGTGTTGGCTCTTTCTGCCATAATCCCAAAATGAAACTGCAATATTCAGATGTCTCTGGAGATAGCACATGTCCACAGGAAAGTTCATATAAAGGTCCTACAGCTTGTGTCCAGTGCAGGTAGAAAAGCCATGTGCAAATTCAAATCTGTATCTTTTTAACAAATCAATAATGTTATCATATTACATAGTTACATAGTTAGTGAGGTTGAAAAAAGACATCAGTCCATCCAGTTCAACCTATGATGTGTGTGTGTGTTTGCTCTTAACCGTACATTGTATACCCCTGTATGTTGTGGTCTCTAAGGTGCCCATCTAATCGTTTTTTGAAACTATCAATGCTTCCTGCTGATACGACTGCTTGTGGAAGAGAATTCCACATCCTTACCGCTCTTACAGTGAAGAACCCCTTATGCATTTTAAGGTTAAACCGCCTTTCCTCTAGTTTTAGTGAGTGGCCACATGTCTTATTGTATTCCCTTACTCTGAATAGTTTGTTCCTTATGCTAGGGTCGCCACTACAGTATTTGTACATTGATATCATATCCCCCCTCAATCGTCTCTTCTCCAGAGAGAATAGGTTCAGTGCTTGTAGCTTTCCTCATAGCTGATGTCCTCCATTCCCCTAATTATTTTTGTTGCCCTTCTCTGGACTTTCTCCAGTTCCAGCACATCCTTCCTGAGGACCGGTGCCCAGAACTGGACAGCATACTCCAGATGTGGCCAGACCAGAGTCATGTAGAGCAGGAGAATAATCTCTTTATTTCTGGAGTGAATCCCCTTTTTTATACATCCCAGTATTCTGTTGGCTTTGCTTGCAGCAGCTTGGCATTGCATGCCACTGCCAAGCCTGTTGTCTACCAGTATATTAAACTTGCATTGCTCTACTAAACTAAGTTTAATTTTGTAAGAGTTTAGTTTTCCTTTAAAAGTCACTTGAAGTCTGCTTTTCAACTACTTAGCCTCACAAGCTATATTTTCTGTGTGCATAACAGGGTCAGACAACGGAGTTGTCTAGAATAGAGCTACATAGGAGGTTTTTGGTAGTCCAGTTGAGCCACTAAAATTGATATAAATAAGTTGCTGGGAGTAGTAATTAATTACTAAACAAATTGCTGCCTGTAAAGTAGGCTACACAAGTTCATACAGTAACAACTTGTAGCAGTCAATGACATATTCGGAGCATTGTGTGATCCTGAGAGAATGATCGCTACTAAATGCGGCTTGTATAGCTACTTCATAGGGAGCCATTTGTTCCACCTGTTTTCATTGCTATGGTTACATAGTTACATAGTTACATAGTTAGTGTGGTTGAAAAAAGACATCAGTCCATCCAGTTCAACCTATGATGTGTGTTTGCTTTTACCCGTACATTGTATACCCATGTATGTTGTGGTCTCTAAGGTGCCCATCTAATAGTTTTTTGAAACTATCAATGCTCAATGCTCCCTGCTATTACGACTGCTTGTGGAAGAGAATTCCACATCCTTACCGCTCTTACAGTGAAGAACCCCTTACGCACTTTAAGGTTAAACCGCTTTTCCTCTAGTTTTAGTGAGTGGCCTCGTGTCTTATTGTATTCCCTTTCTATAAATAGTTTGTTCCTTATGCTAGGGTCGCCAGTACAGTAGTTGTACATTGATATCATATCCCCCCTAAATCGTCTCTTCTCCAGAGAGAATAGGTTCAGTGCTTGTAGTCTTTCCTCATAGCTGATGTCCTCCATTCCCCTAATTATTTTTGTTGCCCTTCTCTGGACTCTTTCCAGTTCCAGTACATCCTTCCTGAGGACCGGTGCCCAGAACTGGACAGCATACTCCAGATGTGGCCGGACCAGAGTCTTGTAGAGTGGGAGAATAATCTCTTTGTTTCTGGAGTGAATCCCCTTTTTTATACATCCCAGTATTCTGTTGGCTTTGCTTGCAGCGGCTTGGCATTGTATGCCACTGCCAAGCCTGTTGTCTACCAGTACCCCCAAGTCCTTTTCCATCCTAGACTCACCCAGAGGTTCCCCCCCTAGTGAGTAGCTTGCTTTCTGGTTTCTGGCCCCCAAGTGCATTACTTTACATTTTTCAACATTAAACCTCATCTGCCATGTAGTTGCCCACCCCGTTATTTTGTTCAGGTCCGCTTGCAAGGTTTCCACATCCTGCATAGAAGATATTGGCATGCTTAGTTTAGTATCATCCGCAAATACTGAGATTGTACTAGATATCCCCTCCTCTAGATCATTTATGAATCATTTATGAATAAATTAAACAGGATTGTTCCCAGGACAGAACCCTGGGGGACCCCACTTTCCACACCCGCCCAATCCAAGTACTCCCCATTAATCATCACCCTCTGTACTCTCCCCTGGAGCCAGTTCTCTATCCAGGTACTCACCTTATGGTCCATACCTACCTTCCTTAGTTTGTACAGTAAGCGTTTGTGGGGAACGGTGTCAAAGGCCTTTGCAAAGTCCAGATACACCACATCCACAGGCTTTCCTTTATCTAGGTGGCAGCTCACTTCATCGTAGAAGGTTAATAGATTGGTTTGGCAAGAACGATTTTTCATGAATCCATGCTGATTACTACTAATAATACAGTTTTCATTACTAAAGTCTTGCATGTGGTCCCTTAACATCCCCTCCAAAATCTTGCAGACTACAGATGTTAGGCTGACCGGCCTATAGTTACCTGGAATATATCTCGGCCCCTTTTTAAATATTGGTACCACGTTGGCTTTTTTCCAGTCAGCTGGCACCATACCCGTCTGTAAACTATCCTTAAAGATCAAGAATAATGGTCTGGCAATCACCTGGCTGAGCTCTTTAAGAACCCTCGGGTGCAAGCCATCCGGTCCCGGGGATTTATTTATGGTGCCATAGGCGGAACACTAACTTAAATTTACATTTATAATAATAATAATGAGATATATTAAATGACACACAGACTTGCATGTGGTATGAGTGGCCGAGGCTCCTGCTAACTGAAATTACTAACAGCTTTGCCTATTTTTATAGGGGACTGGTCAGTGTCAAGGTGGCAGAATTTTATTTTTTTAACCAATTACAGGTAAGTTCTTTTTTCTAACTGTCCAATCATTTTTAATTCATCAAATTGGCCAATCCATAGCTAAGGCTTAACTGACCAATCAGTAAGGACCATAACGGACCTTATTGTTGTCCTGCCATGGATCCATATATGCAGAGCGAGTACTTTGACTCACTCTGCATTGTCATTCCGAGAATTTAATTACAAGCGATTTTAGTAGCAGAGTTGAGCAACTTAAAATCTCCTTTGTAGCTCCTAACTATGGTATTCTGGTATTTGAATCTGATGGGCACGTTCAAGAGCTGGGAGAAGGTGTGTGAGGTTTTCCTTGACAGCATCCACAGTAACAGTTACTAAAAATATTCTACTAAAGGGTAGAACAGTAATATAATATCGAGATCAGATCTGACTGCAGTGTGCTGAGCTGCATGTCTTTCAAGTGCATAATTAACCAAGTGGTGGGGGAAGCATGTGCACTATTAATTCATTCCTGCTCGGTCAAAGGATGGTCCCATAAGCCTGCCAGGGCATTTTGGACACAGTATCCTCAAGGTAGCCCTTAGAGCCTGTCAAAACAAAAGCATATCCTGGAAGGCTCAGGGCCAGGCCTAACTCAATAAGTAGTCTGTCCCATATATGTGTCCTTCTCCGTCTGAGGGAGAGGACGTGCCTGGAGTCCTATGCTCCCACAGTTTTTCTCCTTAGCATATTTAATCCATATTTAATCTTTGGATTGACTGCAGTTACCGAGGTCCTGTACCCTAAGGGAACCACATTGGATCCCACAAGCGGCTTAACGCTATTGGCCTAGCCCAAGTAAATGAGGTTAAGAATAACTCATACTGCAATATACCACTTCAGAAGCAGCACAAGTTCCCGTTGCAACTCAGGAATCTGGGGAAGGCATATATGCATGAAACGGACAAAAAAAGACAAATGGTGATATATCCTTGAAAAAGGCCTTCTACGGCCGAAACGCGTAGGATAACTCTTTGGACCTTTCCTCTGAACCAGGTTCCAAAGATACATGGAACAACAGAGCAGAATGTCCTGTTAAAAGTCACCTATTCTTCACTTGTCACTTACCTTTCTATACTTGCACCGTCAACACAATGGGCCTTCACCCATTCACAAAAAACCTTGTATGATACTGTAAATAGCTTAAAATAAATAGTTTGATTTTACACCATATCATTTGCCTTACTCTTGCCCATAAAGTCCCAATTACCTGGCATGAGGCACCAAAACTATAACCATGTATGTTTCAGACCTTAGACAATGGGCCACAATAGCAGCCTCACCCAACACCATCCATTTCCAGATAGAGATTCCATCTTGAGGTTAGGAGAATGAAGAGTCTGAACAACAGAAGCCATTGGACTGTAATCTGAACCAATTGATTACATATTTACATGCTACAGTCATTCCAGAGGTGACAGCACATTCCTTGAGGCTGCAAACAATAAAGAGAGCAATAACAAGAGAAGGACCAAGTCAAGTGCCTTTTAGGAGATCTTGCAAGAGTTCTGCATCCCATGCAAAAGGGATTTGATTATCCTAAAAAGGGATTCCTCCCCTGCTTCTCTATTAAGAGAAGCCTAAACTGACAGAGCGTCAGAAATTACACCCTAACTTGTAGCTTGGGCCTCCAGACACTTCCCATGATGGCCCTGGGTAAACTCACAGTGTTCATTGTTACACTTTAAGTCATAATTTATTACTGTGTGTTTTTGGTTTATATGTATCTCTGTAGTCTTGGAGAAAAAAAAATATATGATATATGGCAAATAGACATCAACCAGAACTCAAATATTAGTTTTGGACAGACTGAGCATTTAAGGTAAATAAATCACCTACCTTTTCAGGCCAATACTTACCTTGCACTTAAAGTATCAGCAGTTGAAGTTTTCTTGAGGAGCACTACTTGTGCAAAAATAAAACTGCTTAAAACTTTTTGAAGACAGAAGTACAGTATTGTGCAAAAGTTTTAGGCGTGTATGAAAAACTGCTGTAGAATGCTTTCAGAAATAGAATTGTTAAAAGTTTATTATTATCAATTACAAAAATTAAAAATAAATGAACAGAAGAGAAATCCAAATCAAATCGATATTTGGTGTGACCACCCTTTGCCTTCAAAACAGCATCAATTCTTCCAGGTACACTTGCACATGGTTTTTGAAGGAACTCAGCAGGTAGATTGTTCCAAACATCTTGGAGAAATAACCACAGATCTTCTGTGGATGTAGGCTGCCTCAGATCCTTTTGTCTCTTCATGTAATCTCAGACAGACTCTATGATGATGAGATCAGGGCTCCGTGGGGGCCGAACCATCACTTCCAGGACTCCTTGTTCTTTTTTACACTAAAGATAGTTCTTAATGACAATGGCTGTATGTTTGAGGTCATTGTCCTACTGCAGAATACATTTGGGGCCAATCACATGCCTCCCTGATAGTATTACATGATGGATAAGTATCTGCCTGTATTTCTCTTTTGCTAAAAAAGTCAGTGGCAGGCACCATGTTCAGACAGTGGGGATAAATGTTAGGATGTTTGAGAGCAGGACTTTAAGTAGGAAGGACAATATCCTGATTAGGGAGGAAGGCAAAGACCAGCTTTGGGAGAAAGGACGCCTTAGACCTCAAAACAATTTTGTTCCTGTGCAACACTAAAAAAGATCCCTTGCAGTATAAGGCAGTGCTGCTCAAACCGTGGCTCAAGGGCCAGCCTTCTGATGTGGCCCGTGACCTCAAACCAGAGAACTGTATGCTCATGCGAGTTCGCAAGCCCAGATCATGATCAGCGGGTTGCCGACCTGGCATGAAAGAAAGGAAAGGAGGCGCAACCACCTAGTGCATTACCCGTACTGTATAACATTTTTAATAAAAAATGCCAAATGCATACTCACAAACATGCAGAAATAAAATTGTGTTATAAATTCCCGTCACATGTGTGCTGGAACATGTCCTTTAAGATGCGACCTCTAACGCGTTTCGGGAGTCAAGCCCCCTTCTTCAGAGCTGGCATCCCTGAGCATCAGAGTGCATAGAACCAGTGATGGCAGCAGAGGAAGAAGGCGGCCGCAGAGGGAGTAGGAGCAGCATAAGCAATGGGCTTCCTCTGTAGCACCGGCTCCTGTCCCAAGTGGAGTGATACCAAGTGCCTATTGTCTGGGACCATTCTAGGAGCCTCGAGAGCGATACCAGCAGAAGCTGAAAGAAGAAAAGGTCAGTCTATTAAACGTCACATGTAATGGGCATAGTATTGTTATTAGGCTGCTTTTACACTGACCTGCAGGTGCAGCGCAGTGCACTGGAGGCTTTCCTGTGGATTAGCTGCACAGAGCAATAGACTTCTATTATATCATGCCGGTTTGGTCCCCTATCTGAGAGTGCATAAAAACTCCTGAATACAGGAGTTTTGGTGCACTTTTAGAAAGTGCACCATACCCGCCGGTTTATTATAAACATCAGGGACGTTGAGTCAGGGGAGGCAGAGCCATGAACATAAAAAAAATAAAAAAACGATCGAGCTTTGAGGTTCGTAGCTCGGCAACCTGGAGTCACAGAGACTACAAATTTGGTAGGTAGGTAACCAAAGTCCTACCTCACCACTGGCTCCTAGCACCTACAGTTCCGGAGATACCGGGCTCCTTGCTCATATACGTCACTTTGCCTGTGAGGGGCTGACCGCCGCAGTATATCTACTTGCGGCGGTCGGCAAGTGGTTAAGCCACCTTCTTGAGTAGAGTTTTTGAAAATATAGTAAATCCCCTTAAAAATAATATATAAAAATGATTTGTATATTACTTACTTAAGCACTTGCCACCCAGGCCAATTCTGGCACTTCTCTCCTACATGTAAAAATCTTCATTTTTTTCTGCTAGAAAGTTACTCAGAACCCCCAAACATTAGATTTTTTTTTTTGGACTGTTTCACTGTTTTACCATTTGTTTTAAATTCTCCCGCATTTCACCTTTTAGTAAATAACCCTGAGCCCTTTATTGTTTACTTGTTTATTACTGAATATTACTGTTATATTTTTGGCTTCAGAAAATAGAGACGTATATTGTTTTTCTACAATCTTTTTTATCATCTTTGCTAGTAATACTGTTTCCAGCATCAACAAAAAGAGTGACTGAAAAACATCTTAAAGGGACAGCGTTTGTAAATATTTTTGTCAAATGAGTAGAACTGCAATAGCCTACATAATGAGAATTGAAAACTTACCTTGTGAATATGTAACCTGTGTGTATCTGGCTCTGATACTAGCTAGTGCCTCATCAGCCACTGACCTCACCACATGTCCCTGATAGAAGTCCATGACTGACCTCACCACATGTCCCTGATAGAAGTCCATGACTCAGTGCATCCTACCCACAGGAAAGCTGCAGGTGCACTAAGCTGCCCCCGTGGTGCGGGTTAACCTGGAGTGCATCGGCGTGAAAGCAACCTTATAGGGAGCTCAGGACAATAAGGGCTTGTTTACGTTTGCAGTTTGGGGGCAGTAAAACCCTGAAGTTCACTGTGGCCCACGGCTGGTTACCAAATCAACTCCGTTAGCCCTCGTTCTTCAAAAGGTTGAGCACCCTGCTCTAAAGCTTTATATACTGCATCTTGAGGGCTGCCGAGGATGCAAAAAATATTATCTTCATGATAGATTTACTGTCAGATTTTATAATCTAGACTCTGCTGTTGTGATTTACCATCTGGTAGAGTGCAGGAGCAGGAGCAAAAAAAAGAACCAGGCGTTGCTGGTCCACAGACCAACCTGCTAAGTGGAAGAGGCAGGGAATGCAGTTGCAGCCACCCCCATGGGTTTGAGGTGAAGCAGGAGCAGAAAGCACTTAAGCCATTCAGGCGCAGTGGCTCCATAATAGGTGTGCCCATCATTGAATTTGGCTCCAAGATAAAATTTAACCCCAGCCATTACGGTTCCCTGACAGGGCCGCTAAAAGGTTGCAACCCAGTGGGGTTCTAAAGGAAGAGGGGCACCATGGGCTGAATGTTTCAGGAGCATTTTTGCCAGTTTCCAATCACCTGAAGGTAGCTACATATAACCCAATTGTAATGATTAAACAAGCCAAGTGTCCTGTGCTGTGTGACTTGGAAGTATTGCTGTATTTTGTTAGCAAATAGAAGTTTTTTTTCTTCTTGCATTTCTAATCTCAGCCTCCAGGTGGCAACCACGTCCCTGGATTAATGACAACCTTCAAAAATCTGAACCCTTTTTTCTGGTTACACACGTGAATAGACACACAGTGGGAGCCAATCAGTGGGTCTGGTGGCCGCGATGGCTGGCAGCCATCCGCGATCGTGTGTATCGACAGTTTAAGTATTATACGCCTGGCAGGTGATCTTTTTTCCTAACATCCCCAGAATACAGTTGACTTAATGATGTCATTACCACAAACTTTTGTATTATTTAATTCAAGGGTGGTTGTAGAAAGATAAAAACAATTCTTATGCTTATTTTCAGCTCCGGAAGGTTTTACCCCCTTAATGACCAGGCCATTTTTGCGATACGGCACTGCGTTGCTTTAACTGACAATTGTGCAGTCGTGTGATACTGTACCCAAATAAAATTTTCTTTTTTTCCCCACAAAGAGAGTTTTCTTTTGGTGGTATTTGATTACCCTGCGGTTTTTATTTTTTATTTTTTATTTTTTGCGCTATAAACAAAAAAAGGCCGACGATTTTGAAAAACAATATTTTTTACTTTCTGCTATAAAACATTCTCAACAAAAATTTAAAAAAAAAAACAAATTTTTTCATCAATTTAGGCCAGTATGTATTCTGCTCTATATTTTTGGTAAAAAAAAATTCCTAAAAGTGTATTTTGATTGGATTGCGCAAAGGTTATAACGTCTACAAACTATGGGATAGATTTATGGCATTTACATTTTTTTTATTGATTTTACTAGTAATGGTGGCGAACAGCAATTTTTAGTGGGACTGTGACATTGCGGCCGATAAATCTGACACTTTTTGGGGATCAGTGACAGGGCACATATTAAAGTGAATAGGGCTATGTCCAAGTTTACCGCGTCAAGGAATGGCCTGGTCACCTAGTGTTCGGAGTTTAGAAAGACATTTTTTTGTTTTCTCTGGGTTTTGTAATTCCCAGAACAGGGTCTGGAGTCTGGAGGCTTCAAAGTGATTTGGATGGGAGAAGCCTCTACCCCTGTCCCCATTCTTTCCTGACCGAGGCCCTAGGTTTGATGGTCCTGCCTGCTGCCAGGACCAATACCTTGGCTATGCTGACAATATCTCTGCCTGCACTGACTCAGGACTTTTTATGGAACATGAGCCTGTTGCCTGGACCAATACTTGGGCTGTACTGACCATATCTCTGCCTGCTGCCTGTACTAAATATGAACAGTATTTCTGCCTGCTGCATGGAGAATCCTTTTACTGCTGACCACATCCCTGCCTGCTACCTGGACCAATGCTTTGGCTGTGCTGACAATATCTCTGCCTGCACTGACTATGGACAGTATTCCTGCCTGCTGCCTGGACCAATGTTCTCCTCTGTGGACCACTACACTGCTAAAACCACAGGTAATCTTTTGTTTACCCTTTGCACAGAAGAATGTATTTTGGTGTATATTATAATTATTATTTATGTATATATTTGGTGTCTATATTATTATTATTTATGTCCCTAGAATGCCTGATGGTGCTCCTTGAATGTTGGGCCCCTCTTTGTTGCTAGGCTATGAAAAAGTCTAAGTCCCCGTTCACACTGGGGCGACCTGTGAGGCGACCTGGTTGCCTCACAGGTCGCCGTAGGTCGCCTTCCATAGGGAAGCTGCGGACCCATTCTAATAGGAGCGACACAAGTCGCTCCGACTTAGAAAAAGGGTCCGGAGCTTCTTTGGGGCGACCCGGAGCAACCGTCATAGACTTCAATGTTATGAAGTCCATGCCGGCTGCTCCGAGGTCGCCCCTGGAAGTCGGATCGCCCCAGTGTGAACGGGGCCTTACACATGTGGTATTGCCATACTCAGTAGGAGTAGCAGAATTTATTTTGGGGTGTAATTTTGCTATGTACATGCTTTGTGTTAGAAATATCTTATAAATTGACAACTTTATGTAAAAAAAAAAAAAAAATACGTTTTCATTTTTTCCCCACACTTTCCAAAAACTTGTGAAAAATAATGACATGTTCAAAAGACTCATAATGCCTCATAGAATATACATTGGGGTGTTCGCTTTCCAAAACGGGGTCATTTTTTGAGCGTTTCCATTGTCCTGGTGCTCCAGGGCTTTCAAAATTGTGATAGGTAGTCAGAAAGTTATATGTGTAATTTATGCGCCTAGAACGCCTGAAGGTGCTACTTGGATGTTGAGTCTCTTTATGTTGCCAGGCTGTGTAAAAGTCTCACACATGTGGTATCGCCATACTCAGGAGGAGTAGCAGAATGTATTTTGGGGTATCATTTTTGTTGTGTACATGCTATGTGTTAGAAATATCTGATAAATTGACAAATTTGTAGGGGGAAAAAAAAGTATTTTCCCAAGAATTATGGGTAAAAATTACAACTTCAAAAAACTCACCATGCCTCTTACTAAATACCTTGGCTTGTCTACTTTCCAAAAAGGAGTAATTGGGGGGGGGGGGGTATTTGTACAGTCCTGACATTTCAGGACCTCAAGAAAGGAGATAGGCAGTCAGTACATCAGGTGTGATCAATTTTCAGTGATTGGTATCATAGCTTGTAGACTCTATAACTTTCACACCGACTAAATAATATACACTAATTTGGGTTATTTTTTACCAAAGATATGTAGCAGTATAAGTTTTGGAAGAAAAATTACTTTTTTGCAAAACATTAAAATAGAAATTAAAAAAGAAAGTGGGTTTTTTTTTCATAATTTTAGCTCTTTTTTCGCTTATATCACAAAGAATAAAAAACCCAGTTGTGATCAAATATCACCAAAAGAAAGCTCTATATGTGTAAAAAAAATTATAACAATTTTGTTTGGGTACAGTGTAGCATGACTGAGCAATTGTCATCAAAGTGTGAGAGTGCTGAAAGCTGAAAATTGGTCTGGGCAGGAAGGGGGTGAAAGTGCCCTGCATGGAAGTGGTTAAATTGTCAGAACTGCTGCATTAAGATAAGAATTTGTGCCTGATAAACATTAAGTAGTCATGTTCCTCCCCAGGCCATCAGCTAAGCAGATAGAACCCAGAGCTACAGTTTGGTCTGGATCATGTGTCTGGGTTCCAGGTGGACTGAGACCCAGACACATGATCCAAAATGACTCAAAACCTGCACTGTCCGGGTAAATCCTGGAGAGGTGGCAACCCTACCCCTGCTACATTGGCTCACTCATTGGCCTCTCAATATAGGGTCTCCAGGCCCCCTGGGTTCTCACACTCCTTCTGGAACTTACAGATTCCCTCCAGTCCCCGGACTAACTAGCCAACTCAGTTTTCTCAGTCTCTGCAGACTCACCCAGCTGTCCTAACTCTCCCAGTCCTGTGGAAAAGGCATTCTCCAAGCACGGGGTGCAGTCTGCAGCAGAAACACACATCCCTCCTGGCTGGAGTACACTACTCTCCCCTGACAGGGATCTGTTCCTAAAATAGGAGCCCTGAGCTACACTTACTGTATGCCCCGTACGCAGGGCCGGTGCTAGACTATTTTACGCCCTAGGCAAGACCAGCTACTTGCGCCCCCGCCCCCAAAAAAATAAAATAAAAAGGGAAGGGGTTAAAAACTCCTCTATGTCATACCCAGTGACCCTGATCTGATGGCTCCTCTATGTTATGCTGTCATACCCAGTGACCCCCATATTCCTCCATGTCACACCTGGGGACCCTAATGTCCCTCTATGCCACACAAAGGGACCCCGATGATCCTCCATGTCACACCAGGGGCACCTGATGTTCCTCCATGTCATACCCAGAGACCCTGATGTTTTTCCATGTCACACCTGGGGACCCTGATGTTCCTCCATGTCACACCTGGGGACCTCAATCCCCCATGGCACACCCAGGGACTGCAATTCCTCATGGCACACCTGGTGACCCAGAAACCCTGTTACACCCGGTGACCCCTATCCCCCATGGCACACCTGGTGACCCTGATTCCCTTTCACACCAGGGAACCTCCATGTCACACCCAGGGACCCTGATCCCCTGTTCTGGGGACACTCACTGGGCGGTATGAAGAGAGAGGCCCGCACTCTGTCTCCTTCACCGTGATCCTGCTGATTCCTTCTCCTAGGATGCTCCTCTTCTGGACCACAGTGCTCACCACAGCTCCAACCGGCTCCTGGTGAAGGGAGAAGCAGCAGTCAGAGAACTCCGCACGTCCCTAATCCCCAACCTCCTCAGACCATTCCGGTGCCTCGTCGTTTCTGCTCCAGTAAAGGTGCCGCCCTCCAGTGCCAAGCTTGGGGTCAGGTTCAGCTCTCCTCCGCTCCCTGCTTAATACCGACCAAGGGAAATTAACGGCTGCCCACCAGCTCAGCGCAGAGAGTCACTTCCTGCCCAGGGTTTACACCACTCCAGCCAAAGAGGATCATCATGCAGGCAGCACTCCTGTGGGCTTCCTTCCTGCCTCTTGCCCCCCCCCCCCAACAGTGGTGGAAAGCCAGGGCCTGGTAGTTCAGCCACTGCCCCAGACACCTGGCATCTTCCTCTGTCCATTCTTCCTCCCCCACTGCCGCCCCCTCCCCTCAGCTCACAAGGATCATTTATGATGGACAGAGTGCCGACTCATGGCTGCGCCCCTAGATTGCAATGCGCCCTAGGCGGTTGCCTAGTTTGCCTAGTGGAAGCACCGGCCCTGCCCGTACATACGATCCGAAAATCAAGCAACATATCGTCCGACTTTTTTCGCTTGCTGGTCTCAAGTAAAAATGTAACAGTTTACTAAAGTTACGAAAATTCTTGTATGACAGAATAAAAATCCAGAAGTGAGTTCATGTGTTGTAGTGTATTTGTATTGTATTTTTGGGTGACAACTGTACTGCTTAAACGAAAATCGTACAATCTGGTATCTTACGAGGAAAGTTTATGTGCTTGCACCATCGGATAATATCGGATGAAGTGTCGAGATCGGCTATTGAAAACTGTGTACTAACGAATCGATTTTTATACGATCGCTTTGAAAGCGGTATTTTTTGTACGATTTTCGGATCCTGTGTACGGGCCATTAGACTTGGCTTATAACGAGCATGCACACCTCTATACTCATCCAACCTGCAGGTCTCCAATAAGGCCTGGACATGGGATTTGGGACTTCTTCTCATCCAAACCTATTCAAGTCTCCAAGCTCCAGACCCTGATTCAGAAATAATGAATCCTCAGAAAACGAAAAACCTAGTCTTCTCCATTCACTCTGCCTTAGTGCGAATACTGTGTCATTCCCATATTAATTTCCTAAATTCACACTGGGCCTCGCACTGTCACATTACTTACAAACTTATTTTTTTCTAGACCAGCCTTTTTCAACCAGGGTGCCCAGGCATCCTGGTGTGCCTTGAGGTTTCTTCAGGGGTGCCTCAACAAAATGCCCCAAAAATGTCCTAAAAATTGTATACAAGGCAGCGGGTGGCTGAAGCCTGCCTTTTACGTTACACAAAGTCACAGGTTTTCATTGTGCACCGTTACGACCCTCTAGCTCAGCCTTTTTCAACCAGGGTGCCCAGGCACACTGGGGGGCCTTAAGGTTTCTTAGGGGGTGCCTTGGTAAAATGCTTAAAAATTGCCCAGAAATTGTATACAAGCCAGCATGTGGATAAAGCCTGCCTTTTAGTTACACAAAGCCACAGGTTTTCATTGTGCACCATTACAACCTTCTTGCTGTTTGACCCTCCCCTGCCCTTCTCCATTAGTGTTGGGGTCACATTAGCTGAATAAAGGAGAAAAAGGGAGAAGAGAAACATTATAATACTAGTCTGTACCAGTTTGCAGAAGTGGATTTGCTTTGGAAGAATAATTAATCTCTAAGTTTGGGTGTCCTACATGTGTGGATGTTACTGCATTATGTAAAACTATTAGAAAAGTTTATACATTTTAGAATAGGTTGCCTCTAGACTGTCCATAATTTTTAAAAGGGTGCCTTGACTGACAAAAGGTTGAGAAAAACTGTCCTAGACAATATATTTTCTGAGTGTGTGGTATAGTGAGAAATCAATAAGTGGCTTGGACACTAGAGAGCGCTATATCACACAGCAAAATAACCAGCCAAGCACAGCTAGGAGCTATATGCAGCATGCAGAAAGATAGTCAGAGCACTAGACAGAGGAAAGGACACAAATGCTTTCACCTAGTATTTTAAAAAAAATCCGAACTTCAAAAATATTTTTTTTTGAGCCAACTTTCCTGGGGTTCATCCATATTTATTATTTTATCACATGTTCAATGTATGTCTGTAAGTGCCGGTTCACACTGGGGCGACCTGTGAGGCGACCTGGTCGCCTCACAGGTCGCCGCAGGTCGCCTCCCATAGGGAAGCTGCGGACCCGTTCTAATAGGAGCGACACAAGTCGCTCCGACCTAGAAAAAGGGTCCGGAGCTTCTTTGGGGCGACCAGGAGGCGACCGCCATAGACTTCAATGTTATGAAGTCCGTGGCGGCCGCTCCGAGGTCGCAGCGCGCTGCTCGCACCGCGATCTCGGAGGTCGCCCCTGCAAGTAGCGTCGCGGTAATGTGAACCGGAGCTAACATTAAAACAGAACAGGGGAGACACTGTATTTTCTGAATGTATAGTATGGTAAAGAGATCAATAAACGGTTTGGACACTAGAGAGCGCTATATCACATAGAAAAATAACCAGACAAGCACAGCCAGGAGCTATACACTGTATGCAGCATGTAAGAAAGACAGAAAGAGAACTAGACAGGAAAGGACACAAATGCTTTCACCTAGTTCTTAAAAAAAATATGAACTTCAAAAATATTTTGTTTTGTTCCATCTTTCCCTGCGTTCATCCATATTTTATTTAGTGTTCAATGTATGTCTGTAACAATAAAATAGAGGAGGGGGAAATCTAGAGGCGCTAAGTGACACTCTTCCAGAGGGTGACTCGGCCCAACAGCATCCCTTGCAACTGAAATAAAAATTCCACATTACATACACAAACGTATATATTTAAAAAAAAAAACCCACAAAATAATGCTGGTAAATCAAACGAACGTAAGCCATAAATTTGTTATGGTATTAGTCCCCTGTGATCCCCTGTACATCATTCAGATTGGGAAAGGGAAGGACAGCAATAGCAGCCAGTGAGGTTCTGTTGTGCACACATATGCTGACAGGGAGTAGAGAGTGGAGCACAGAGGGATGACCCTCTGCTTCTCTCTCAATGGCCAATCAGCGTGCTGGGGTGTGTTCTGACCAGTGTTCTTGACCAAACTGTAATGCTGAAGTAAAGGTGAACATAGCTCCCAACTATCCCTGATTTCAAGGGACTGTCCCTCATTTGGAACAAAGTCCCCCTGTCCCTCTTTCCTCCTCATTTGTCCCTCATTTTGGTCTGATCTATATAGTTGTATATAAAATGCAATTTTTATCTATCAAAAAGTGTTTTACAGTGCTAAACTTTTCATCCATTTTCTAAATGGCTGCATTTGTGAATTCCAAAAGCCAATATAAAGGAATAGTAGTGGTAAAAAAGTACTTGTGGGTTTAATCAAACTTTTTTTTTTTTTTTTGCACAATTCTCCTTTAAGGGGCCTGGCAGGGGGGTGTGTGCTATGCCTACATACGTTTGCTAGTAGGTGTTCTCATTCACATTTAAAAAAGCTGGTAGGTCAATGATTTTTCTGCACTATCCAGCAAAGGTGCACTCCTAGCACTCTTCAACCTTGGTGAGAGATGGGTGCTTGTGGTGCCACTAGCAGATGGCAATGTGTAGACCACAGTAGGAAAGATGAGCTGTCATCAACACTCCAAAGTAAATATCATACACTTTTATTAGTGCAAAGTCACGTGTTATGTAAAACCAACATTTCTGGGTTGTATAAGGTCCATTCCTGAAGGTGACATAGTGACCACATATGGGCCACCTATGCAGGGGAGGAGAGGGCCAGAGGGGCAACTGCCCCCTGGGCCGCTCTGATGCATTGTAAAAAGGCTGCACCGCTTCTGTCACAGACATGCCTAAAGGTTTCTTGGTGAAGAGAAGTAAAAAGTTCCCATTGCTGGCTTATTGAGTGCAGGATGAAGAGAAGGACAAAGCGCAGGCCTCCCCCCCAGCATGGATGGAGTAAACTGTGTCTGAGCAGAGGCCGGTTCCATGCCCCACTGGAGACTCTCCTCCCCCAGGCAGCCCCAACCGAGCTGTCCCAGCTCCCACCAACTGTCCCCTGCTGGCTAGGTCGGGAACCCGGATTTGGCCAGAGAGTAGAGAGTACCTGGAGTGGAGCTTTGACCTGGAATGGGGGTCAGGAGGAGGCTGGGAAGAGGGAAAGGGGGAGGGGGAACGAGTCGCTGTACCATGGGCCTCTGGTTTGTACTTGTCCCCTGGGCCGAAAGTTGCCAGTCAGCTCCTGCATGTCATCTTGAGGAAGGGACCTGGCGTGCCCCGAAATGTTGGCTTTACATTACATAGGTGACAACTGACTTGCACTAAGAGAAATTTATGTTATTTGCATTGAAGTACTGGTGATGGCTTATCTTGCTTACTTGGAAACATAAAGCTGGTTGCACAGTTTTACAAATCTTTTGGTATATAAAACGGTTCCAATATGTGTGTCTGAAGTTGAACATCAGTTTTGAGTAGATCATCTCTTTAGAGCACTACCCAAAGGAACAAATATGTTTCTCAACCTACCGATGCCAAGTCAATCTATGTTTTAATTGAAGTGCTTCTAAAACGCAGAATGTGCTCTGATGTGACCCTCATGGTACCTCTTTGCGGAGACTCGTGACTAGAAGTTGTTCTCCATGCTCTCCGCTGCTCAGCCAATGGGTCATGCTTTTCCTCAGGTCACGATGGCACTACTATATGAAGACTTCAGATCCCTGTGAGGAGCCTTGTGTTAAACTCTTCTGACAGCCATTGAGCAGCAGCCACATGACCAGGAAGATCAGAAGAGAGAAGACTTGCCTTTGTGCAAGGTCATAAGATTATACACAATTCACCTCTATGCCAGTGTTTCTCAACCCTTTTCCAGTCAGGGCACCCTTGAAAATTATTTTCAGTCTTTGAGGCACCCCAATTTAGTGGTTGGTTCACATTTCTGCGTGTAGGGGATTGCGTGCACGTTCCTGACATGCAGACAAATGCACTTCTCTTTAGCAGAAGCACAAGGGTGTCATTAATTCCTAATAGTACCCCCACAATGGTGTCATTAATTCCTAATGGTACCCCAAACCCCCTATGCTCACCTCTGTATCGCACACCCCGTGTCTCATCACTTCTGTACCCCAAACCCCTCTTTCTGCTCACCTCTGTACCCAAAACCCCCCTACGCTCACCTCTGTACCCTGCACCCTGTGTCTGCTCACCTCTGTACCCCCAAACTTTCCTCTCTGCTCACCTCCACACCTGTTGACACACCTCTGCTCCTCTCCACACCTGTTGACACACCTTCGTACCCCACTCCCTCTGCTAAAGCCAGCCCCCACCCACCCTTCTGATCCCCTCTGTGCCCTGCGTTTCTCTCACCAAAGCCCAAGGGCAGGAGCGTTCTTCCCTTACAGTCTACAAGGCTGTGGGCAGTGCTGGCCAAATGCAGCGAGTGGGGCCAGGCTAAAGACAAGTGACATAAAACTTGACCCAGGGCATTTAGTAGGATGGGACACATAACCCTCCTGCTCTCCCTTCCCACACAGTACTGCCTTGTAAGGGGAGGCAGAGTTTTCATGACTCAGGAAGCCGCCTCCCTCTTCCACTGCTTTTAACTACACTGTCCCGAACAAGTTCCTGTTATGCCAATGTACTGTACATTCGGCGGAGCAGGACCCCGGTCAGATCGGACAGTTTTTCTCAACCAGATTCCGCGATGCCGCGGAACCCAGGTTGAGAATGGCTGCTCTATGCTGTGCATACACACTGGGTACTTAGCAGCATCCAAAAGAGGCAAACCCGCATGCAAACTGTGTCCAATCTTAGTCAGTGGTGCTGATTTTATGTAACCACTCATGTGAGCGGTTACATACAATCAGCGCCAGCCGCTTATTTGCCCCAAAAAACACCTGTGCCCCTTTAGACCGGTATTTTGTCGGTGAGTACGAGTACCAATACTTTTGGTCAAGTACTCGGCAATTCCGAGTACCGATACCTTTGCAGTGCGATTTAAGCCCATACAAAATTAATGGCCTCAAATCACACTGCAAAGAAACGCATGCAATATGAACAGGAATGTGGTGAGATTCCTGTCCGAATCTCATGCTGTTTCCTGCACCACTCCTGTGTAAATCCAGGCTGAAGTCACTATGACAAGCCTGGGTTCACACAGAAGCGGTGCAGGAAACCTCATGCAATTTGGATAGGATTCGCACCACATTTCTGTTCAAATCCCATGTGATTCTTTGGAGTGGGATTTGAGCCCATTCATTTTGTATGGGCTCAAATCGCACCACAAATGTATCGGTTATCAGAACATTTGTGCAAGTATGAGTATCAAATACTCGATATCGGCGCAACCCTACTTTTGACTGTATGCTAATACTTGCTTTTACTAGGTTTTGTAAATATCTCTTATTATTTGGCATCATGATAGGCACGCAGGGGAGGACTGGGTCAGGTGGCAGGGGAGCAATTGCCCCATGGGCCGCTCTGATGCCCCGTAAAAAGGCTGCACCGCTTCTGCCACAGACATGCCTTAAGAGGGATTCCTGGTGAAGAGAAGTAAAAAGCAGGGCCGGACTGGGAATAAAATTCAGCCCTGGAAAAAATTTCATACCAGCCCCATAGCATTATTATACCGACCCAAAGGTATAACGCCATTATTTTCTTGTTCATAAAAGGGAAAATCATGCATTTTAAAGCACATTTGAAGAGTGTATTATATATAGATAAGAAAGATATGAAAGCATGTGGTGCTTCATAAATATATATATATGAGCAAATTCCGGTTAAAAGCGGTAAAAGTGGGGACACGATAAAGGAGGTGCAGGGGCTGCGGGCATGGTACAGGAGATGTCGGGGGCTGCGGGCATGGTACAGGAGATATCAGACTGTGCTGACATGGTACAGGAGATGTCAGAGGCTGTGCAGACATGGCACAGGAGATGTCAGAGGCTGTGCGGACATGGTACAGGAGATGTCAGGGAGTGTGGACATGGTACAGCAGATGTCGGACTGTGCGGACATGGTACAGGAGATGTCAGACTGTGCGGGCATGGTACAGGAGATGTCAGACTGTGTGGACATGGTACAGGAGATGTCAGACTGTGCGGACATGGTACAGGAGATGTCAGACTGTGCGGACATAGTACAGGAGATGTCAGACTGTGCGGACATGGTACAGGAGATGTCAGACTGTGCGGACATGGTACAAGAGATGTCAGACTGTGCGGACATGGTACAGGAGATGTCAGAGGCTGTGCGGACATGGTACAGGAGATGTCAGAGGCTGTGCGGACATGGTACAGAAGATGTCAGAGGCTGTGCGGACATGGTACAGGAGATGTCAGGGGCTGTGCGGACATGGTACAGGAGATGTCAGAGAGTGTGGACATGGTAAAGGAGATGTCAGAGGCTGTGTGGACATGGTACAGGAGATGTCTGGCTCTGTGCGGGCATGGTACAGGAGATGTCTGGCGCTGTGCGGGCATGGTACAGATGTCTGGCGCTGTGCGGGCATGGTACAGATGTCTGGCAATGTGCGGGCATGGTACAGATGTCTGGCGCTGTGTGGGCATGGTACAGATGTCTGGCGCTGTGTGGGCATGGTACAGATGTCTGGCATGGTACAGATGTCTGGCGCTGTGCGGGCATGGTACTGATATCTGGCACTGTGCGGGCATGGTACAGGAGATGTCTGGCGCTGTGCGGGCATGGTACAGATGTCTGGCGCTGTGCGGGCATGGTACAGATGTCTGGCGCTGTGCGGGCATGGTACAGGAGATGTCTGGCTCTGTGCGGGCATGGTACAGGGATGTCTGGCTCTGTGCGGGCATGGTACAGGAGATGTCTGGCTCTGTGCGGGCATGGTACAGGAGATGTCTGGCGCTGTGCGGGCATGGTACAGATGTCTGGCGCTGTGTGGGCATGGTACAGGAGATGTCTGGCTCTGTGCGGGCATGGTACAGGAGATGTCTGGCTCTGTGCGGGCATGGTACAGGAGATGTCTGGCTCTGTGCGGGCATGGTACAGGAGATGTCTGGCGCTGTGCGGGCATGGTACAGGAGATGTCTGGCGCTGTGCGGGCATGGTACAGATGTCTGGCGCTGTGTGGGCATGGTACAGGAGATGTCTGGCTCTGTGCGGGCATGGTACAGGAGATGTCTGGCGCTGTGCGGGCATGGTACAGATGTCTGGCGCTGTGCGGGCATGGTACAGGAGATGTCTGGCTCTGTGCGGGCATGGTACAGGAGATGTCTGGCTCTGTGCGGGCATGGTACAGGAGATGTCTGGCTCTGTGCGGGCATGGTACAGGAGATGTCTGGCGCTGTGCGGGCATGGTACAGGAGATGTCTGGCGCTGTGCGGGCATGGTACAGATGTCTGGCGCTGTGTGGGCATGGTACAGGAGATGTCTGGCTCTGTGCGGGCATGGTACAGGAGATGTCTGGCTCTGTGCGGCATGGTACAGGAGATGTCTGGCTCTGTGCAGGCATGGTACAGGAGATGTCTGGCTCTGTGCGGGCATGGTACAGGAGATGTCTGGCGCTGTGTGGGCATGGTACAGATGTCTGGCGCTGTGCGGGCATGGTACAGGAGATATCTGGCGCTGTGCGGGCATGGTACAGATGTCTGGCGCTGTGCGGGCATGGTAAAGATGTCTGGCGATGTGCGGGCATGGTACAGATGTCTGGCGCTGTGCGGGCATGGTACAGATGTCTGGCGCTGTGCGGGCATGGTACAGATGTCTGGCATGGTACATATGTCTGGCGCTGTGCGGGCATGGTACAGATGTCTGGCGCTGTGCGGGCATGGTACAGATGTCTGGCATGGTACAGATGTCTGGCGCTGTGCGGGCATGGTACAGATGTCTGGCGCTGTGCGGGAATGGTACAGATGTCTGGCGCACAACACTGGATATCCAGAGCAGAGATCACACACATACCCACAATGAAGGCAGAGTTCAGGCTCCTTACCTTTACCAAAAAAAAAAAAGCCCTAGAAAATGGGACACTCATCCATAGCATCTGCTATGCCAACTGCTCACTCAGACACACACTCTCATGACTTTGTGACCTCAGGCTCACCTCTCACCTGCGATCACATGCTGATGATGATGGCCGTGAAGTCTCGTCGTCTGTGTCTGTGTGGGAGACTGGGGGGGGATCGTCGGCGCCAGCTCGCCTCAGTAACTTGCACCAGCACCGCCGTCCGCCGTGCAGGGCACAGGCGCAGCCGCCCCGTGACGTTATGCCGCTCACAGCGGCTGACGTAGAAAGAGAAGGACGGTCAAGGTCACGGACCGTCATTCTGGAACACAGCGGGGGCCGGGGGCGGGGCAGTGCAGCCTGCACTGCGGCCAGCGGCGAGCGGCCACAATCAGGGCAGCGGCCGGTTTACCGGCAATACTTAAAGCGGCGCTGCGGGCGGCCCCATCAAACCGGCCCCAGGGCCGGCGGCCCACCGGGGAATATCCCGGTATCCCGCTAGGCCAGTCCGCCCTGGTAAAAAGTCCCCACTGCTGACCTACTGAGTGCGGGTTTAAGACAAGGACAGAGCGCAGGCCTCCTCCCCAGCATGGCCGAGCCGAAAGTTGTCAGTCAGCCCCTGTAGGCATGGCTGCAGGTAAAAGGGTGACGAAGAACATGTCAGGTTTTTATTGCTGTCTGTGTCCATGTCCCCATGGTTATCACTTGGGAAGTCCTCTTATTTCATTGTTTCTGAAGGACAGAAAGTGAAAGGAAATGTCCCCAATAGGATACAGATGGCAAAAAATAATCTGATAACCCTCCGTTAACCTGGGTAAACTGTACACATATCGAAATTTGACAGGTTCAATAGGAACCAGACTCATTTCGGTCAGTGTGTTCCCCTCTCTGTTCAACAGAAGCCAATCATTAGACTGGATTCTGTTAAACGGTCCTGCTGGAAAACCAGCATTCGATCAGCCACTGCAGCACTATCTATCTATGCAGAGGATGGGGGAGTCCCCGCTGTCAGAATACAATTGCACAGTGGGGAAGATTTCTGCACCCACATTGCTTGTGTGGATGTGGGGGATCTGTGACTTTTTTTCAATCCACCCACTGGTAGAATGAAAAAAAAAAAAACTCAACGTGTATACACTGCTTTAATCTCTCCCAAATGGAGAAAAAAAGTTTGCCTTCAGTTCAACTTTAACCTTCTTTCACTGTCCATCGGTGGACATATTTGTGCAGGTCTTGGTTGGACAGATTCACCTTTTTGTTAACCACTTAGCGCCTGCACGCCTGCAATGTACTGCGGACAAGCAGCTGCTGTAGGCAAAGCGACATACCCATACAACGCTGCCTACTTCGAGGTTTAGAGCGCGCACATATGTGCCCCGCCCATCACCAGAGCCAGTGATTTATGGCTGGGACCTGCTGATTGGCTGTGTAGGATCACAGCCCAGAGCCTTGTGTTGGTAATCAACACAGAGCTCTGTACAAAGGGAGCGATCTGTAGGTTTTCCATGCTTTGCAGGAATGAGAAACTGAGATCTCTTAGTAAAAGCAGCACACTGTACACACATTACACATAGTTAGGCACATAGTTAAACCCTTGATCGCCCTAGATATTAACCCCTCCGCAGCTAGTGTCAGTACAGTGACAGTGTATAGTATTATCACTGTATTAATGTCACTGGTGATGTCAGTGGCACTTGGTTCCCTCCAGTGTCAGTTAGTGTCAGATTGTCTGCCCCACTATTGTAGTTCCATTATAATTCGCTCATCGCCGCCATTGGTAGTATATAAAAAAATACATTTGTTTCTAAAATTTTCGGCCATTTTTTCATTTATATCCCAAAAAATAAAAAAAACTGTGGTGATCAAATACCACCAAAAGAAAGCTCTATTCATGTGAAAAAAAATGATATAAATTTTGTTTGGCTACAGCGTTACATGACTGTGCAATTGCCAATTAAAGTAGCACAGTACCTGACAGCAAAAAATGTCTTGGTCATGAAGCAGGTAAAACCTTCTGGAGCTGAAGTGGTTAAAGCGGAGCTAAACTCCGCACTACTTACCTCCCCTTTCCAATGTCACTCACTGGCATTGTCATACCTGGGTTCTACTTACCTTCCCCTTAAAAGGTCCAATATCCTTCACCAGCTTCATCTACCTGGGTTCTCCACACCTTCCCTTTTAACAGTCCAATGTTCCGCACCAGCATCATCTACCTGTGTGCAGTCATCTTCATTGGCCGGCATGGGATGATGGGATGATGTCACTCCTGTGCATGCGCAGGAGTGCAGCCATCCTGGCATGCAAGTGCTTTGCCAGAATGTAACTTGAGCCATGATTGTGTACATACCAAACAGACTGTGTAGGAAGGTAAGTTTCTTTTATTGCAGAAGAGATATTGGATGTCTCTTCTCCAATTAAAAGTCTGCTTGCTCACAGTTTTTAAAGCAGGAGTTTAATTCCTCTTCAGTTTTGTGTCAGTACTATGTAGCACCCTCTAGTCTAGTGTGTGCTACTGGAGTAGAGAGCAGGTAAAAGCATATTCTGGCCAGGAATAACCTGAGTCACTGAATTGGGTCAGGGTTACCAGAGGCCAGGGCTGGATAACTCACCCTGTCAGCTCTCTGATGCCTCCCCCTGGTGTCTGGAAAGTTGGAGAACCTTCTAGAACTAGAGGGCAGGGGTAAGGAGGCGCTGCCATGACAATGTATGGGGCCTCAGCCAATCCCCAGAGCTGGGAGGGGATTGAGACAACCCCATAAATAGACTTAGGCTATACCAGCAGGGGCATCGGGTGGAAGATGGAGAGGCAGTGCTGAGGAAAGGCTGTCGGTAGCCCTTGAGGGACCCCTTACCGGGTAAAGGGGAATTACCTCGGGCCTGGTGCTCAGGAAAGCTGGCCTGGAAGGATCCGAATACAGGATGCACTGGAAAGATTTATGACAGAGAGGCAGCGGGAAGAAGCAAGGAGAGACAGTGAGTAGATCAGCACGGTGCAGAGACAGACAAGGGGAGAGACTGCCATCTTTAACAGGTCTCTCTTGAAGAGCGCGTAGTGCCAAGTCTTCATCTAACCTTGCCCTGAGAGATCTCCATGTGTGTGGCAGTCAGGCAGGAATGGGGCAGAAAGTCAGTCGGGAGGACTGGGAGGAAGATGAACCAGGCGTGGCTGGTGGCAGCCAAGTGGGTTACCATTTTCTGCAAGGAAGTGGAACTGGGATCAGTGGCCACAGGGAAGCAGAAGGAAAAATGTCATGCTGTTCATTCGCATTGAACTACAGTACTTTTGTCAAGGGACTGAAAGCTCCTGCCTGTAATGGGCCTTTCCTGATCTAGCAATAGCCTGCTAGTTGCTACAGAAATGAGCAGCAGGTGCAGCACAGTGGAAACCAAGTTTGTGCAGGTGGAAGGAAGAAGAGGACATTTGTAAATAGGGAGGAAGTTGTCCCTGGTTCAGTGTTTCGGA
Organism: Pelophylax lessonae; assembly: GCF_965119305.1. Lineage (NCBI taxonomy): Eukaryota > Metazoa > Chordata > Amphibia > Anura > Ranidae > Pelophylax > Pelophylax lessonae. The sequence continues at coordinate 146,152,544 of NC_138769.1, read as the reverse complement.
CATTCTCGAGTTGAGCATCCCATAATTCCCTACCCCATCCAAGTTATCAACTCCTGATAAAACATCAAAAACAAGCCATGGACTGTTTTCTGCATTGGAATGTATGAAGGAAATGCTATGTGACTGGCTGTGCAGCAGTGGGGACCCGGGACATTAGCGACTCCTACAGGGTAGTGCTACAATTAAGGCTTGTACACATTATAAGAAAATCGGGCGAACATTTTCATCCAAAGAATGTTTGTACAATTTTCATATAGTGTGTACAGAACTTTCTACAGATAATTCAGAATTTTCGTACGAATGTACAAACTCCAAACTTTTTCTCGTACGGGAAAAAAGGAACGATTTTAGTTTAATGTGTACTAGAGCTGCACGATTAATCGTAACAGAATCAAGATCGCAATTCACTCCCCCTGATGATCTTAACATGACACTTGCTCGATTCTTTACATCGCTATGAGGGAGCAGCTGTCAAAAAAAAAAAGCCTCCCGCAAAAGCCTATCAGCATTAGTCTCCTACTGAACTGTAAACACAAATGATTACATTGTATCTTTTCTTTCCCTCTGCCGGAGGAAGGAAGTTTAACCTCTTAAAGACTAAACCTTTTTCCTACACTTGTTGCTTGCAAGTTAAATGAGTTTATTTTTCCTAGAAAAGTAGTTAGAACCCCCAAACATTTATATATTTTTTTTTTTAGCAGAGACCCTGCAGAATAAAGTAGTGATTGTTGTAAATTTTTATGTCACACTGTATTTGCGCAGCAGTCTTTCAAACGCAATTAATACACTTTAATGAATAAAAAAAATAAAACAAAACCGTAAAGTTATCCCAATTTTTTTTATAATGTAAAAGATGTTACACTGAGAATCGTGAGAGAATCGTGATCTTTATTCCAAGCAAAAAAAAATGTGATTCTCATTTTGGCCAGAATCGTGCAGCTCTAATGTGTACCGTTTTTGTACGATTTTGTACAAGAAAAATCAGAAAAGAAAGACTTCGCGTGATCAGAAACAATAAACAACAAAAAAAAAAGCCTTTGTCGTACGAGAATTTTCATATGAATTTTCGTTCATCGGTTCCAATTTGCTGTGAAATACTGAGGAAAATCAGACAATCGTTCGCCCGATTATCTTATAGTGTGTACCCCACTTTAGAGGACGGCTTTACCCTTCAAACCCCCAGATCGTGCCACTGATACAATTTTTTCTGCTGGTAATAGTAAGAACAATATGAGTTACATAAATAAAGAGGGACATTATGGTTTTCTAACGGAAAATGTGTGAAATAGTAATTCTCTGTCAAATGATTTTTCAGATGCCTGACCTGACACAGCGTGGGAGTAACCGCACAGCGATAGAAGATCAGCACATTTTCTAATGTCAGAGGGAGAAGTACGATTGGTGTTACAAAGCGCCGCACAGAGATGACAAGCCGTTATGTTCCTTTATTCTGTGGGGTTCATTTGAGTCTACTGCATTCCTAGAGGAGACCTCTTGCCTGTTTCTGTCTGTGATCGCTATAATCTCTCTTTTTCTTTTTTCTGTGTACTGGCAAGCTGACAACTGCTATTTCTGGATTTGTGTGAGAAAATGTATTCTTATGTTAACTTTATTTTCTAACTGTAGCAAAGGACCCCTCATCCCCCCGCCAATATACACAGACTCCGCTATATTCCTCAGTTCACCTTTTACTAGAGCCGCATAGGGAATGACAGCGTTATCCAATTCCCCTAAAAAGCTTGGCGCTCTTCTGACCTTGCCAGCTGCTTGTAATAGGCAGGCTGAGTTTTATTTAACAGCCAGACTGCTGAGGGAAAACACTGTAGTGGCGTTACCTGAAATGACCGTTGTCAGCGGCAACCAGCATCGCTCCCGTATAAAATTTAATTAGGGAGCTCTCTATTTTTCTGCACTTGCATTACAGCATAGGCATTGAAGACATTGTTAAGGGAAGTCTACAGAGGCGTAAATAAAATATATTTAGAATTCAGATAGGTTTACCTTTATACTGGGTACTGGGGCTTTTCTGTCTCTGTGAAATCTGCATTTTATGGACTCCATCCAACACCACCGTTCCATTTTTTCCTGACCTGATGTTAATTCCAGAGAACATTTTACAGAACGGCGTATTTTCTGTTCTGTGATAGAAGGAGGCAGCTTGAATGTCATGGCGAGGGATGAGCAGAATGTTTTTGGTGAAATTAATCTTGCTGATTTTGCTTTGGTAAAAATACAATTGTTAGTTTATATTTTTTGTGTGTTTTTCCCCCCCATTTTTGTGTGTTTGATTGTTATTTGTGTATTTGTTTCTTACATTTTTTATTTAACTTTTTTAATTGTTTTTTTTTTTTTAAATAAACATAACATTATAAGGATTACAAGGGGTCATTTGTGGAATAAGAACAGGTCAGAGATTATAAATAAGAGCTTCTTAGGCATTTAAATCCTATTTCACCATTTTATAAAAAAAACACCAAAAATCACCCAAAGCTGGCCATACATGGTTCAGTTTTTTTCATTAAGGCCCCTTTCACACATATGGTCCGTTCAGTTCATCAGTTCAGTCACGTCAAAATGTATCCGTTTTCCATCAGTTTTTTTATCCGTTTTTCATCCGTTTCTATCTGTTTTTCATCCGTTTTTCATCCATTTTTCATTGGTTTTTCATCCATTTTTCATCCGTTTTTTACATCCACTACCAATGTAAAAACGGATTAAAAACAGACCATTTGTCCGTTTACATCCGTTTTTCGTCCGATCCGTCTTTTTGACGGATGAAAAATAGGGCATTCATCCGTTCCAAAAAACAGACATTGACGGAAGCGGATGAAAACGGATGTTAACGGATGATCATCCGTTGTCATCCGTTTTTGCATAGAGATGCATTGATGTCTGTTTTTCATCCGTCAACGGATTGATAAAAAACGGACAAATGGACCGTATGTGTAAAAGGGGCCTTAATGTTTAATGGAAAAAAACTGACCTGATTACCCATTTTCACATTAAACGTGGATCCAGAAATTCTCCCCACTGTGTCATTTTATTCTGACAGCTGGACTTCCCTGCAGTCAGAATATACTGATCAGCGCTGTAGCCGAATGGCTGTGTGTGTGCTGATTGAAGCAAAATTTTCCAACAAGCCAGTCCATGAGAATGCAATCAATAGATCAACTTTTCATGAACAGAAATAGCCACACAAGGATCAAAATATAGCCGGTTCCTGTTGAACCAGTGGAATTTCGATACATGTATGGCCAGTTTTAATTTCACCTTGCAATTGACTTTAATGCATTTCACTAAAGTTGCAAACATTTTTGCAGAAGTCTCCCCATTTCGGCCAAATTTGAATCCTTGTGTGGCCATTTCCGTTTATGAGAAATCAATCTGTCGATTGAGTTTTCATGGACCGGCTTTTTGGAAAATTTTGCTTCAATCAGCACATGCAGCCAATTGGCTACAGCCCTGATCAGTGTATTCTGACTGCAGGGAAGTCCAGCTGTCAAAATACAATGACAAAGTGGGGAGAACTTCTGGATCCAGGTTGAATGTGTGAATGGGGAATCCAGTCAGTCTTTTTCGTTGAACAATAAATGAAAAAAACTGAACCATGTATGGCCATCATTAAATGTGGTGGCTGCATTCGTTTTCTCTTTTTTTTTTTTTTAAAGCATACAAACGTTTATTGAGTTAAGTACATCACTACAAAAAAAAATAGAAGCAGGTACAGTCACCATCATTAAAAGTATTATTAAAACACTTGTTACACAATTAAAAGCCTTGTGAAAGGGCAATAAGGATGTAATCCCCCCTCCCTCAAGACGCTTGAGGAACCAGGGGAGATTGCCACGGTAAACAAAAGATAAGTGACAACAATACCATAGGCCTGTAGCATAAAAACTGCAACAGCGAACCAATAGTTATGTAATACCAGACTAAATGTGAGGCTATTATACCTTTTGGGACAGCCTCTATTAGCATAGAGGAACTTTTTGTATGGGAGGGTAGCATTGACGGCCGCTAACTAGGAAGATAGGGTAGGGGAAGCTGGCTGCATCCACTTTTGGGCTATCAATTTCCTAGCTGTGAATAAGGTTTCACGAATAAAGTACAATGTGTATTTATCCGTATCATCATCGGGGAATATCACGAGAATACACAACTTGGGATCCAAAGTGACCGGGCAGCCCATACGGTCGTGGAGGAACTGGACAATTTGCGTCCAGAATCTCTGCACGTCCGGGCAGTGCCATATCATGTGGCCAAACGTGCCCGGGGAGCGCACGCATCTAGGGCATGCAAAGGAGCGGAAGGAATCAAATCTAGCCATCCGCACCGGAGTGATCTATGGGTAATATATATCTGCGTGAGCCGATCCAACAACTTCGGGGAGACAAGCGTACAGGCCTCCAGGGCATCACTCTAGTCTTCTTCCTCCCGCTCCCCAACATCATCCACCCAGGGTTCCCTTACACCATATGCCAGGTCGGTCACTTGCTTGGTACCCAGCATATCATACAATTGAGAGATTGGTCTGAGGTGGTCCTGACCCCTAAGCACATCCAGAATCTCAACTGAGGGTAAGGCAGGGAACTCATTAGTAAATTGTGCCCGCAATGCATGGGTGATCTGCAAATAGTAAAAGTGCATAGAGTTCGGGAGCTGAAATTCCTCTTGAAGCAATGGAAACGGCTTGATGCCACCACCTGAAATAACATGCGACAGAAGGTATACACCCTTGTTAAACCAGATATCCGGGTCAGGAATACGAAGAAGCTCCGGTAATTGACGTTTATACCACAGGGGAGTCATGGAGTGGAATCCAGCGTCCCCGGTCTTGGAAGTCGCCAGGTCCCAGATCCGTCTGTGGTGAAAAAGAAGACTGCCACGGGTGGCCGGCGTCACAGAACCGCCTACCCACCCAGGATAAGATCACAGAACGGGTGTGGGAGCCGCGACTCCCCATCTCGACAGACCAACGCCAAATATCTGCCCGAGTCCTGCTTGTCTAAATGAAAGAAGTGAGATAATTGACCCACAAGATAATATCTCGCCAGGTCAGAGACAGCCATTCCGCCTAATTTAGTGGACTTCTGGGTATGTTTCCAAGATAACTTGTGTCTAGAAGTACCCCATATGAACGTCTTCAGCAAGCTATCGAGTGTCATGAAATACCTATAGGGAATATAAGTGGGGGAATGCCACAACATGTACAGGATTTTAGGGAGAAGGATCATTTTGACGAGGCCCACCCTGCCCATGACGCCCAACGGCAATCGAGCCCAGACCTGCGTTTTGGCCTTGACCAGAGCAAAAAGAGGTTCAATATTAAGGGGGGGGGTAGTCAGTTAGGGACCTGGTCACATGAACTCCCATGTGTTTAAACCTGTCCACCTGGGACAAAGGGGGGAAACTGTCAAGAGGGAGGATGAGGGACTTATCCCAGTTAACCGATAGTCCCGAAAAGCTACCAAACTGCTCTATCACCTGAAGGGTTCGCTGTAGTGAGGGGCCCGGGTCTGCCAGGTAGAGTAACATGTCATCTGCGTATACTATGACTTATCTGCGATTCCTTAGCGCCAGACTGGAGATGAGCAAGAGGAACATTGGGCTGTGAGAGAAGTTGCGCACAGGGAAGGTGATCGTGGGCATGAACTAGATATGACCAGGCTCCAGCAACAGCAACAACAGTCAGAACCTCGGTTCCATAGAGCACAGGGAAGCACCTCTGCCTGTGAGTCAGACAGCCAAGTTTCGGGTTATGGTAACAGGTACCGGGCCCACAGTGCTTGTGGGAGATGGTATTAACAGCATGTTTTTACAAAGGACAACAAATAAATATCAATCTGTCTTTTACCATAACTCACTGAGATCTGAGGCAATGGGAACCCCTTTAGTTCAAGGTTCCTCCAGGTCCTGATCTGCCTGGATATCCATCTGCTGTAGGTAATGAATCTGATCCTTTCTCATTTTGCCATAGACCATAATCCCTCTTGCTTTACACCAGCACACAGATCATTTTTGCTCATTTTCTTGAAGTCTACCAAACCAGGCATGTTTGCAAAAATAAAAGATAGGACAGAAAAAGAAGAGATAGGAAGGAAATTGTTGCTGTATGTCTCTCGCTCTCCTTCTATATATATATATATATATATATATATATATATATATATATATACAGTATCTCACAAAAGTGAGTACACCCCTCGCATTTTTGTAAATATTTTATTATACCTTTTCATGTGACAACACTGAAGAAATTACACTTTGCTACAATGTAATGTAGTGAGTGTACAGCTTGTATAACAGTGTAAATTTGCTGTCCCTTCAAAAAAACTTAATAAACATAACAAATTTAACAAACACACAGCAAAACCGCTGGCAAAAAAAGTGAGTACACCCCTAAATGAAAATGTCCACATTGGGCCCAATTAGCCATTTTTCCTCCCCGGTGTCATGTGACTCATTAGTGTTACAAGGTCTCAGGTGTGAATGGGGAGCAGGTGTGTTAAATTTGTTGTTATCGCTTTCACTCTCTCATACTGGTCATTGGAAGTTCAACATGGCACCTCATGGCAAAGAACTTTCTGAGGATCTGAAAAAAAGACTTGTTGCTCTATATAAAGATGGCCTAGGCTATAGGAAGATTGCCAAGACCCTGAAACTGAGTTGCAGCACAGTGGCCAAGACCATACAGCGGTTTAACAGGACAGGTTCGACTCAGAACAGGTCTCGTCATGATCAACCAAAAAAGGTAAGGGCACTTGCTCAGTGTCATATCCAAAGGTTGTCTTTGGGAAACAGACGTATGAGTGCTGCCAGAATTGCTGCAGAGGTTGAAGGGGTGGGGGGTCAGCCTGTCAGTGCTCAGACCATACGCCACACAATGCATCAAATTGGTCTGCATGGCTGTCGTCCCAGAAGGAAGCCTCTTCTAAAGATGATGCACAAGAAAGCCTGCAAACAGTTTGCTGAAGACAAGCAGACTACAGACATGGATCACTGGAACCATGTCCTGTGGTCTGATGAGACCAAGATAAACTTATTTGGTTCAGATGATGTCAAGCATGTGTGGCAGCAACCAGGGGAGGAGTACAAAGACAAGTGTATCTTGCTTACAGTCAAGCATTGTGGTGGGAGTGTCATGGTTTGGGGCTGCATGAGTGCTCCTGGCACTGGGGAGCTACAATGATTAAGGGTACCATGAATGCCAACATGTATTGTGACATACTGAAGCAGAGGAGGATCCCCTCCTTTCGGAGACATTATTCCAACATGATAACAACCCCCAAACACACCTTCAAGACAATCACTGCTTTGCGAAAGAAGCTGAGGGTTAAGGTAATGGACTGGCCAAGCATGTCTCCAGACCTAAACCCTATTGAGCATTTGTGAGGCATCCTCAAATGGGAGGTGGAGGAGCGCAAGGTCTCTAACATCCACCAGCTCCGTGATGTTGTCATGGAGGGGTGGAAGAGGAATCCAGTGGCAAACTGTGAAGCTCTGGTGAACTCCATGCCCAAGAGGGCTAAGGCAGTGCTGGAAAATAATGGTGGCCACACAAAATATTGACACTTTGGGCCCAATTTTGAAGTTTTCACTTAGGGGTGTACTCACTTTTGTTGGCAGCGGTTTAGACATTAATGGCTGTGTGTTGAGTTATTTTGAGGGGACAGTAGATTTACACTGTTATACAAGCTGTAAACTCACTACTTTACATTGTAGCAAAGTGCCATTTCCTCAGTGTTATCACATGAAAAGATATAATAAAATATTTACAAAAATGCTACAAGGTCTCAGGTGTGAACGGGTAGCAGGTGTGTTAAATTTGGTGTTATCGCTCTCACTCTCTCATACTAGTCACTGGAAGATCAACATGGCACATCATGGCAAAGAACTCTCTTAGGATCTCAAAAAATTATTTTTGCTCTACATAAAGATGGCCTAGGTCATAAGAAGATTGCCAAGACCCTGAAACTGAGCTGCAGTACAGTGACCAAGACCATACACAGCTGTTTAACAGGACAGGTTCCACTCAGAACAGGCCACGCCATGGTCGACCAAGGAGTTTGAGTGCACATGCTCATATCGAGAGATTGTCTTTTGGAAATAGAGGTATGAGTGCTGCCAGCATTGCTGCAGAGGTTGAAGGGGTGGGGGGGGTGGGGGGGGGGTGGGGGTTCAGCCTGTCAGTGCTCAGGCCAAAGGCCGCACACTGCATCAAATTGGTCTGCATGGATGTCGTCCCAGAAGGAAGCCTCTTCTAAAGATGATGCACAAGAAAGCCTGCAAATAGTCTGCTGAGGACAAGCAGACTAAGGACATGGATTACTGGAGACATATAAAAAAAAGTATGTGAAGGCACCTAATACCCAATACTTTAGAGTGTTCAACATCAACCTGCTGCCCCATTAAATGTGAAAAAACACATAAAACAGGAAAATGGTAGTTAAAAGTAGGCGCTGATTGGTGATACATGTGTACATAAAGTGAGAAGTGAATACTCCCAATCCAGTAAAACGAACTGAGAATATATGTGAAAATATATCTGAATACGAACGAATTAACCTGTAGTTTAAAAAGTACTAAAGTGCATACAGTCAGGTCCATAAATATTGGGACATCAACACAATTCTAAACTTTTTGGCTCTATAATGGATTTGAAATGAAACAAACACGATGTGCTTTAACTGCAGACTTTCAGCTTTAATTTGAGGGTATTTACATCCAAATCAGGTTAACGGTGTAGGAATTACAACAGTTTGTTTGCCTTCCACTTTTTAAGGGGCCAAAAGTAATGGGGACAATTGGCTGCTCAGCTGTTCCATGGCCAGTTGTGTGTTATTCCCTCATTATCCCATTTACAAGGAGCAGATAAAAGGTCCAGAGTTCATTTCAAGTGTACTATTTGCATTTGGAATCTGTTGCTGTCAACTCTCAAAATGAGATCCAAAGAGCTGTCACTATCAGTGAAGCAAGCCATCATTAGGCTGAAAAAACAAAACAAACCCATCAGAGAGATAGCAAAAACATTAGGTGTGGCCAAATCAACTGTTTGGAACATCCTTAAAAAGAAAGAACGCACTGGTGAGCTCAGCAACACCAAAAGACCCGGAAGACCACGGAACACAACTGTGGCGGATGACCGAAGAATTCTTTCCCTGGTGAAGAAAACAACCTTCACAACAGTTGGCCAGATCAAGAACACTCTCCAGGAGGTAGGTGTATGTGTGTCAAAGTCAACAATCAGGAGAAGACTTCAACAGAGTGAATACAGAAGGTTCACCACAAGATGTAAACCATTGGTGAGCCTCAAAAACAGGAAGGCCAGATTAGAGTTTACCAAACAACATCTAAAAAAGCCTTCACAGTTCTGGAACAACATTCTATGGACAGATGAGACCAAGATCAACTTGTACCAGAGTGATGGGAAGAGAAGAGTATGGAGAAGGAAAGGAACTGCTCATGATCCAAAGCATACCACCAGTGAAGCGTGGTGGTAGTGTCATGGCGTGGGCATGTATGGCTGCCAATGGAACTGGTTCTCTTGTATTTATTGATGATGTGACTGCTGACAAAAGCAGCAGGATGAATTCTGAAGTGTTTTGGGCAATATTATCTGCTCATATTCAGCCAAATACTTCAGAACTCATTGGCCAGCGCTTCACAGTGCAGATGGACAATGACCCGAAGCATACTGCGAAAGCAACCAAAGAGTTTTTTAAGGGAAAGAAGTGTAATGTTATACAATGGCCAAGTCAATCACCTGACCTAAATCCGATTGAGCATGCATTTCACTTGCTGAAGACAAAACTGAAGGGAAAGTGCCCCAAGAACAAGCAGGAACTGAAGACAGTTGCAGTAGAGGCCTGGCAGAGCATCACCAGGGATGATACCCAGCGTCTGGTGATGTCTATCTGTTCCAGACTTAAGGCTGTAATTGACTGCAAAGGATTTGCAACCAAGTATTAAAAAGTGAAAGTTTGATTTATGATTGTTAATCTGTTCCATTACTTTTGGTCCTTAAAAAAGTGTGAGGCACATATACAAACTGTTGTAATTCCTACACTGTTCCCCTGATTTGGATGTAAATGCCCTCAAATTAAAGCTTGCAGTTAAAGCACATCTTGTTTGTTTCATTTCAAATCCATTGTGGTGGTGTATAGAGCCAAAAAGATTAGAATTGTTTTGATGTCCCAATATTTATGGATCTGACTGTAAGTTAGTGTACCCATGGACATGAAAAATCCATGTACGGTATTTAAATCCCATCTCATGTAGAGTGCTAAGTGCATCCAAGTGGTCTCCAATATCCACCAGCTCTGTGATGTCGTATTGGAGGAGTGGAAGTGGACTGGAGTGACAACCTGTGAAGCTCTGGTGAACTCCATGGCCAAGAGGGTTAAGGCAGTTCTGGAAAATAATGGTGGCAACACAAAATATTGACACTTTGGGCCCAATTTAGACATTTTCAGTTGGGGGTGTACTCACTTTTGCCAGGGGTTTAGACATTAATGGCTGTGTTAAGTTATTTTGAGGGGACAGCAAATTTGCACTGTTATACAAGCTGTACACTCACTGCTTTACATTGTAGCAAAGTGTCATTTCTTCAGTGTTGTCAGATGAAAAGATATAATAAAATATTTACAAAAATGTGAGGGGTGTACTCAATTTTGTGAGATACTGTGTGTGTGTATATATATATATATATATATATACACAGTATATATATATATATATATATATATATATATATATATATATATATATATATATATATATATATACAGTGATACCTCGGTTCACGAACTTAATTTGTGAACTGACTCTGGTCGCGAACCGAATTGGTTGTGAACCGAGGCACATTTTCCCATAGGGCTCAATGTAAATCTGGTTAATCCGTTCTGACCTTTTTTTTTTGGTTTTTAAAGCACAAAAATATGAAACAAATTACAATACACATTAGTACAGTATAGTAATGTATAAAGAGAGAACACTAACCTTGCTTGAGATTACTTCTGGCACTCAAACGGGTGAACTGTACAATACAATAAGTACAGTATTTAACAGAAGTACTGTACAGTATTGTACAGTACAGTACAGTAGTACAATACTGTATGTGCTAAAAAACACACCAAAAAGCAAAAAGTCACTGAAAGTGTCTTCACAGTACTCACAGTACTTCTTTCTGTGTCTCTTCTTCTCTCCACGATCTTCCTACAGGAAGACACGGCAATGTGACAGCCTGGAAATAGCATTAAAATGGCCGCGGCTCCTGTTCGTGAACCGAAGCGGAGTTCGTGAACCGGAGCATATTTTTATGAACTTTTCTGTTCGTGAACCGAGTTGTTCGTGAACAGAAGCGTTTGTGAACCGAGGTATCACTGTATATATATTTATATATATATATGTAGTTAAAAAAATAAAGGAACACTTTTAAAAGTCTTAAGATCTCAATGGGGAAGAATGCCACATAGTTTTAAGAAAATGAAAATTATCAACCTACAGAGGGCTGAATTCAAAGACACCCCGAAAACCAAAGTACATTTTGCTGAAATTTCATTGCAGCAACTCAGAATGGTACTCAGTAATTTGTATGGCCTCACATGCTTGTATGCATGCCTGACAACATTGGGACATGCTACTAATGAGACGACAGATGATGTCCTAGAATATTTCCTCCCAGATCTGGACTAGGGCATCAGTGAGCTCCTGAACAGTCTGCATACACAACCTGGTGGTGTTGGATAGACCGAGACATAATGTCCCAGAGGGGGCCATTCAATGGTATCAATTCCTTCATCCTCCAGGAGGAATACTCTCGCCACATGAGGCCAGTCATTGTCTTGCACCAGGAGGACAATGGGTCCAAGGATATGCCATTATCTAGCCTGTATAGGTTTGTGCATCCCTCCATGGAAATGCATCCCCAGCCCATCACTGACACACCACCAAACTGGTCATGCTGAACGATGTTACAGGCAGCATACCGTTCTCCACGGCTTCTCCAGATCCTTTCACGTCTGTTCAATGTGCTCAGGGTGAACCAGCTCTCATCTGTGAAAAGCACAGGGCGCCAGTGGTGGACCTGCCAATTCTGGTGTTTAATGGCAACTGCCAATCGAGCTCCACAGTGCCGGGCAGTGAGCACAGGGCCCACTAGAGGATGTCAGACTCTCAAGCTACCCTCATGAAGTCTGTTTCTGATTGTTGCCCACCATGTGCACCTGTTGTTAATTTCATTAGAACCAAAGCAACTAAAACTGAATAACAACTCCATCTGCTACTTAACTGACCAGATCAATATCCCAGGAGTTTAATTAACTTGCTATACTCTGACTAAAAAGCGTTCCTTTAATATATATAAATTATGCACTGGCTTATCTCAAAGGATTTTTTCCACCAAGGTTACAATCCTTCAGTGCAGAGCTAATTCCAAATGCTCTAGACAGAACTATCCCACTAGGCTGCCAGCCAATACATGACAGACGTGGCATCACACCATGGCCACCTTCATAGACTTGTGATAGATGGCTGGTCAAACTCACACCACGTTATCACTGATACACGACAATGTCACTCTCAGTTTCACCCTGCACAAAGATTTCGGAGCTCAGAGAACCACAATCTAAGTACCAGCAGACTGAGGGCGTTTGTCACTAGGTTAAAAGATGTTCAGTGGTTCTCATAAGTCCTTGCTGATGTCCTTCTTTGAAGGTAAAAGGAGAGCTGTCGACTGCGGATGCAACTTCCTCTTTTCTGGTCCTTGAGCAGGGTGTTGACAGAAATGATCTGACTAATCAAGAGGCCTGAGGAATGGCCGATGGGAGATCAAAGGTCATTACCATGCAGATGCCCTCCCACAGATACAGGTTTCTAAAGGTATTAATATTTTTAAATACCTACGGGTTACAGTCTGGTAACTTGTATAGTGCCACCCCCCAAAGGAGAACTGGTTTAGTTGGGTCCTCTGATGCTGGCCTTGACTGTTTTAACACTTTGACCAGTCTGACACACCCAGGTAAATTCGCAATCTCTAAACTTTACCCAGGGATTGCCCACACTGTCTTTAGGATGCAGACAACAGACCAATAGTAACAGTATTTCTATTAAATTGGGTTCAAGTACAGGGAAAACCAACATACAAAGAAAAGCAGAATTAAAGAAATACACAGAGTGAGTTACTGGACTAACTGATAAAATGAAGTAGTGCACAAATGCAAATATGCTTAAGGATATCCAGGGTTACTCATACAGTATATAGCAACTGATGATGGTATGGGCCCATACATTTACCGGCCACCCTGGTCAGCTTAAAAACCCAAGATGCAGCAAGGAGCACTCAGAAGTTGATCGCTATTGCACTGGGGTGGATATACTAGGCCCAAATCTGCTTGCAGGAGTTTACCAAGCAGGAACAAACAAAGATAGATCACATAAGGTGGGATTTAGGCAAATCTAATTGGAGGGGCAGTCTCTAAATGGTTTCTTCTGCCGGCAATCGTTGGGGTCCTTTAACAGTGATACACTTGTAGTAGCATGTGGAACACAAGGCCCGCATGCAGATGAAGTCCAATGAGGTACAGTCATACTTTGTAATGGAGAACTGAACAGGAGGGAAAAAGAAAGATAATAAGAGATCTAATATAGAATCAGTTCAGTGGAGTAGGATTATCTTGAGGTGGGGGTTGGGTAAAAGTCTATGGTAAGCTACTTGTGATAGGCGTTAGTTTAGAGAAGGGAAGTGTATGACAACAATAGATGCTGCAAAACTCAGTATCTGCCATACAGTGTAGACGTTGGGTTAACAGCCCTCTCACTAGTCCTGCCCCTCAGCATTAGCTGCCGATGGAGGAGGGCCCCTCATGCATCATTCATTGACTTGAGCTCCGATGAACAGCATAATCAATAACAAAGCCGATGACGATGAGTGATCCCACTTGTCCCACACTTAGACAGGCCGGAACAAGTGAAGTGGTGAGCATGACTATACCTCGATTCCAGTTGACAACAGCTGGCAAACAGGCTATATTCACAAATAAGACCCTAGAAATATGATGAGTATCGGATAGCTTTTTCACCCAGGAGAGTTGATGGGCCTAATCATCTTCCAATGCCTCCTAGGGTAGTGATTTTTGGGCTTAAAATGCAGCTAATTAACTGCTACAGGTAAATATGCCATTATTCTGGCTGTACTGGTTTTATCTTAGGAGTTATGAAATACATTGACGTTTTGATTCAACCAGAAAAAGATAGACAGCAAAACTATTTTTGATGGGTAATAAAGGATGCCTGTTAATCTTCTAGTTATTCAAGCATGAAAGCTCGACAGTTTTATGATGGCCCGGAGACTGAGATATGTATTGCATTTGATTCTGCTAATACTATCAAAGTACAGATAAGGGTGTTTGCAATACAGCTAAAAGTTTGTTGATTGTATAAGATGCCTTCCTGGGATGATATAAAGTGGATCACTGCTGCTATGTGTCTCCTATTGTTACAAATTGTCATCGCTGACTTAGGAACTCTGAACAACATGGCAACCTTGCCCCTTCTTGCTGCCTTTGAGGTTCCCAGTCCGCATTATCATCACAATAAGGACTAGGCATAAGATGACACTTGGAGCCCAGATCAGTATAAACAGTAGCAAGGTCACCTAAAGCGCAGCAGTGTGCAGTAATCAAGCTTGATTTACCGAACACAGGAACTATACTGTCAAAGTGCATTATGGTGACTATGAAAAACCTAGACTAACTGGGTGTGCACTGTATATAGAGATGAAGTATATTGGGTGAAGGGAACTTGCAGGATGGTTTTACAGGAAGGGCAGTCCTTTATGTTTTTCTTCTATTGGCACTCTTTAAGGCCCTTTTAATTTTTACACTTTACAAGACTTTTAGTGAACCAGCATGCAGTATAGGTGTGGTAAAGATGCAGTAAAGGTGCAATAAAGATACAGTAGAGGTGCTGTAAACATGCAGAAAGGGTGTCTGCTTACCTACTAGGACCTACTGAGAAAGTCCCAATCAGTTGGACATAGCGCATATAGGGTATGGAGCTGTATGCTGATGATGACATCACTGTGCCGAAGTTCATACACATAGTGGTAAGCAATCTATCTATGGGAGTAGACATACAAGCGGAGTATGCTTTATGATGTACGCTGTTCATTTCTTTCTTTGTGTTTTTATACTTATATTTACTTTCAGTAAAATCCACCAGTGAGCACTATCAGTTTCCTTCCGTTCCTATGTTTTTTTACATGGTGCACGAGTTGGAGAGCTACTGAGGTGAAGTGAGAATGACGAGTTTGCCATTAACAATATCCTTGTTGGGGGGACGCGCTGTTTTGACATCCTTTCATTACTGAGGTCAGAATCTGGAGGTGAGTAGATTTATTTGTCACTGGGTGGAGTGTGTTCTATATCACACAATGGGAATTTTGGAAAGAAGATTTTGGATCATTCACTTTGTTTGAGATCAGAATACTGTGGTACTGTGGACTTATTTGCACTTTGGGAATGTGTTATTTGGTTTTGTACTTTTTGAGACAATACCTAGTGTAGCACTATCCCCATAAGGCTTGCTGTGTGTTGACTTCTTAGGCCTCCCGCTGATTACCTCCAGACAGTTGCTGGGGTTTTTTCCACATATCTCTCCTTACTCGTGTTTGCTCATTACTCAATAAATAGTCCAGGGAATTTGTTTTTTTATATTTATTATGGAACTTGGATGGGAGAAGGGAATAGTGGGATTCTCCAACTGAACTGAGTGAAAGATGTTGTTGGTATATGGCGCAATCTTTTCAAACCAAAAAATGGATGCACTCACGTGCTTTGCTCCAAAGCACATGAGTGCATAAATTTTTTGGTTTGAAAAGGTAGCGCCATATACCAACAGCATCTTTCACTCATTTCTCTGACCCCTGGTCTTCCAGGGGTAGGTTGGTAGCAGTTCACACCTGAACGGTTACAGTTATACACCCCATAGCACTGGTCAATTTGAGTTTCTACTCCAACTGAACTGTTCACAGTAGATAAGGACAAGTCTCACTTGGCCTCACCCAATTACTTGTGGAAGCAGACACAATGCTTTGACCACACTTCCACTTGTATGGAAGAATGAAGTCTTCTTGCTCTCTCTAGCAGCAGATATATTTCAACTACTTTATCTTCAGGACACAATCTATCATCCACTAGACACCTGTCCACTGACTCTTCTATTTCTACTCACTCCTCTACTGAAGGGATGGCCCTCGCAGCACAGGCCCCATGACACAGATCTTTACTCACTTTGGGCAGACTCAGATCCTTTCCAGTGTCTCCCTTCCACGCAGCTCTGCAGGACATCTGGGTTCAGCTCCTATCTGACTTTCAGGCCCTCAGGTCGACTACCCAAGGCAAGTTCTACAGAGGAGAGGCAGCCGCCCCCTACCTCTGGGACCCCGCTCTCCAGCCGAAGACCCCAAGCACATGTGGCCTTGGCATTTCTACAGTCACCCAGCATGCACTGAGGCACTTTCCTCTGCCAATCATCAGGGCCTGTGCTCTCACTTGTCAGGGTAACTCCCACTGTCCAATATGCCTCCCTGTTGGACCAGTGTGAAACATTTAGACAAGCTTAGCTGCAGCTGAGCACCATGAGCAGACCCTTCCAATGGATCATGCTCCCTGGTAGGCAGAGAGCACTATAAATTTACCTGCCAATCTTCCTGGTAAACAGAAAGACTCAAAAACTATACTCTCTTCTAGCACCTACCTAGAAGGGTGCTACATCCACCCCCCCCCCCCCCCCCACCAAACCGAGCCATGTCCTCATTGGCTCTGTGCATCCACCCCTATAAAAATACCTTTACAAAAATATACAAGAAGAATCCCACAAACTTGGAAAAGGGGGAAAAGGGAATTAACATATGTACAAGGCCTTGGGGCATACCCCATGTGTGGCCGGTAAGCACAATAATTTACGTGAAAAAATATAGACATCTGCTTTACAAGAATTTACACATTTACAAAGGAGTATCCACCAAGTGCATTATATTATTGCCCCCCCGCCAAACAGGGAAAATGGTTAAACACTCTGACTAACTATACCACAAATAACATTTATATATATATATAGATAGATAGATAGATAGATAGATAGATAGATAGATAGATAGATAGATAGATAGATAGATAGATAGATAGATAGATAGATAGATAGATAGATAGATAGATAGATAGATATACAGTATATATACATATATATATATATATATAAAAAAGAAAAATAATTCTAATAAGCGCTAATACCACAGTGTAAGCAGCCAGCACAAAATAACTGATATACAAGTTATAGGAATACAAAAAAGGAAAATAAGTGAAGCGCTAAAAAATTGGAGGAAGGCATTAACATGACAATACCAACTTGTGATAACATGGTGGAAAAAAAAACAAATAATGATTTAAATAAGTCCCATTTTAAAAAAATTTCCATACAGAAAGAAGAATAGTCCCATGAGTGTGATGAATCTTGACGGTGAACACAATATATCTTTAAAATGAAAGACGATATCCCATCACCAGATAAAACCAAATGAATTGGGTGCTCACCAGATCAAATGGGTCTACATTACCATATAGCAAGGAGACCAAATGGGTTTTTAAAGATGATCCAGATTCCTCCTAAGATACGACCATGGATGTAATTTCAGGCTCATGAAGTGGTTTGTAGAGGGATGTAGATCTCTCATAGCCAGGTTACATAAAAGCCAGAAAGAAGAGTGCACATAGCGTGATATTGCTAAAAAACCTTTTAATAAAAAAAGACTTGCACTTACAATGTTCGCATGGTAACAGGCAATAAAACATGTAGATAGAAGTTCTTATGGTGAGCTCACTTTTGTTTGTGCACTTTTCTTTCTGGCTTTTATGTAACCTGGCTATGAGAGATCTACATCCCTCTACAAACCACTTCATGAGCCTGAAATTACATCCATGGTCGTATCTTAGGAGGAATCTGGATCATCTTTAAAAACCCATTTGGTCTGCTTGCTATATGGTAATGTAGACCCATTTGATCTGTTGAGCACCCAATTCATTTGGTTTTATCTGGTGATGGGATATCTTCTTTCATTTTAAAGACATATTGTGTTCACCGTCAAGATTCATCACACTCATGGGACTATTCTTCTTTCTGTATGTAAATTTTTTTGACATGGGACTTATTTAAATCATTATTTGTTTTTTTTCCACCATGTTATCACAAGTTGGTATTGTCATGTTAATGCCTTCCTCCAATTTTTTAGCGCTGCACTTATTTTCCTTTTTTATATATATTTATATATATATATATATATATATATATATATATATATATATATATATATATATGAGCCATGGACAACCTCTACAGAGGCATAAAGACTCCTTGCAGACCTGCAAAGAAAACACAAGCGTATCGCAAATATACATTCTATATACTTACAGTGAGACTGTCCTCTCTCCGCAGAGGCAAACTCTTACCTGAACAATCCCTATCACTAGCTTTCCTGTAGAGATAGCTGATGCATCCAGCCCCCAAAGGGCAACTTGTCATCCTGTTGTGTTCCTGTAATAGACAAACAGAATAACCTACCATTCTGACTGCCTAAGCATATTCTGTACTTGTTCCATTCTGGAACCACATGACTAGCAATAGGCAAAGTCCCTCTCAATTACCAGGATACAGACTCTTTCCTATTCTAGCCAGACCCACAATTTAGGATGAAGAGGTGCGGAGTCCATCAAACTGGTGCTCGCAGTGTCCTTCCCTCTGCAGCACCAAGGCAATACATCTTCTCCTGGCGGCATGCTGTCATTGCTGGAGTCTTAGCAATAACTGGACTACTTGTGAAGGTCTGTAAGAACTCTTCATGGGCCCTTTCTCTTTGGCACCCCTTTTTCTGAAGAGACAATGAGCTGCTTCATTATTGGACCAGTGTGAAACATTCAGACAAGCTGAGCTACACCTGAGCTTTATTAGCAGACCCTACCAGTGGATTCTGCTCCTTGGTAGGCAGAAAACACTATAAATTTACCTGGCAATCTTCCTGGTAAGCAGAAAGACCCAAAAACAATACTCCCTTCTAGCACCTACCTATTAGGGTGCTACACTAGGCTAGGATGTTATTTTCCTCAACAAATACATGTTCTGAATGATAATCTATGTTTGTATGTTCACAACCCATAACAGGAGATTGGAGGACATGCACAAGCTAATCTACTCTTCCATCCCAGATCCGTCCTCTGTTATAGGAACTTACAGTTCGCAGCTCAGAGATCTGGAAACTGTTGCAGAAATGTCTGAAAGAACATTTTGGATGACCCAATTGCGTGCTTCCCTGGACTGACACAGCGGTTAAGCTTGAAGGGAAGTCTACCTGGGTCCATACTAGTCATTGGCGAAAGTTTGGAAAATATTGCTGTGAATCTTGGGGATGGGTCTTGAAAAGGATGGGGAGTGTTGAAGTCAACCTGGCACAAGAGAATTTAATACCCCATAACAAGTTACTAACTGAAAACCTATTTATTGCCCAGAAATCTGGTCATAGGCAATGCTGAATTTGTAGCAAATAACACCCTAGTACTTTGAGGATTCCCCTTGTGGCAATAGCAGATGTACAAATTGAAGCCAAACTTCAGGTAATACTTTAGAATTAGTTACAGCAAAGAGTTTTTTCCCTCTTAGGATAAAGGCTTTACATTAATAAATAAAAGCTGATCATTGCAAGCACTCCAGTCAGTCGTAAATGTTTTGTCTTATCCCTTTAACTGCTACATCTGCATACAACTGCATACATCTGCATAACTGCATACATCTGCTACAACTGCTACATCTGCATAACAGCTTGTCATTTGAAAAACAATATACACCCGGTCCATATATATTAGGGATCGACCAATTATCGACAATGCCGAAATATCGGGGGCCGATATGCATTTTCCCCGCTATATTGGAATTGGCCCCTGAAGTTACTGATATTGCCGATATTT
The DNA here is from genome assembly GCF_965119305.1 of Pelophylax lessonae. Taxonomy (NCBI): domain Eukaryota; kingdom Metazoa; phylum Chordata; class Amphibia; order Anura; family Ranidae; genus Pelophylax; species Pelophylax lessonae. The sequence goes on along the minus strand of NC_138769.1, from coordinate 146,132,532 downwards.
CGGGAAAGTGCTTGTACCAGAGTGATGCCTGCAGCTAGAGGCATCACCCCGGTACCGGCGTCCATAGCCGAAGTCGGCTGTCTTGTAATGACAACTGATGCGGCTGAGAAGCTGCTCGGCTGTCATTACAAGGAGCGGGAGGGGACGTCTCCCCCCACTCGCCGCCTTCCGCGGCTTGCCCGGGTCTCCCGTCCCACCGGGAGACCCGTGCATCCTACCTGCACGGCCACTGAAGAGAAGACCCGATTAAAGTTGCATTCAGCTCGGATCGGATCTCCATGTACTCGGCAGCAAATTCAAAAAAATGCGAGCATTCAAAACAGCCAAACTTGGCATTTTAAATGCTTTTAAGTGCAGAGGAGGAGTCTTTTAGACCCCCAGATCCTTCCACAATAGTACCTGTGAAGAAAAAAAAATTTTTAAATGTCCGAAAATATCGGTCAATATCGGCCGATACTGATATCCGATGACCAAAATATCAGTATCGGCACAAAAAAAAAAACGATATTGGTCAATCACTTGTAATGACAGCCAAGCGGCTTCTCTATAAGGGGTCCATAGTATATAGTGAACTTGGTGTTGAGTTGTTCACTTTAAGGTCAACACAGAGGACAAGGAGGCACTCTTTATGTCTAGAGGAAAACAGATTTTGCTTTTAAAAAAGACTGGATTCTTTCCTGGGTGTACTTAATATAAATGGGTACTAATATTTATAGGTAAAGTTGATCCAGGGAATATCTGATTGCCTCTCGGGGGATCAGGAAGGAATTTTTTATCCCCTGCTGTAGCAAATTGGATCGTGCTTTGCTGGGGTTTTTTCACCTTTCTCTGGATCAACTGCGGGTATAGGATTGTAGATATGGCATTATATGGTTGGGTTTTCATTAATGTTTTTTTTTTATTTTTTCATTGGTTGCGCCAGATGGACTATTGTCTTTTTTCAACCTGACTTACTATGTAACCAGTTAAAAATAAAAGAAAAAAAGCCTAAAAAGAAAATAATGCAGCCATCACATCTAAGAAAGCGTAAGCTAGCATATAAAAAATTATTTGCTTTTGGGTTTAATACCACTTTAGAGTTAACCTGTACTTTGGCCATACTAAAATGTACAAACACCTCTAACAAAAATCTGAGAATCACTACAGATCACGTATTTTAACCGCTGTTCAATAAAATGACACACTAGCTCAGTTTTTTTCAGGATGATTGCATAGTGTAAAGTAAAAGGTAACTATAGCAAAGGAACATCAAATTGATGTTGCTGACCTTAAATTGGCAAATTTGCCTTGTTTAACAATATGTGCGGATTACATAAAGCAGATGATCCCTTTATGTCTTTCAGAAAGCACACCTGGGAGATAATTAACTGTTATTCATGGAAAAACACTAAATATTCAACATTGAGGTAGGCAGGGAGACTCTTTGCCTCTGAAACCAGATGTACTGGGTATTTGCAGGGCTCAGGCTGCAGATTTTAGTGCATATTCTTATATTTATAAATGGGAGGAATCAGTTAAAGAAGAATTCCAGGTATGGATATTTTTACATAGTTACTTTGGTCCAGCTTTACCCAATGTAACTATGCATATGCTGTACCTGACTGATGCCCCTGGTAGCTGGAAATCACTGTAGCAGACACCATCATTCCAATGATGTCCACTAGCCCTGTGACGAGTGGCTGCCATGCTGCATTGTGAGCAATGAATGCAAAGTGTTCTTTGATTGGATAAGCTGGACGTGCGGAGTGGCACTGTCACACTCTACCTTGTCCAAACAAAGAATGTTTTGCACTGAATGGTGCCCATATTGAGTCTGCGACCTTCTGTGTTCAGTAGCAGCAGGAGAACCAGAAGCAAGTAGATAACAGTAGAGGTGCCTACTACAGTGATTTCCAGCTTCCAGGGAGTTTGGTCAGGTAAGATATACAGGTGCATTTCATAAAATTAGAATATCATGGAAAAGTTCATTTATTTCAGTAATTTACAGTTAGATCCATATACAGTATATTTGGACGCAGGCACACATTTCATACCTTATACTGTATGCCACCAGAGTAAAATGAAAATGAAATAATCCAAATTAATTTGAAGTGCAGAAATATCAAGTACAAATTTTAGAACTGCAACCATTTTTATACACAGTCCCTCCATTTTCAGGGAGTCAAATGTAATTGTACAAGTGTGCTTTGGATCATGAGCTGTTCCAAACCTTCTCAACACTTTTTTCTTCCCGTCATTCTGGTACAGGTTAATCTTATTTTCATCCATCCAAAGAATGCTTTTCCGGAACAGGTTTGGCTTTTTTAGATGTTTTTTTGGCAAAGTCTAATCTGGCTTTTCCATTATTCGCAACCATCTAACTGTTGGCCATATCAATAATGAAAAGGAGGCATCCGTCCCTGAAAGAAAGACAAAAAATTGCCAAATAGGCCAGAAGGGGGAAGAGGTGGGACTTTGAGTAATCAATAGTAACAGTGTAAAATAAAAAGTTATAAATGTATTAACATGAGTTAAAAAACATCCCCACAAAGTGGGATTTAAATGACAAATGGCTAAAGCAACCACATAAGCAATCAAACCCATGTAGCACATCACAGCATGGGCCTGACAGTATTAGTGCACAGCAGAGTACAGTCCCATTGGTTCTTGTCCAAAGCCCCAACTCGTTTCAACTTATCCAAGTCTTCTTTGCAGATGCATGGTAGACCTGTGCATGCTAATCAGTATCATTGGTGGAGCTGTGCCTCCTATAGGGGCTAGATTGGGGCTCCATCTGTATCCTTGCTCCCACAGGGACACAAAGCTGTACTTTCTAAGACTAGGTGTATTGCCTAAGCACTGGTCTCCACACACAGAGATATCAGTATTATCCTACAGTCCAGCAACCCCTGAAGAAGACTTGCATAAGTTGAAAAGCGTTGGGGCTTTGGACAAGAACCAATGGGACTGTACTCTGCTGTGCACACTGTCAGGCCCATGCTGTGATGTGCTACATAGGTTTGATCACCTATGTGGTTGTTTTAACCGTTTGTCATTAAAGTCCCACTTTGTGGGGATGTTTTAACTCACGTTAATAAATGTATAACTTTTTATTTAACACTGTTCCTATTGATTAAATTATTTTTGGCGTCACTCAAAGTCCCATCTCTTCCCCCTTCTGGCCTATTTGGCAATTTTTGTCTGGCTTTTCTATTCTTCAGGTTTATGAATGATTTGCACCTTGTGGAAAGGTTTGATAATGATACGCCCACCTTCTGGAGAGTGTCCTTCACTTGTCTGGATGTTGTGAATGGGTTTTTATTTACCATAGAGAGGATCCTGCGATCATCCACCACTGTTGTCTTCCGTGGATGTCTAGGTCTTTTTATGTTGCTGAGCTCACCAGTGCGTTCTTCTTTCCTCAGAATGTACCAAACTGTTGATTTAGCCACTCCTAATGTTCCTTATATCTCTCTGGTGAATTTGTTTAGTTTTTGAAGCCTTAAGATGGATACGCACTATACAACTTTTGTTGTTAGATTTCCTTTAGATTTACCTTCAACTATGTAGTGCAGGGGCCTGCCTAATTGCATACAAATTGAAAGTGTTTAGATTTGACCTCATATTATAGGGTTTTGGTAAATCTAAAGGAAAAAATCTAAAGACAATTGAATAGTGTGTATCCAGCTTTACAATGGCCTGTTTCACTTGCATGGACAGCTCCTTTGAACGCATGATGAAGGTTTCCAGCAATAGATTCCAAATGCAAATACCACACTTAGAATCAACTCCAGACCTTTTACCTGCTTAATTAATGAAGAAATAACGAAGGAGTAGCCCACACCTGGCTATGAAACAGCTTTTGATTCAATGGTCCAATTACTTTTGGTCCCTTGAAATAAGGGGGTGGCTATTCTTAAGAGCTGCAATTCCTAAACCCTTCCTCTGATTTTGATGTACATACCCTCGAATTAAAGCTGAGAGTGTGCACTTTTAGCCCATATCCATTATATAACTATAGCTTGAATATGTTTTGGTAAATACCTGAAAAAACTAAAATTGTGCCTGTGTCCAAATATATATGGACCTAACTGTAATTTAAAAAGTGAAACTCATATATATTATATAAATGCGTTACACACAGAGCGATATATTTCAAGCATTTTTTTCTTTTAATTTTGATGATTATGGCTTACAGCTAGTAAAAACCTAAAATTCAGTATGTCGGAAAATTAGAATATTACATAAGAACATTAAAAAAAAAAAAAAAAAAAAAAAAAAAAAAAAAAAAGGATTTTTAGTACAGAAATGCTGGCTTACTAAAAAGTATGCCCATGTACAGTATAGTATGCACTCAATACCTGGTCAGGGCTCATTTTGCATGAATTACTGCATCAATGCGGCACAGCATGGAGACGATCAGCCTGTGGCACTGCTGAGAAGCCCAAGTTGCTTTGATAGTGGCCTTCAGCTCATCTGCATTGTTGGGTCTGGTGTCTCTCATCTTCCTCTCGACAATACACCACAGATTCTCTATGGGGTTTAGGTCATGTGAGTTTGCTGGCCAATCAAGCACAGTGATACATCATGATTATTAAACCAGGTATTGGTACTTTTGGCAGTGTGGGCTGGTGCCAAGTCCTGCTGGGAAATTAAATCAGCATCTCCATAAAGCTGGCCAGCAGAGGGAAGCATGAACTAATCTAGGATTCCTGGAAGAGGACTTTGGACTTCATAAAACACAGTGGACCAACGCCAGCAGAGGACATGGCTCCCCAAATCATCACAGACTGTGAAAAATTGTGCATTTTATTTGGAAATCAAAGTCCCAGAGTCTGGAGGAAGAGTGGAGAGTGGAGAGGCACAGAATCCAAGTTGCATGAGGTCCAGTGTGAAGTTTACACAGTCATGTATATCACTCTGTGTGTAACGCATCTATATAAAATATACGAGTTTCACTTTTTGAAATTGAATTACTGAAATAAATTAACTTTTTGATAATATTCTAATTTTATGAGATGCACCTGTATAGGTATAGTTAAATTGGTATAAACTGGACCAATGTAGCGATTTAAAATTATCAACATTCATCTTAAAGTGCACCTGTTTTGGGGAATTCTTAAGTGTCTGTATGCAAACAGGTAGGCAGGTTGACATTACACTTTAAAAAAAAGTTTAATTGTTTTAGGGTATTTTTAATACCAATCTTTACCCCTTTTATAGATTTATTGCTGCCAAAATGTTAGGCTGAGGAAAGTTTAATGCCTTAGTGGTGGTCTGAGGAACTGATGCAAAGTTGAACCTGTTGCATCAAACTCTCAAGCCCATATGCCACGGAAAGTGTTGAAACTTTGCAGATCATATTGGGTAACTATTTGGGGCAAGCAGGCCTGGAAATTTCTAAAGTATGAGCAGGTGCCTCTAGGCCTGCACTTTATACTTGTTTTCAGACAGGTGTATTTTAAACTTTAAAACCTCCAATGTAGCTGCCAGTGGCGGCCCGTCCATTGGGGGCGCAGGGGTGCCGCCCCCCTATCCATGCGTCCAGCCCCCAAATCTACATGCAGGGTGCTGGATGCATGGATTCCAATGTGTTTTTTTTTTTTGAAGCACGTGATTAGAGTCAGAGGCTCTAATAGGCTTCAAAAAAGGATGGGTTCGGGGCGCAGAGCACACCCAATTGTGTGACAATAGCGAATTAATATTCACTATTGTTACACGGTCCTCCTCCTGGCCAATCAGGAAGCGGGTCCTGACATCCATTTCCCAATTGGCCGAAAGGAGAAGCCATGCCATTGGCCGAGGAGGAGGAGGGAGGAGACGCATAAGACTGAGGGGGAAGCCACCGCCTGGCTGCCCTCCACATGTCCAGGGTGAGTGAGCCGGCGACTGGGGGGCGGGGTTTGGTGTGCGGGCTGGTGTGGTCCAGGGGGGTATGGTGTGGTCCATCTGATGCCCCCCCCGGCCTGTGGAGCACCAGCCGCCACTGGTAGCTGAGCTTGTAGAAATTAGTGTAAACATAAAAAAAAGAGCACACTATGAGACATTAAACATAGCAATCAATAGGAAGACATTACATGTGCCACACTAAATAAACATACAATAAAATGTGCAATAAATAAAATAAACAATACATAGATTAAATCAAATAAAGTCCATACATAAAAAATATGAGGCTTGTTCCTCTTTTAATTTCATCCATGCACTTGGAGGGTATTTATTGCATGATGATCTGGAGTAGCATCTGTGCCCCGAAAGATGTCAATTCTGATGAAACGTGTATGGCGCAGCTATGTATCATGACGTCATTGCGCAACCGGAAGTAGAACAAAGGATTTGTCTGGACAGCTGCACTCCAATGCAACTATTTTTTGAAAAAGAGGATAAAAATACCACAGCATGCAGAAATACAGATAAAACAACTGACGCGTTTCACTCTACTAACAGTGCTTAATCATAGTGTGAAACACGTCAGCTGTTTGATCTGTACCTCTGCATGCTGTAGTATTTTTATCCTATTTTTCAATAAATATTTGCATTGGAGTGCGGCTGTCCAGACAGACCCTTTGTTCTACATGGCTTGCACATTGAATCTGCACCCTGCTGCACCTGTGCTGCTCTTCCTAGGATTATTGAAGGAGCTTCGATCTGGAGGGATATGTGTTCTCACTCAACTGGAAGTGTTCCCAGGAGATAAATTTGGCTGATTATTATCTTTGTTGTGCAGTATGTACTGTGATGTTACATAGTTAGTGAGGTTGAAAAAAGACACCAGTCCATCCAGTTCAACCTATGATGAGTGTGTGTGTGTGTTTGCTGTCAAAAGTACATTGTATAGCCATGTATGTTGTGGTTGTTAAGGTGCCCATCTAATAGTTTTTTGAAACTATTGATGATCCCTGCTGATTCCACTGCTTGTGGAAGAGAATTCCACATCCTTACTACTCTGACGGTAAAGAACCCTTTATGCAGTTTAACGTTAAACTGCTTCTCTTCTAAATTAGGAGAATGGCCACATGTCTTTTTAAATTCCCTTTCACTGAAAAGTTTGTTCCCTATGCTAGGGTCGCCAGTACGGTATTTGCACATTGATATCATATTACCTCTCATGCATCTCCCCTCCAGAAAGAATACGTTCAATGCTGGTAGTCTTTACTCATAGCTGAAGTTCTCCATTCCCTTTATTAGCTTTGTTGCCCTTCTCTGGACTCTCTCCAGTTCCAGCACATCCTTCCTAAGAACTGGTGCCCAAAACTGGACAGCATACTCAAGATGCAGCCAGACCAGAGTTTTGTAGAGTGGGAGAATTATTGTTTTATCTCTGGAGTAAATCCCCTTTTTTATACATGCCATCGCTGAGCTTGTTGTCTACTAGGACCCCCAGGTCCTTTTCCATATTAGATTCCCCCAATGGTTCTCCCCCTAGTGAGTAACTTGGCTTCATATTTCTGGCAATTTCACCCAAATGCATTAACTTACATTTTCCAACATTAAACTTCACTTGCCATGTAGATGCCCACCCCAAGACCATTTTGAGTTGCTGCAATGAAATTTCAGCAAAATTGAATAGCCTGCTGCATTATCTTCTTTACTTTGATTTTCGGGGTGTCTTTGAATTCAGCCATCTGTAGGTTGATAATTTTCATTTCCATCAAACAATGTGGTATCCTTTCCTTTCCAACACATTACATAGTCCATATCAGTATAGATATCCAGCATGAGATTTTTCCCCATTGAGATCTGATGTGTTTTCTGTGTTCCTCTAATTTTTTTGAGCAGTGTATAAAGGTGTTTTCCAGTACTGACAAGAGGCAACAATATTCTTACTTGTTTAAGTGCAACTTTTTTTGGTTTTAATACATTTATTTATTGGATTTACATGAGGTGTAGTGTTTGTTTGAATAAAAACTAGAAAATCCGCGCTTAGGATGGATAGACCAGAGTTGGGGAAGTATATATATATATATATATATATATATATATATAATGGAAAAAATTGGCTGCAGCCCACTTCAAAATATAGCCCTGGAGGGGGCTATATGATAGATGTAAGAAGGGAAAAGGGAAGTGATTGGCGCTGCCAATATGTGGAAGGAATGGTGGGTGTATATATATTGATAGAGAGAATGTTGGTTGATAAAATACCTCTAAAATTCTTATAAAAATGCCCTCTAAAATATATATATAAAAATTATTAAAACCAGCACGTCTATAATAAATAACCCCTTAATATCAGCAAAGGATGAATAAATATCATGCAGTAACGCTAAAAATTAGAACAATAATCACATGTAACCAGCATACGGCACTAAATAAATATGTGACTTGTACCTAAAAAGTACCTATAAATAAATTTAGTAAGACGATATAAAGTGCAGTATAAATTATAGTGCAATATGTGCCTTAAAAAGTGCCCGATAAATAAATAGGAGCAATGTGAAGTGCAATAGACTGAATATTAAAAAATGAAATGCAATAGGTGCCGTGAAGTGCACAATAAATGGATTGAAACGATGTGGAGTGCACTAAACGAAGTAGAAATGCAATAAGTGCCGTGAGTGCAAGGTAAATAAATGACAGGTAAAAAATCAACTCAAAAATGAATCACATATGGTGAATAAAAGTGCTGGGTGCTAATAGTTTAGTAACTCGCTCTACTCAAATTAAATAGGACCCAATAAGGTGGAGTATAAATAATTGATGAAAGTATCCAAACGAAAAAAGTTGAGTTGATTAAAAAATCAATAATAAATGTCTTAAACGCAAGTGATAAAAAACGACTTCAACAGGTGAATAAATCAATGAATATATAGTTCATAAAGATATATACAAAAAATGTATATAAATAAATGTGCAAAAAATGTGCAAATCAAGTGCAAAAAGAGTCCCCAGAAAGGTATTAGTTTAGGACAGTCCGCAGAAAAATGAATGGTGTTAATATCCGAGGTGACGTGGAGTGGTTATGAGAAAGGTGAGGATTCAGGTGCTCCCCTCTCCAGTAGATCCCGCGCTTACCAGAGACAGGTACCCCTGCAGGGGTGAAGCGCAGCTGGATACTAGGGATCGTTCCCGTGTAGCAGGGTTCCGGTCCCTGATCCTCTTTCAATACCTCCAATGTTCCAAGTCACACTCCGTATCAGCAGTGGTTAGCTTACATCAACCTCATAGTTCCACAAGAACCATCCAGGACATATATGGAAAGAATGCCGCATATAGTGAAGTATTGCTATCAAAGCCTTTATTAAGTAGCATAAAATCAGGTACTCACATATAACAAACAGTCCGAAAGCATCCGTCTGGCTTAGGAGCCGCAAGTCCCTCTCTAGCGGTGTACTTCCTGAACGCCGTGCGTTCCACCGGCCGGATATGCGTCTCAAGCTGACGGACCAGAAGAAAGCAGAAGTGATGTGGTAGTGTTTGTTTGCTTCTTTTTATCGCATTTGTGGCATGCAGAATGGCAGACTGAGGGGACAAAAATTTATGATGCTTCTTGCTAGCGGTCCTTGGTTTGAAGCTCATGCCCTGCCTATTAGTGTGTATTGACACCATGCCTTCTCTGTAATTTGAGAGTCATATACATCCGGTAAGCCTTTTGCTGTACTGTCAGAATGGTGGAGATTTACTGGGAGTGGGAATCGCATAGCCTGGATTTTGGATATTTGCATGCACATTTATTGCACTGTGTGGACTTTATTTGATTCAATTATTATGTTCATAAGATACAGGAGATCACCAAAACATTGCTCATATTTTTAAAAAGTATACTCACAGTGCTGGATTTTTTTTTTTCAGAATGTTTATTGTGGAAAAGAGTTTATACCTATTTGTATTAAAGCTAAAGTATAATTATATATATATATATATATATATATATATATATATATATATATATATATATATGAGTGCCTTGCAAAAGTATTCGGCCCCCTTGAACTTTTCGACCTTTTGCCAAATTTCAGGCTTCAAACATAAAGATATAAAACTGTAATTTTTTGTGACAAATCAACAACAAGTGGGACACAATCATGAAGTGGAACGAAATTTATTGGATATTTCAAACTTTTTTTAACAAATAAAAAACCGAAAAATTGGGCGTGCAAAATTATTCAGCCCCCTTAAGTTAATACTTTGTAGCGCCACCTTTTGCTGCAATTACAGCTGTAAGTCGCTTGGGGTATGTCTCTATCAGTTTTGCACATAGAGAGACTGAAATTTTTGCCCATTCCTCCTTGAAAAACAGCTCGAGCTCAGTGAGGTTGGATGGAGAGCGTTTGTGAACAGCAGTTTTCAGTTCTTTCCACAGATTCTCAATTGGATTCAGGTCTGGACTTTGACTTGGCCATTCTAACACCTGGATATGTTTATTTGTGAACCATTCCATTGTAGATTTTGCTTTAGGTTTTGGATCATTGTCTTGTTGGAAGACAAATCTCCGTCCCAGTCTCAGGTCTTTTGCGGACTCCATCGGGTTTTCTTCCAGAATGGTCCTGTATTTGGCTCCATCTATCTTCCCATCAATTTTAACCATCTTCCCTGTCCCTGCTGAAGAAAAGCAGGCCCAAACCATGATGCTGCCACCACATTGTTTGACAGTGGAGATGGTGTGTTCAGAGTGATGAGCTGTGTTGCTTTTACGCCAAACATAACGTTTTGCATTGTTGCCACAAAGTTCGATTTTGGTTTCATCTGACCAGAGCACCTTCTTCCACATGTTTGGTGTGTCTCCCAGGTGGCTTGTGGCAAACTTTAAACAACACTTTTTATGGATATCTTTAAGAAATGGTTTTCTTCTTGCCACTCTTCCATAAAGGCCAGATTTGTGCAGTATACGACTGATTGTTGTCCTATGGACAGAGTCTCCCACCTCAGCTGTAGATCTCTGCAGTTCATCCAGAGTGATCATGGGCCTCTTGGCTGCATCTCTGATCAGTCTTCTCCTTGTATGAGCTGAAAGTTTAGAGGGACGGCCAGGTCTTTGTAGATTTGCAGTGGTCTGATACGCCTTCCATTTCAATATTATCGCTTGCACAGTGCTCCTTGGGATGTTTAAAGCTTGGGAAATCTTTTTGTATCCAAATCCGGCTTTAAACTTCTCCACAACAGTATCTCGGACCTGCCTGGTGTGTTCCTAGTTCTTCATGATGATCTCTGCGTTTTAAACGGACCTCTGAGACTATCACAGTGCAGGTGCATTTATATGGAGACTTGATTACACACAGGTGGATTCTATTTATCATCATTAGTCATTTTGGTCAACATTGGATCATTCAGAGACCCTCACTGAACTTCTGGAGAGAGTTTGCTGCACTGAAAGTAAAGGGGCTGAATAATATTGCACGCCCAATTTTTCAGTTTTTTATTTGTTAACAAAGTTTGAAATATCCAATAAATTTCGTTCCACTTCCTGATTGTGTCCCACTTGTTGTTGATTCTTCACAAAAAATTACAGTTTTATATCTTTATGTTTGAAGCCTGAAATGTGTCAAAAGGTCGCAAAGTTCAAGGGGGCCGAATACTTTCGCAAATCACTGTATATATATATATATCTATATATACACATACACACACACACTATCCCACACAAGTGAGTACACCCCTCACATCCTCACATTTTTGTAAATATTTTATTATGAAGAAGAAATTAAACTTTGCTACAACATAAAGTAGTGATTGTACAGCTTGTATAACAGTGTCAATTTACCGTCCCCTCAAAATAACTCAACGCACAGCCATTAATGTCTAAACTGCTGGCAAAAAAAGTGACTACACCCCTATTGTTGCTCTACATAAAGATGGCCTAGGCTATAGGAAGATTGCCAAGACCCTGAAACTGAGCTGTAGCACCGCGGCCAAGACCCTACAGCGACCTCGCGGTGGTCAATCAAACAAGTTGAGTGCACGTGCTCAGCATCATATCCAGAGGTTGTCTTTGGGAAATAGATGTATGAGTGCAGCCAGCATTGCTGCGGAGGTTGAAGGGGTGAGGGGTCAGCCTGTCAGTGCTCAGACCATACGCCATGACATACTGAAGCAGAGCATGGTCTCCTACCTTCAGAGACTGGGCCACAGGGTAGTATTCCAACATGATAACTACCCCAAACACACCTCCAAGTGTCAGGGAACTTCTCACAAGAGAGTTGAATCTTCCGCCCACACTAATGCAGCGACACCCAGTGGCCTATTTAAACCAGCCTGCTCCAGCCATTAGTTGCTGGATGATCTTCAGCTTCCTGTTTCCTGAGTTCCTGTTTACTTGGATTACCTGTTACCGACCTGGCTTGTCTCACCTGTCTTGTCTCTCCTCCTGGCTCCGACCATCGGCTTGTTTTACCTACTCTGCTCCAGTCTGCTGTTCCCGTGTATGACCCCCGGCTTGCTCCTACGGACTCCTCTACTGCTTGATGAACTGTGTTTGACCCCTTGGCTTGACCTTGACCTCGCTCTTGTCGCACGCCTGGCTACCTCCTCCAGTCACCTTCAAGGTATCCTGCATTTCAGCACGCACTACGTGTCTACTACCACAGCAGTCACCTCTTCACCGGAGCTTGCCGCAGCTGGCGACCCCTGTTCCTTTGGGCACAGCATTCCCTGTCTCCACCTCCAGGGGTGCCTTGCACTTAGCCACAAGGGAAGCCCTCTCAGCACCTCGGCCTCTGATCAGGTACGTGATAGTATCATCCAGCCACAATATGTCAGAGGCCGACAGAGGTGCTTCCCAGCTCGAGGCTCTGTGCCAGCAAGTCCCAGCCCTCACTCAAGCAGTGACCAACCTACAGGATGGGTACTTCCAGTTGGAGGGTCGTTTACAGAACTTGGCAGTATCTTCCGCAACTACAGCTCCTCCTTCTGCAGGTCTTGCCTCAGCCTCACTGACTCCGGAGCGTCACTCACCCACTCCTATGGCTCCTCCTCCTGAACCAAGGGTGCCCACTCCAGAGCGTTTTTCGGGCGATCGGAGGAAGTTCAGGGCATTTAAGAATGCCTGTTCTCTCTACCTGGCTTTGCAACCAAGGACCTTCTCCCTGGAAACAGTTAAAGTGGGATTTGTCATCTCTCTGCTCTCCGATGAACCGCAGTCCTGGGCTCATCACCTGTTGGAACAAAAAAGTCCTGTCATCAACACTTTGGACACCTTTTTTGAAGCCATGGGCCAACTATATGATGACCCACAACGCAGGGCCACTGCAGAGGCCGCTCTCCATACCTTACAGCAGGGGAGGCGCCCTGCTGAAGACTACACTGCGGACTTCCGCAAATGGTCAGCTGATACAGAATGGAACGATGCCGCCCTCAGGTACCAGTACCGACTTGGCCTATCTGAGGCCCTCAAAGATGAGCTGGCACGAGTAGAAAGCCCCACCAGTTTGGAGGGCCTCATTCAGCTCGCCATCCAACTGGACAGACGCCTGCGGGAGCGGCGATCTGAACGTGTTCAGTCCTTCCGGCCTTCCTGGATGCTGCCTAAGGTCCCAGTTGTCCCTGCACCTATTCCGGCCACACCAGCTTCCTCTGAAGGAGAACCTATGCAAATTGGCATGGTTTGTTCTGCCCTGACCTCTGATGAGAGACTCCGCCGCAGGCGGGCTAACCTCTGCCTCTACTGTTGGGAGGCTGGACACTTTCTCCGAAACTGTCCTGTGAGGCCCAGTAAGTCTTCCCCACACAACTCCATGTATCAGCAAGTCTCAGGATCTTCCCTTACTCATCTTGTTCTCCATGTCTCCCTACAGGTAGCGAAAGGGGAGGTCCGACTCCCAGCAATAATTGACTCTGGGGCATGTAGTTGCTTCATGGATGTAACCCTTGCCAAGGACTTCCGGATTCCTATTCAGACTAAAGAACTTAAACTCAAGGTCCAGTTGGCCGACGGTACCACTCCTCGATCCGGGCCTGTTAGTCACGAGACGGTACCTATTCTTACCATTACTGACTGTGGCCATCAAGAGTTCCTGAAGTTTGATATTTTAAGTTCCCCCATGTTCCCCATAATTCTGGGGATACCATGGTTGCAGGCACACAACCCGCAGATAGACTGGATCCGAAGGGAGATCTTCTTTGGGTCCCCCTACTGCCTTCAGCACTGTCTGATGTCCAAACCTGTGTCTCATTCCAGTTGCCTGACTGTCCAGCCAGTCTCCGACTCCAGCCAGGACGTTCCTCCAGTTTACCATGATTTCCTGGACGTCTTTGACAAAAAGAAGGCCGATATACTACCACCTCATCGCCCCTACGACTGCCCTATCGAGCTATTACCTGGTGCAGAAGTTCCCTTTGGAAGGATTTTTCCACTTTCAGAGACTGAGCTTGAGGTGTTGCGCCAGTACATTGATGAAAACCTAAAGAAGGGATTCATCCGCCCCTCATCTTCTCCAGCTGGCGCCGGAATTTTCTTCGTAGAAAAGAAAGATCATACCCTCAGACCCTGTGTGGATTACAGAGAGCTCAATAGAATCACCATTAAAAACCGGTACCCTCTTCCGCTTGTTCCTGAGCTCTTTCAGAGGTTCCGTACCGCCCGGGTCTTTACTAAATTGGACTTGCGCGGTGCCTACAACCTAGTACGCATTCGCGAGGGCGATGAATGGAAAACAGCCTTTCGAACACGTTTTGGGCATTTTGAGTACCTGGTTATGCCCTTTGGTCTATGTAATGCTCCAGCTACCTTTCAGCACTTCGTGAATAATATCTTTAGAGAATACCTGGATAACTTCATGATTGTGTACCTGGACGACATTCTTGTCTTCTCCCCTACCCTGGAACTACATAGAATCCATGTCAAGAAAGTGCTGTCCACACTAAGGGTACACGGACTCTATGCAAAAGCAGAGAAGTGTTCCTTTGAAAAGACTTCTATACAATTTTTGGGTCTGATCATTTCCATTGATGGGGTAGCCATGGACCCCCAGAAGGTATCTGCAAACCTGGAGTGGCCAGCTCCCACAGACAAAAAGGGCATTCAGAGGTTCGTAGGGTTTGCGAATTTCTATCGGAGGTTCATCAAGGACTTTTCTGGCATTATCGCCCCGATTACCCAGCAAACCCACCAACACTGCCGCTTCCAGTGGTCCCAAGAGGCTCAAGAGGCTTTTGATAAATTAAAGGCGTTATTCACTTCTGCCCCTGTCCTGCAGCATCCCGACCCCGCCCTGCCCTACGTACTGGAGGTTGATGCATCTGAAGTCGCCACAGGGGCCGTCCTATCTCAAAGTCTGGGCCCTAAAGCACTTTTACATCCAGTGGCTTTCTTCTCCCGAAAGCTCTCTCAGCCGGAAAGGAACTATGATGTTGGGGATCGGGAACTGCTGGCCATCAAAGTCGCTCTGGAGGAGTGGAGATATCTCCTGGAGGGTGCAGCGCACCCAATTATGATTTTCACCGACCATAAGAACTTGGAGTATCTCAGATCTGCCAAACGCTTAAGACCACGACAGACCAGGTGGGCCTTGTTTTTCTCAAGGTTTAATTTTCACCTCACTTATCGCCCAGGATCCAAGAATGGTAAAGCGGATGCTCTGTCACGAATGTTCCCTGAGACCCCAAATACTGCCACCCCCAGCACCATTCTGTCTCCCCAGAATTTTCTTCTTATCCAGCCTGATCTAAGGGCAACCCTGGAACAGGTTTCTGCCCGGTGCCCTGAGTCCGAAATCCCCACACTTAGAAGGCAGGAAGGTCATTTGTGGCACGGGGATAAGATTTTTGTACCCGAGGGAGCCAGAGTCCAGGTTCTTAAAACGTTCCACGACCACCAGCTGGCAGGCCTTTTGGGGTCCGCAAGACATTAGAACTGATCCAACGTTCCTATTGGTGGCCCAACCTTAGACAGGACTGCAAAGACTATGTAAGTTCTTGTACGACCTGTACCCGAAGTAAAGGAAGTCTCACGCAGACTTGGGGCTTGCTAAGATCTCTGCCTGTTCCGGACCAGCCTTGGAGGATGTTGTCTATGGACTTTATTGTAGAACTGCCCCCTTCTGAAGGTTTTTCCACTATCCTGGTAGTTGTAGACCGCTTATCAAAGATGGCACACTTCCTGCCTATGGTGGGCACTCCCTCAGCCATGGACACAGCACATATCTTCATCAAGGAGATTGTAAGGCTACACGGCGTACCAAACAGTATTGTCTCGGACAGGGGGTACAATTCACTTCTCGATTCTGGAGGGCCCTTTGCAAGGCTTTGGATATCAAGATTTGCCAATCTTCTGCCTATCACCCCCAGAGCAATGGCCAAACGGAGAGAACAAATCAAACGTTGGAACAATACCTTCGTTGTTTTTCTTCCTTCTCACAGGATAATTGGGTGGCCTTACTGCCCTGCGCAGAGTTTGCTTACAATAACTCTATTCATGCCACCACCAACCAGTCCCCATTCTGGGCCAATTACGGCTTTCACCCCTCTTTTTTACCCAACCCTGTGCCAGAAGCAACGGTACCTGCGGTTCAGGATAGATTAACCTTTATCCAAGAGAACTGCCTAACCCTCCAGGCAACCATGCGTAAAGCGCAGGAAGATTACAAGAGGTCATATGACAAGAAGAGAAAGGAGAATCCAGCCTTGAAAGTGGGGGATGAAGTGTGGCTCTCCACGGCAAACCTCAAACTACCCTGCCCATCACGGAAGTTGGGTCCAAGGTACATTGGCCCTTTCAAAATCAAGAAGGAAATCAACCCTGTGGCCTTCGAACTTTCCTTACCGGATTCCTACAGGATCCATCCGGTTTTCCATATCTCCTTGCTCAAGTCTGCCTCTTCTGGCCCTTTCTCAGGAAGGGGTAATCCACCACCACCTCCCATCTCGGTGGGTGAGGAATTTGAGTATGAGGTAGAGGCCATCCTAGACTGCCAAAAGAGGGGAAGACAGGTCCAATACCTGATTAAGTGGAAAGGGTATTCACCTGAGGAACGTTCATGGGAGCCTGCAAATAACGTTCATGCCCCCAAACTTCTTAGAGAATTTTTCAACAAGCATTCTGAGAAGCAGGCCCAATTGGGCATCCGGAGGCTGCCCTTTGGGGGGGGGGGGCACTGTCAGGGAACTTCCCACAAGAGAGCTCAATCTTCCGCCCACACTAATGCAGCGACGCCCAGTGGCCTATTTAAACCAGCCTGCTCCAGCCATTAGTTGCTGGATGATCTTCAGCTTCCTGAGTTCCTGTTTACTTGGATTACCTGTTACCGACCTGGCTTGTCTCACCTGTCTTGTCTCTCCTCCTGGCTCCGACCATCGGCTTGTTTTACCTACTCTGCTCCAGTCTGCTGTTCCCGTGTATGACCCCCAGCTTGCTCCTACGGACTCCTCTACTGCTTGATGAACTGTGTTTGACCCCTTGGCTTGACCTCGCTCTTGTCGCACGCCTGGCTACCTCCTCCAGTCACCTTCAAGGTATCCTGCATTTCAGCACGCACTACGTGTCTACTACCACAGCAGTCACCTCTTCACCGGAGCTTGCCGCAGCTGGCGACCCCTGTTCCTTTGGGCACAGCATTCCCTGTCTCCACCTCCAGGGGTGCCTTGCACTTAGCCACAAGGGAAGCAATCTCAGCACCTCGGCCTCTGATCAGGTACGTGATACCAAGACTCCAAGACAAACACTGCCTTGCTAAAGAAGCTGTGGGTAAAGGTGATGGACTGGCTAAGCATGTCCCCAGACCTAAACCTTATTACGCATCTGTGGGGTATCCTCAAAGAGAAGGTCTCTAACATTTAACAGCTCCGTGATGTCATCATGGAGGAGTGGAAGAGGACTCCAGTGGCAAACTGTGAAGCTGTGGAGAACTCCATGCCCAAGAGGGTTAAGGCAGTGCTGGAAAATAATGGTGGCCACACAAAATATTGACGCCTAGGTCTTAATTAGGACGTTTTCACTTAGGGGTGTACTCACTTTTGTTGCCAGCAGTTTAGACATTAATGGCTGTGTGTTGAGTTATTTTGATGGGGACAGCAAATTTACACCGTTATACAAGGTGTACTAACTTTTTTGAGATACTGTATATATACATACACATATATACACACACACACACATACACATATATACACACACACTAAATTACTAAAAGTATTGGGATGCCTGCATTTACACACACACATGAACTTTAATGGCGTCCTAGTCTTAGTCCGTAGGGTTCAATATTGAGTTGGCCCATCCTTTGTAGCTATAACAGCTTCAACTCTTCTGGTAAGGCTGTCCACAAGGTTTAGGAGCGTGTCTATGGGAATGTTTTGACCATTCTTCCAGAAGCGCATTTGTAAGGTCAGGCACTGATGTTGGAGAGAAGGCCTGGCTTGCAGTCTAAGCTCTAATTCATCCCAAAGGTATTCTATAGGGTTGAGGTCAGGACTCTGTGCAGGCCACTCAAGTTCCACCACCACAAACTCGCTCATCCATGTCTTTATGGACTTTGCTGTGTGTACTGGGCCAAATCATCTGAAGGGGGAATATGGTGTTGTTTTTAAGGGTTTGGGCTTGGCCCCTTCCTTCCAATGAAGGAAACTCTTAAGGCGTTAGCATACCAAGATATTTTGGACAATTTAATGCTCCCCACTTTGTGGGAACAGTTTGGGGTTGGCCCCTTTCTGTTCCAACATGACTGCACAACAGTGTACAAAGCAAGATCCATAAAGACATGGATGAGCGAGTTTGGGGTGGAGAAACTTGACTGGCCTGCACAGAGTCCTGACATCAATCCAATAGAACACCTTTGAAATGAATTAGAATGCACGCTGCCAGCCAGGCCTTCTCTCTAACATCAGTGCCTGATCTCACAAATGCACTTCTGGAAGAACGGTCAAACATTCGCATAGACAAACTTCTAAACCTTGTGGACAGCCTTCCCAGAAGAGTTGAAGCTGTCATAGCTGCAAAGGATTGGTCAACTCAATTATGAACCCTACAGACTAAGACTAGGATGACATTAAAGTTCATGTGCGTGTAAAGGCTTTTGGTAATATAGTGTATACATTTTTTTGGATATAGAGCCAAACACATTAGGTAAATGTATAAGTTCTTATCCCATGTCCTGCAGACTGCAGATTCTTGTAAAAACCCTCCCTTCTTGCCACCTGATGTTGCCCTGAGCAGTTATATTTCGGTGCTGTATAGGATAACAGAAGTCGCTGTTCGTGTGAAGAGTTGGGCTGCTAGCCCCGTCCCCTTCTGATAAACTTTCAACTTTAACCGCTTGCCGACTGCTCACAGTATATTTACTGCGGCAGTCAGCCCCTCACAGGCAGAGCGACGTAGGTCTACGTCGCTAGCCTGTGAGGCTCTGGGGAGCAAGCGTGCGCCCGCGGAGGCGCGCTCCCGCGGAGGCGCGGTCACGGACCCCCCCCCGCGCGTGTGACCGGCGGACCCGATGTCCGCCGGTCACTCGGCGATCGTCGGGGGAGAGGGAGAAAGTCAGGCGGCTTGTGTAAACAAGCTGCCTGTCATTCTCCCCTGTGTATGAAGGATGATCATACGGTTCTACTATGTAGAAACGTTGATCACTGTTCATACATCTGAAGCCACAGCCAATCACAGTAGAAAGCACGCCCCTAGGGACATAAATAGCCCTTCCCTTTCAAAAAAAGTTAACCCCTTCACTGCCAGTGTATTTTTACAGTAACAGTGCATATGTATAGCACTGATTACTGTAGAAATGTCACTGATAACCCCAAAAGTGTCAAAAATTTCAGTCAAGGGTCCGATCTGTCCGCCGCAATGTCGCAGTACCGCAAAAAAAATCGCAGATCGCCGTCATTACGCGTTAAAAAAAAAACAACAAAAATGACATAAATCTTTCCCTTTGTTAGTAAACGCGATAACTTTTGCGCAAACCAATAAAAATACGCTTTTTGCGATTTTTTTTACCAAACATAGGTAGCATAAAACAAATTGGCCAAAAATGTTAAAAAATTTTGATTTTTACATTTTTTTGGGGAATTTCATATAAAAAAATGTGAAAAATATTGCTACTTTTGCAAAATTGACGCTCTTTTTTTGTTTATAGCGCGTGATCAAAAAATCGCACAGGTGATCAAATACCACCAAAAGAAAGCTCTGTTTGTGGGAAAAAAAGGACGTCAAATTCGTTTAGGTACAGCGTCGCACGACCGCGCAATTGTCCGTTAAAGTCACGCAGTGCCGAATCGCAAAATACCCCCTGGTCGTTTAGCAGCCAAATCCTCCGGGGCTTAAGTGGTTAAAGAAAAGTAGAAAAGAAGATTTTTTTTAGGTTTTTGTTCATGTATAAGAGATTAACTGAATGTAAATAATTTTACCACTGTACAGTCGTGACCAAAAGTTTTGAGAATGATACAAATATACATTTTCACAAAGTATGCTGCTTCAGTGTTTTTAGATCTTTTTGTCAGATGTTACTATGTATGCTGAAGTATAATTACAAGCATTTCATCAGTGGCAAAGGCTTTTATTGACAATTACATTACATTTATCCAAAGAGTCAATGTTTGCAGTGTTGACCCTTCTTTTTCCAGACCTCTGCAATTCACCCTGGCATGCTGTCAATCAACTTCTGGGCCACATCCTGACTGATGGCAACCCATTCTTGCATAATTATTGCTTAGAGTTTGTCAGAATTTGTGAGGTTTTATTTTTGTTCACCTGCCTCTTGAGGATTGACTACAAGTTCTCCATGGGATTAAGGTCTGGGGAGTTTCCTGGAAATGGACCAAAAATGTCAATGTTTTGTTCCCCAAGCCATATAGTTATCACTTTTGCTTATGGCAAGGTGCTCCATCATGCTGGAAAAGGCATTGTTCGTCACCAAGCTGTTTTTTGGATGGTTGGAAGAAGTTGCTCACGGAGGATGTTTTTTTACAATTCTTTATTCATGGCTGTGTTCCTAGGCAAAATTGTTAGTGAAATGAAACAAATCACCGCTCTGAAAGCAATCAACTGAGCCGGATGGATCCCGAGCAGCTGTGGTAGTCCTGTAGGAATGGCACCTCACCAAGGTCCGTGACCTGAGAGATCCATGTAAATGAAGAAGAAAGTGGCACTTCCAGACCCAGGAACTTGGAAACTTGAGTTTTATTCTTCAAATCAAAGGTACAACATCAGACAAGATCACAAGATCACAAGTTTGTCTTGTGATCTTGTCTGATGTTGTACCTTTGATTTGAAGAATAAAACTCAAGTTTCCAAGTTCCTGGGTCTGGAAGTGCCACTTTCTTCTTCATTTACATAAAATTGTGAGTGAGCCCACTCCCTTGGCTTAGAAGCAACTTAGAATGGTCTCAGCATGCTTTAGGTTGGCATAACACAGGACTGATGGTATTGCTCACCTTTTCTTCTTCTCTGGACAAGGTTTTTTCTGAATGCCCCAAATAATCGTAAAGGGGATTCATCTGAGAAAATGACTTTACCCCAGTCCTTAGCAGTCCAATCCTTGTACTTTTTGCAGAATATGAGTCAGTCCCTTATGTTTTTCCTGGAGAGAAATTGCTTCTTTTCTGCCCTTCTTGACACCAGGCCATCCTCTAAAAGTCTTCGCCTTACTGTGCGAGCAGATGCACTCACACCTGCCTGCTGCTATTCCTGAGCGAGCTCTGCACTGGTGGTACCCCGATCCCACAGCTGAATCAATTGTAGGAGACGGTCCTGGCACATGCTGGACTTTCTTGGGCACCCTGAAGCCTTCTTCACAAATACAGTGGCAATGTTTTTTATGGGATTAGGTTTATTTTCATAGCAAAGAGAGACTTTGCAATTAATTGCAAGTCATCTATCTGATCACTCATAACATTCTGGAGTATATGAAAATTGCTATCATAAAAACTGAAGCAGCAGACTTTGTGAAAATTAAAATTTGTGTCATTCTCAAAACTTTTGGCCACATCTGTATGTCATTTTTTTTAAACACCTTGTTTCTATGTATAGATTACATGGAATCGGTCATTTTTGAGTTACATAAAAGTCTCTGCTTACTGCTTCACAGTGCTACACAATGGTTATGCTTTACTGTTCCTACTTATATTGTAGGTCTGAATCAGCTGACTCTGAAAACAATTTACTCCCTGTGTGGATGATACTTTACAGTATCTCGACAATTGGTAGGCAGTCAAAACTGTTGCTGCTAACCTACCTGCCATCTAGCGATTAATCTAACAAAAATAAAACTCTACATTTAAAACAGTAACAAAAATGTGAAATACAATATGCATACAACCATCTAGAATTGTGCAAATCATGTTAAAAATGTATCAATAAATGCTGCAAAATCAAGTTAACTTACCCACTCACAAAAAAAAAAAAGACACTTTCGTTTCCCTTAAAACACCCATTTCTACCAACAGTCTCAGTTTAAGCTTTTGCATCATATATTCCAAAAGGCTAAAATGAAACACACAAAGATAACCACCTGAGAAAAGGAACATGTTAGAAATAACCAAGTTTATTGTAAGCCTGGTAGAAAAGGCACACAGATCACATCCAAAGCACAAAGTATTAGTATGAACAGTATGTGATCACTGGGCTGAATGTTTAGAGGGGAACAGCTAACATAACTGGGCTTGCTAATGGTTCATGAGAAGTGTATGAGAAAATGAAGCAATGTCAGACATCATCAGCCAATGGGAGCAGTAAAACTAGCAGAATCAGCCAAATTCAAAGTTACAATCAAATTACAGTGTTTGCTTTTTTCTTCTCTGTGTTAACTTCCATAATTTGTTGCCCATTCGTTTTTCAGTGCTACGAAGTATACCTATAGAGGAAGACAGCTGAAGCTCAAACTCAACTATACATGATCCTATGCCCTGCAGCTCTTCACTTGTGTCCAGCAGTAAAGCTCTTACCTCGCTCTGTTTTCCATTGTGGAGACCTAAATTAAGTTCATGCCAAAATATCAGCATCATTGGAACTCCATTAACTAACCATGGAAGGGATGTTTTACTGGCAGCATCTCATGAAACCCTGAGTCTCTCCCAGTGGCACTTGTGCATTAACTGGGAGGGCAAACAAAAATCCTAACTACAAATTCTCTAAAATGTGATATTTGTAGAAGAACCAATATCATTACAAGCTACTTTGTGTTCCAGCTGGGTGCCCTCCAAGTGCTATGTTACAGTCAATGTCTTCATGAGCAATTACATGCAAATGACCATGAATAGGTGCGGACAATGTCAGGCTCCCATTGATCTCAAAAGGGCTTCCCACCCACAGCTAATAGCAAGGAACCCAGATAAGTCTCCCATGGATAATTGCAAACCGCCAAAAGAAAAAAAGGGGGTGTGTCTGACCAAATATTTTAGATTTAAGAGTAAATTAAAGTAGTAGTAAAGTCTAAGGTTTATGTTTTACCTACAGGTAAGCCTATAATAGGGCTTACCTATAGGTACAGTAAATATCTGTAAATTTGCACCGTTTAGGAGATATTTACTTGGGTAGCAGCCGGTGATGTCACTGGTGCATGCGCTCTGAAGGAACGGCATACCCATATCTTTTCTTCAGAGCTCTGTGGCGTAAACCATGACTCCCGCGCGCATGCGTAGGAGTAACGTCATCGCAGCCTGGCCATTCAAAGGCTCGGAGCCCACAAACCTAGAAGAAAGACCGGGGGAAGATGGAAGCCCTGTCAGCGGTGACAGCACGCTGCCGGAGGGCTTCATTTTAAGGTAAATTTCACATAATGTGCTGGTATGCAATGCATACTAGCATATTATAACATTGCCTTGCAGGGGAAAAGTATTTTTTTTTTTCATTTTCAACTTTACTACTGCTTTAAACATGACAAACTCAGGGGTCTATTTGGCTGCAAAGTTACAGTATATGTAGACACACTGCACAACTAATATAACAGGAAATTGGAGATAAGACTATGAGAATGCTGTGCCAGAAGCAGGCTCTCAATCTCTGTTTGTAATTGGGAGCCAAGGGGATGGGCTTTCTTTCGTGTGACCGCTGTATGAGCCAATCACAATGATCACATGATCTGGACACTGCCTCTGCCTCCCAGAATTAGGACCCACTTAAAGGGTTTGGAGGCAGTGGGAAGGACTTAGTATAAAAACCTCCAAATGTTAGCATGTCATGAGATTAGATTCCCTACCAATTATTTTAAAAGTCTGATAACTGGGGGGAAACAAAATTAGTATTTTAGTACTACATATGTAAAACCAGTTGTGCATCGGAAAAGCTAGTGCCACCACAAAAGCATATATGAAAATCACGGGCATAATATTTGATATCTATGTAAAATGGTGGTATCCACTGAAGAAATGTTGGCACTGTAACCATAGAAAACCACAACTGAAAATAAGTTCTAACATCAGAATCACCAAGTTGACACAACCAAATCACCTAATGGGTGTTGTTTTTTTTCTGCCCCAGAAATCTGCAGAATCTTTCCACCCAGTGAGGAATCAGCTCCATAAGCAAGAGTAAGAAATCTCCTAGCAATTTTGTTGGTAGCATCAAGATGGCAATAATGTAAGAATGTTACAAACTGAATTTTAATATTTAATTACTTTTAGGTTGTGGGTGGCTGTGCCTAGCTTGTAGTATAAAAACTGAATTTTGAAGGTCCTCTGAACACTGCGCAACTGCCAATGGTCGCTGATTTGCCAGGACATCCTTGGGCTCCGCTAACTGATTGGGCAGGATGTAAGTGGGTAGAGGTTATTGGAGATATCTGAAAAAAAAATCAGTTTGATGGTTCTAGATAGATAAAAGGCCCAAATCGCCCTAGAACCTGCCATGTTGGATAGTTTTTACTGGTATAAGGCCAGTACATCAGAGCATTAAATGCACACATATACATTACTTTCAGTACTATTTCACCTATAAATATTTACATTCTTTACCACATGCATTCTATCAGTTCATTTAGTGCTCATACCAAGGTTAACTTCACCCACAGGACATACAAATATATCTATATAAAACTAAATTAGAACATCCTACAATCCACATGAATCTTTACTAAATATATTTGCTATTTATTTCATAAAAAAAAAAAAAACACATTTTAATTTGTATTTCTAGTTTTTGGCAGAACACGCCAATACTCTTATGTACGTCATACAGCTTTAGCAGCAGTTTTAGGTTCAGCATTAATGTAAACATTTTTCAGTGCTTAGTAATATATCAAAATGTCACAGTTATTGTTTACAACATATGCAGACTCATAATATCCAATTTATAAAAACAATTCACATCATAATTTCTTCATTGGGCGCACTGGGGGCATATGGTGTAGATTATTGTTTGCAGGGTGAACACGATTTATACATATATACAAAATTTGGGAGTGCTCTTATGCAAAAAAAAAAAACAAAATAAAAGGTAAAATGGGCATATAATAAAAATAACAACACCATCATGTTGTGAAACCATTGAAGGCATCACTTACAAGGAGACGTGTGGATACATACTATAATAATATGTCATTTTCATAAATTCCATTTATAGAGTGATGATGATACTATTTCTTTTTTTTTTTTTTACTTTAAATCACATCAGAATTCATAACAAACTTGAAAAATATCTGAAAACATATGGGTATCGCATTGCCCTAGCTATCCTTAGAACAAAAAAAGGCATTCTCTTACTTGCAATGGTGTGCTAGTGAGTGGTAATAGTATTTTACTTATACACGTATTTTCACATTTCAGAGTTTGTATTCTTTTTTGGTGATTTAAATTAGGCACAGAATTTTGAGGTGCAGGAACTTTAAAGCCAATTAAATTCACACTCAAAAAGCCAAAAGATCCCACCTGAATCGGCCCCCTTAGTAACCCTTACAACCAACCTAAAAAAAGTTAACTCATAACCTAATAATTCATATAATCTTACCATTCATTTCAACAGATATCTTCCTTTAAGTTTTTATTTGCATGTAATGTTTTGTTGGTATGTTATTTACCTGTTAAATCTTCCCCATTAGTAGAAATTCAAAAGCCCTGAAACTGCTGCTGGGCTCCGCCATCTTGGATGTGATGTCAACAGCCCCAACAGACTCAGCTATCTCTCAGTGGACACTAAAGATTTCCCCTTGTTTATCCCATGTGAGCTACATTAAATGGTATGTAGAGAGGTCAAAGGGAGTGGTGGAGGAACTGGGCCTGCACAGAGAAGCAAATCATTTATAGAAAAAAAATAACCTAAAATACTTGATTTTTCTGTGTTTTTACCTGCAAATTCTTAAGTTAGTGACAGAAAAATTGATTTGCTAAAGGCAAAAAGACCTCAATTTGTAACAAACACAACTGCCTTTGATCTCCATTTGGTTGAAAAAAGTTACTGAAATTAATGAAACAGAAGATCTGGTGGCCATGGAGGGGGGGCTTTTGAGAAAATGTCCTCAAAAAGTGGTTCTACTGGCACAACTTTACTTCTCTGCTGAGTATTCATACCGGGTGGGTTGAATTAACACCCTGTGGCATTTGGAGACTGCCTTACTGGTTTGCAGTACCTGGGGAGACATAGGGATGGATGTTGATCCTATAACTTTCCGTACCCTGTTTCCCTTCTCCCCCCACTCTTTTTTTTTTCTTTCCCGTTCTGTCTTATTCATTCTCTTTTCCGTACTTGAACTTACTCGAAAAACACAAGGTACAGAGATGACTGCCCGAGTAGTCTCCTGGGGTTACTTTACATGTACTATCTGTTCCATGCCTTTAAAGGACTTTGAGGTTGATTTACTAAAGGTAAATCCACTGTGCACTACAAGTGCACTTGGAAGTGCACTGCAAGTGCAATTGGAAGTGCAATCGTTGTGGATCTGAAGGGAAGATCTGAAATGAGGGGAAGCTCTGCTGATTTCTATCATCCAATCATAGAAAAAGGCACAAACCTTTTCTATTTATTTTCTGACCTTGACGGACTTGGGGTGAGCAAACAGCGATCTGATTGGGCCACCCATGTGAAAGAACCCTTATTGTAAGCCAAAATATCAAGTTAAAGTTGGGGTTGGAGTTGGGGTTGTGGAAGGTTACTCTACTTCTTCACTTGCTCTCCGCACTGAAAACCTTGCCTCCTGAACTACCTGTTGCCACATTTTTGGCACTAAAAACTAACCGATCTAATAAACATCTCATCTGTCATGAGGATACTGAATCTATAAGGAATCACGAGGAATGAAGAATAAATGGATTTTTGTAAAATCTTACTGTAAAATCCTTTTCTCTTAAGCTCATTGACAGACGCAGTCCTCTTGATTAATATCAAATTGGGTTATACTTCCCTCTACAAGAGTAGGACACTAGGCAGAAGGAAAACGTTCTGGCCACACCTTAGGGGCAGTCCCAGAGGGTATATCCGCTCTCTCTCTGCTACAGGATGTTAGTTATGTCACAAAGCAGTGTCAGAGAATTTAACCCAACCCAACTCAAAAGTAGAGGGGCGGGTACTGCGTCTGTCAATGAGCTTAAGAGAAAAGGATTTTACGGTAAGATTTTACAAAAATCCATTTTTCTCTGTCGCTCATTGACAGACGTAGTCCTCTTGATTAATATCAAATTGGGACGTCCCAAAGCAGTGCCACAAATGAGGGGTGGGATAACAGAAATCAAAATTTAAATCCAGAAGGCCCAACCGGTGCCGACTAGAAGTCTTAAAGGCTCATCAAACCAAAGGATGAGACTCAACTGAAAACCCAACAGAAAAAAACCCTCGAGGTAGACCAACGGTCTCCTCAAATTGCGGCCTGCAAAACCTTGCGGCCAAAAGAGGCATCCGCTGATGCCAACACATCAACCTTATAAAATTTTGTAAAGGTATGAACCGATGACCAGGTAGCCACCTTGCAAACCTGGACCACTGACGCCTGATGGCGGAAGGCCCAGGAAGCTCCAAGTGGAACAGGGAACGGAGGATTCCGACCCTTAATAGAATAAGCCTGTACCACCGTCTGTCTGATCCATCTGGAGATAATCGCGGCAGATGCAGGCAACCCCTTTTTGGGGCCATCCGTGATCACAAAAAGTGAATCCGTTTTACGAAACGAGTCCGTAGTTTTCAAGTATACCCTGATTGCCCGAACCACATCCAAGGAATGTAACGCAAACTCCCGAGGATGACTGGGCTTAGGACACAAGGAAGGTAGCACAATATCTTCATTCAGATGAAACTCTGAAACCACCTTAGGAAGGAAGGATGGATTCGGACGAAGAACCACCTTATCCCTATGAACCACCAGATATGGGGAATGATAGGATAATGCGGCCAGTTCTGACACCCTGCGTGCAGAAGTAATGGCCACCAAGAAGGCCACCTTCTGGGATAACGTAAGCAAGGGAATCTCCCTGATATTTTCAAAGGGAGGTTTCTGAAGAACCGACAACACCAAATTAAGATCCCAGGGCGGTAAGGGCGCACGCACTGGCGGGGCCAGGTGCCGCACCCCCTGGATGAAATTCCGCACCAAGGAATGGGTAGCCAAAGGTTTCTGAAAGAAAATTGCTAACGCTGAAACCTGACCCTTGACAGTACTCAAGGCCAGCTTCTGCTCAACACCCTGTTGAGGAAAAGCCAAGATTCGGGTCACAGAATAGGCACATGGAGGAAATCCAAGGGATTCACACCACGCAATATAAGACTTCCATGTGCGATGATAGACTTTTCTGGAAGTCGCTTTCCTTGCTTTAATTAAAGTAGGAATAACTGAAGTTGACAATCCCTTGTCCTTCAGCACCTGAGTCTCAATAGCCAGGCCGTTAAAGCCAGCGATTGTAAAGCAGGATGGAAGATCGGTCCCTGAGACCGCAGATCCTCCCTGAGAGGAAGTCTCCAAGGAGCGTCCGCGACCAGCCTGACCAAGTCGGCGTACCCGGGTCGACGAGGCCAGTCCGGAGCTACCAGGATAACTGGAATTCCCTCCACCTCTATCCTGCGAAGAAGTTTCGGCAGCAACTTGAGAGGAGGGAAGACATACAGTAGCTGATACTGTCCCCACGGGGCGACCAGCGCGTCTGCTGCGTCCGCTCGAGGATCTCGGGAGCGGGCTACCCCCAGTGAGATCCTTTATAATCTCATCCAAGGTGGCCCCAAACAGGCGATCCCCTTGAAAAGGGAGATTAGCCAAAGCTTTTTTGGAACCTTGATCCGCCGACCAGCACTTTAACCACAACACGCGTCTGAGGACCACTGCTGAAACCGATGCACGCCCTAACAAGGGAGTGGCGTCCAGGGCGGCGTCACAGATGAACTGTAGTCCTTGTATAATCTGCTCCATCAAATCGGATACTGCCGGGGGGATACTTCTCCCTTTTAGGTCACGGCGTAACAATTTGGTCCATTCTGTCAATGTTTGTGAAACTAAACCAATGGCAACCACTGGCCTAAAGGTTGACCCTATCAGGGAAAAAATGGAGCGGGATTCCGCTTCCACTTTACGATCCACCGGATCCCTAAAGGACGGAGCATCCTCCAATGGGATAACAGTGGCTTTATTTAGTCTGGAAATCGGTGAGTCCACCACTGGTGGTACCGTCCATTTTTTTAAGGAGGGATTCCTCAAACGGATAGCGCCTAGCAATGCGTTTGGAAATAGCAGGGGTTCGTTTTGGACGACCCCATTCTTCTTTAATTAGATTACCAAAACATTTGGGCAAGGGAAAAACCTTCGCCATTTTGGTAGGCTTGCTAGTACCAAAAGGAATTTCAGTATCAGCTACCTCTGCCGGTGTAACCTCAAGACTTAAGGTTTCCCGGACAGACACAACTAGTGCGTCCACCAACTCTTCTTCTTGTGCTATGGCGGAGGCAGAAACGTCCTCCTCACTGTCTGAGGAGACCGTACCCGAGACAGCAGCCCCAGAAGAGGGACCTGCAGTGACAAGCTCAGAATCCGTATCTGAAGTGTCAGATGAAATAGGGGTAGGCGGGGGTCGCTTTCTTGCCCCCCGTCCCTGACAGGCCAACTCCACCCGGGATACCAAAGACTCCAAAACTGCTGATAATGCATCAATCATAAGTGGGGCACTGGAGGGTCCTGCGGCCACCTCGAGGGGATCAAGTGGGGATACATGTGTGGCAGGGTCCATGATTAATCCAAGACACTTGCCAGCAAACAAAAAAAAAAATTGCAAAGAAAAAAACTTTTTTTTTTTTTTTTTTGTAATCCCCCAGCGCAACAGCGCCCCTCAGTGTTACCTGCTTCGGACCCCCAGAGAGAGAGAGAGAGACCCCAAGGGCTCACCATCTGATGCACAGAAGCTTCTACCAAACTGCTCTCAGTGCTGTCCTTTACAGACAGGAAGTCTTTTGGATCGTTTTCCCGGGTAAAGGAGGCGGCTCCGCCCCTTTACACGCCTTCCGGCGCTTCCCCTGCTACTCCTCGAGGTAGCTGGTCATCTCCAAAATGGCCGCCCCCATGCCGGAGACACGAGGCTACGCCAAGATGGCGGCCCCGCGCGACCTGCGGGAGGATGGCGGCGGCCCCTGTGGAAAGATGGCAGCGGCCTGCTACACCGTGCGGCCTGCGGAAGGCAGGCATCGGCCTATGCGGCCTGCGGGAGGATGGCGGCCTGCGGGAGGATGGCGGCGGCAGATGGCGGTAGTCCAGGCAACTGCAACCTTATGTATAAGGTAGGATCATATCACTCTCTTACATGGCCATCCTAAACAGTAATGCCAGCCCCTGACTTCAGTCATGGTCCCTTTACAGTGCCCACTCATACAGTGACTTCCGATAGTCAGCTCCCAAACCAAGCCTCCTGGTTCATATTCACCAAATCACACTCAAGAGGGAGATCTGTGACACATGCTATAGGATAGAGGAGGGACCCAGGATCAAAAGGGTCCGACCATCCACAGGGGGGCCCGTGTCTATTCCCAAAACCCGACAGGGGAGAGGGGGAACATACTACTCACCATACCGGAACCGGCGGGTACCCCCTCCTAACAGAACCCCTCTCCACCGAAGTGGGGGGGGCTGTTGACCAATACGGACGCCGCGACTCAGTCTCCAACTGGTCGTCGGCGTCCCGGCGAGACGTTTAACTTGCAGGACCAGTCCCCGTCCAGTGGGACTATGTCGCGGCCGACCCAGCGCGGAGCTAGGGCCTGCACGTGCTCGTAGGCTGACTGGGGTGACCACTGGATCTTAACATCCAGCCCGTCGCCCAGCTCCAGCATAATTGCTTGAAGATCTCACAAGAACAACTGGAGAAAAAAAGCTGCCTAAAAAAAATTTTTCTAAAAAAAATCTTGCCAGGACCAAAGATCTCAGCAAGGAACTTAGGTCCTTACTCCTGACTAGACAGAAAAAAAATAACATCCTGTAGCAGAGAGAGAGAGGATATACCCTCTGGGACTGCCCCTAAGGTGTGGCCAGAACGTTTTCCTTCTGCCTAGTGTCCTACTCCTGTAGAGGGCAGTATAACCCAATTTGATATTAATCAAGAGGACTGCGTCTGTCAATGAGCGACAGAGAAACTGATATTATGAGGAATTCTGATAACAACTTATCCACAACTTATAATACCTTAATGTTCCAGCAGCTTATCAATGCTGCATAATATTCGGAGGATTTAAAATGGAAGTCTTGGGAAGACCATGGTCTGCCACACAATACATGAAGACCTACTGAGCCCAGCGAAGCCTTAATTGGACTTTTTGGGCTGCTTATGGCCGCCAGTACAGCTTTTACAGCTTCTAGCACAGCTATCAAAATCGGCCGAAAAGAGAAGGCGAGTGGTAAGCAACTTGCATCAATCCAGCTCATAAAAAAAGTTAAACTAACCATTATCCTGTAGCTATGATGAATATCTGCTCAGGGTTATATTGATGAATCTGTACTCCAATATATTTAAGGCTACATTCACACCTGAGCGTAGCGTTTTCGCGCGTTTTTTACCGCGATTTTACCGCGACTTTTACATCGATTTACAGGCGTTTTTTGTGCAGGCGTTTTTAGATTGAATAGAAACCAATGGAAAACGCCTGTAATCTGCCCAAAAAGAAGCTCATGTACTTTTTTGAGCGTTGGGCGTTTTGCTTACAGCGTCAAAACGCTCAGATGTGAACAGGGGCCATTGAAATGAATTGGATTTTTCTTGTTGGGCGTTTTGAGAGCTGATCCTAGAGCAGAAAAATTCCCCAAAAACGCCCCAAAACTCCTACATGTGAACGGAGCCTAAATGGTGAGCTGTCACATATGCTTGCAAAAAGCCAATTCAACAAGTACAGAACTTTCTGC
Organism: Pelophylax lessonae; assembly: GCF_965119305.1. Taxonomy (NCBI): domain Eukaryota; kingdom Metazoa; phylum Chordata; class Amphibia; order Anura; family Ranidae; genus Pelophylax; species Pelophylax lessonae. The sequence continues at coordinate 146,100,409 of NC_138769.1, read as the reverse complement.
TTGTGATCATCTTTGAAATGCCAATTTCTAAAACATCTGTTATTTTTACAAAAATGTGGAAGTGTCAGATTTCTGTGCTAATAAGATGAAATCACCAATATGCAGAATGGAAATTGATGCTAAAACAAAGACAATATAATAAAAACATGTATTAAAGTAGAGATAAATATGGATTGTAAATAAATGGTAAATTTTAAGTAAGCATAATTATCTATTTAAACAATCAGTGGAATAGGATCATTAAAAAGTTCATGAAGAGATAACTTAGTCTCTCTACTTTTAAAACATCCAATGCTAAATATATATAAATACATTTATAAACACACACACACACATACTGTATACATACAGTATATATGTAATGGTTTCATAGCTGCTCAGTGACATAAGATAAATATAAATTAAAGGAAGCCAGTTAAAACTGAGCTTTAATATGTAAATATTCTGTCTTAAATTATAATAGTTATGCAGCTTAAAGTAGAACTCTAGGATAGTTTTGAAATTTTGCCTTGGATCTGTAAAGCTTGGTTCACACTACTGCGATACGATTTTGCCGCGATTTTCAGTGCGATTATGAAGTACAAGACTTTGTTGCAACTTGGTTGGGTTCTTGCATTTTCTATGTGGCCAAGTCACACTGTAAATAGCACCAAATTAGCACAGGAACCTTTTCCAAAATTGCACTGTGCTGAGTCTCATTGATGGGAACGGGCAACATTAAATATAATGTGATTTCCCTGTGCAAGTCACATTAGAAATCGAAAAGTGTAAACCAGAACGAAAATTAAAAAAAAAAACTGTTTTGCTATACTGCTCATGTCCATACAAAGCTGTACCCTGAAGTAATGCTTCCCTATTACTGAGTGCTACCGGTCTACCAGGTTGAATGATTGTGAGCTTCATCAGCAGGATGTCCTTGAACTGTCCTTGGGCACCATCATTATGCAGGCTCACAGGAAGGAGCAATTACTATGCCAAGGAAGAGGAAGGAAGACCTGTAATGTTATAAGCCTGGTTTGATAGGTATGTATAAGTTTTTAAAATTAAAAAAAAAAAAGAAGATCTGAGAAGCCTCTGGGGGTTTGGAAAGGGGAGGTGTATGTAAGATAGAACTCATGTTTAATGCTAGCCATAAACATTATGCCATGCAATTAATAACAGAAAGTGATAATTTAATACAACAGAAAGGAAAAAAAATTAGATTTTTGACTTACCGTTAAATCCATTTCTCTGATGTTCATTGACGGACACAGCTCCTGATCTTCTTAACCAATGGGTTATACTGACCCCTACTGGAATAGGACACTAGGCAGAAAAAAAAGTCTGGCTATGCCTATGGGCAGTTCCAGTGGGTATACTTCCTCTCTCTGCAATTGGTACTCAGTTTTGTTACAAGCAGTGTCAGAAGAAAATACAACTCCACAGAGGGGTTGGTGCTGTGTCAGTCAATAAATGTCAGAGAAATAAATTTTACCTAAGGTCAAAAATTCAATTTTCTCTTTCGTTCATTGACGGACACAGCACCTTATCTTCTTAATTATTGGGGCATCCAAAAGCAGTGTTAAACATGAGGGGTGGGAACAGCAAAAATTTCCCAAGGCTAAACAGTAGCCAACCAGGCAACAGGAGCTCAACCAAAACAACTGGAGCCCACCTGAAAAAAACAATACACTCTCAAAGAGGACCAGGTCCTCTAAAGAGCAGCCTGCAAACCATTGCAGGCCGAAAGAAGCATATGCAAATGCCAACACATCCACTTTATAGAACTTTGGGAAAGCGTGCACTGACGGCCAGGTGGCTGCCTTGCAAACCTGCGTCACTGACACCTGATGACGGAAGGCCCAGGAGGCACTGAGCTCCTGAGTACAGTGCGTCTTGATTGGGAAAAGGAGGAACTTGACCCCTGATAGAATAGGCCTGAATCACCATCTGTCTGATCCATCTGGAAATGGTCACAGAGGAAGCAGACAACCCTTTCCGATGCCCATCCGTAAGCACAAAGAGTGATTCTGACTTCCTAAAAGACTACGTAGCTGCCAGGTACACCCTAATTGCCTGAACCGCATCCAAGGTTTGCAAGGCAATTTCCTTAAGATGTTTTGGCCTGGGACCCAGGAAAGGCAACACAAGGTCTTCATTTAAATGGAAATCAGAGACAACCTTTGGAAGGAACGACGGACAGGGCCGAAGAACCACTATATCTCTGTGAATCACAAAGTAGGGTAAACGACAGGATAACGCCACCAGTTCCGAAAACCCTTCACGCAGAGGTGATAGCCACCATAAAAGCCACCTTCCGAGACATCGGAAGCAAGGGAATTTCCTGAAGATTCTCAAAGAAGGCTTCTTGAGGACCGAAAGCACCAAATTGAGGTCCAAAGGTGGCAACGGAGACCGCACTGGACGAGCCAAATGTCAAACACCCTGAAGAAAGGTATGCACCAGGGAGTGTGTGGCCAAGGATCAATGGAAGAAGACTGCCAAAGCTGCCACATGGCCCTTGATGGTACTCAAGGCCAATTTCTGTTCAACCCCCCCTGAAGGAAGGTCAAGATCCAAACCACCAAGAAGGAGTGAGGATGAACCCCAAGAGACTCACACCACGCGATGTATGTCTTCCACGTACGATGGTAGATCTTCCCAGAAGTAGAATTCCTAGCTTTTAACAGCGTTGGAATCACCAATTAAGACAAACCCCTATCCTTTAGCACCTGGCTTTCAACAGCCAAGCAGGCAGGAAGATTGGCCCTTGGGACAGCAGATCCTCCCTGAGAGAAAGCTTCCAAGGAACGTCAGCAACCAGCCGCACCAGATCAACGTACCAGGACCACAAAGGCCAGTCCGGGGCTATTAAGATGACTGGAATCCCTTCTGCTTCAATCCTGTGTAGAAGTCTTGGCAGAAGCTTGAGAGGAGGGAAGGTGTAAATCAGATGATACTGACCCCACGGGGCCATCAGCACGTCTGTGGGGCCCCCCCTGAGGATCCCCTGACCGTGCCACGAACCGCTGAGCCGAGATGCCAACAGATCCCCCTTCTGGGGTGGCCCGACAGAGACACAACTGATTAACACCTCTGGATGAAGAGACCATTCCCCCTGGTCCAAAGCCTGCAAACTGAGGTAATCCGCCTGACAGTTTTCCACTCTGGAACGAAACGTTCTGCCTACCTGAGAATGCCAGCTACCTCCAGAGTCACCAGGACACTTCTTGTGCCCCATTGGAGATTGACATAAGCCACAGCCATGGCATTGTCTGATTGACTGCGCACTGGACATCCTGGGAGATGATCTATCCAATGTTCCAGGCACAGTCTGATCGCCCGAAGCTCCAGGACATTGATCGGTAGTCTAGACTTTTCCAGGGTCCAGACCCCCTAAGCAGAATTTCTGTTGAGCACCTTCCCACCCATACAGGCTGGCATCAGTTATGACCACTGTCCAATACAAGGGGAGGAAGGATTTACCCTGCCTGAGCGCCAGAGAGCGAAGCTACCATATCAGGGACCCTTTTGTACCCCGGCTCAGCTGGATTCGGTTGTTCAGACTGCGGATTCTTGTCCCATTTGATCAGAATCTCCCTTTGCAGGGACCTCGTATGGAACCGTGCAAACGGGACCGCCTCAAAGGTTGACACCATCAGTCCTAGCACCCACATGCAAGTCTAGAGGGATGACCATCTGCTGGACAGCAGGAGGCGAATTGCAGCCTGCAGATTCTGAAGCTTGTCCAGAAGAAAGAGTACTCTGTCTATACCAAGTCCAGAGTAAGACTCAGATAGTCTAGCTTGGTGGAAAGAACCAAGGCAGACTTCTGAAGATTCAGAATCCAGCCGAACTCCTTCAGAGTCCGTATGGTGGTCTCCAGGTTTTCCAGCAGCGCAGTAGGAGACTGCTCGCAGGAGAAGGTTGCCCAAGTAGCCCAGGACCGTGATTCCCCCGATGACGTAACAATGCTAGCACCTGGGCCCAACACTTTTGTGAAGACCCGAGGAGCCGAGGCGAGACCAAAGGGTAATGCCACAAACTGATAATGCTCCTCTCCCACGGCAAAGCAGAGGAAGCGCTGGTGACCGACACACTTCGATGTGAAGGTAAGCGTCCTTGATGTCAATGGAGGCAAGAAAATCCCCCTGATGCAGGGAAGCCACCACTGTCAGAATGGGCTCCAGTCTGAACATCTGCACCCGCACAAATCAGTTCAGCGTCTTGAGGTCCAGAATTGGACGCTCCCTGCCTTCCTTCCCGGGGACTGTAAACAGGTTTGAGTAAAAACCCCTGAAAACGTTCTGAAGTCAGAACCGGGACGATCACCCCTTGAAGCAAAAGGTCTTGCACCGCCCCAAAGAGAGCCTGTAAGTGGACCGGGGACAGTCGCACGTTAGAAGGAAAGAACCTTTCTGGGGGGTAAGAACAAAACTCGATCTTGTAGCCGGACCGCATGTCTTCGTTGACCCACTTATCTTGTACCAGGGAAGTCCACGGGTCTGGGAACCAAAGACATCCCAGCTCCCCAGATACGGGTGAGGGCGCACCTTAATGCTGAAGGGGCCTTGTACGTGGGTCTGGAGAAGCCCGCTCTTGACTTGCCAGACCAAGTTGGCTTGGTCCTTTCAGAGGAGACCCTGAAAGGCTTCCATCCCTTGTCAGTTGACTGAAGGACGAAAAAACTTCTAATGAGCCGAGAAGGGCCCACGTCTATGACGGGGGTCCTTGCCCTCAGTAGCCTGTGGAAGAAAGGTGCTCTTCCCCCCTGTGAGACCTTTAATGATGTCATCCAGGGTAGCTTCAAACAGGTGATCTCCTTGAAAGGGAAGATCAGTCAAGGCCTTTTTAGAAGTCTGGTCTACAGACCAGCATTTTAGCCAAAAGACACCCTGAAGGGTCACTGCCTGAAACAGAGAGCCGATCCACTAGGGGAGCCGCATCCAAAGAGGCATCATAGATAAACTGCAGCCCCTGGACCAGCTGATCCGCCAGCTCAGCAAAGGCCCATTCGATCTGAGTCTGCGACACCAGGGCAATGGTGAATACCGGCCTCAGTGCCAAACCAGCCAGGGTGTACATATTGCGAGCCACAGCCAAAGGCAGGGGACTTTTGAACCAGAATCACGGTTGCCTTGTTTAATCTGGAAAGTGGAGGGTCCACCAAAGGTGGAACAGTCCACTTCTTAAGAAGGGACTCCTCAAAGGGGCATCGCCCAGCAAATTGCTTAGGGACCCCAAAGGTACGTTTTGGCCTTCCCCACACTTTAGTGACAATTTTGTCAAAATAGGAGGGGAAAGGGAACGCCTTTGCCGCTCCGGATGGCTTGTGAGTGCGCCTCCGTTGCAGCTGCATCCTCCATCTTTAAGGTCCCACACACAGATACAATCAATGCGTCCACCAGCGCCTTTTCGTGCATGGTTTCGGAAGTGGAGGAATCATCCTCACTATCTGAGGATTCAGGGCATGTGGTCACAGACCCAGCAGGGTGACCCACGTCCACGGCGGCTGAATCAGATTCAGGATCTTATGAGGCAGGGGAAGGCGGGAGGGGGGGCGCTTTTTGCCAGCCTGTCGCCCAAAAGCCACCTCCACCCGGGACACAAAGGACTCCAGGACCGCCGACAGTGCATCGACAGATGGTTGGGAGCCGGAGGGCCCTGCAGCCTCAGAGAGGGGATCAGGTGGGGAGATGTGCTCCAAAGACTCTTTAAGTCACCAGCGGAACTCCACATAAAAGTGTAAAACACTGCTAAGGGACAACCCGGTTGCCAGTCACAGAGCACCAATCAATCCTCAGCAGAGAGGGAGAGGGCCCCACAAGACTCACCACACTGCAGAAACCAGGCACCGCAGCCACCCAGAGAATCTGCACATGGGGCGATCAGGAAATGATGGATCCAGGAGTCAGCACCAGGGGATGAGGAGGGGCTCCAACCACTGAAATCGCAGCCCAGAAGGCTCTACAGACTTACTAAATGTCATCGAATTTACTCACCTTTGGCAAACCTGGTTGGTGTCGTAGTGTTCCAATGGTTATGATATATTCCGTGTGAAACCATGTTAAAGTGGACTTATATGTTGGCTCCTCTAATACTTTCTAAATGAAGTCTATACACCCAGTAGTTCTAGAAATATCACTTTGGAATGAAGCATGGAGTACCTCTTGCCAAAAATGATGTCACTAGTGATTAGCAAGTTGTTAGTAAAATGCTGGTTTACAAATAAGGAGGCTTCCTGCGTGTGGGTGACATATGCATCCCAGAGGCCAAGTTCCCCAGGAGTGTTTTCAATTTTGGGCAGAGACTAAATGGTAAAACCACAAACCAGCTATTGCATTCCTTCAACCTGCTGGCAACGGCCCAAAACTGACATATCACCTTTAATGAACTTGGCTCATACAATGGACTGTAACCAGCATTAAGCAGTTTTTTTTTTTTACAGAGGTAATGGGTTAATGTTTTTTTTACAGAGGTAATGGGTTAATCATATAAATCCAGAAGCACATAAAATATGCTGTAACACATTTAGGTAAAAAAAATCCAGTAAGGCAGAATAGCCTTTACAACCTTTAGAGACAAGCAAAATAGAAACCTCTGGTTAATACTGCATTCGACTATTGTTGAACCCTATAATAGCTGCCAGAAAATGCACAATAGTACTATAGAGTCCTATTTGCAAAGCCAAACCTACGCATGATATCAGTGCACCGTGCAACTGCCCAAGGCTGAAATGTGGATAATTCCTGCCCCAGAGACTACCTTTAATCACTGTTTTGTTATTGCAACCAGGATTCATTTTAGCAGATTTTTATTCTGGTCTTAAGTGTGGCACAAAAGAGAACGTATTACCAAAAACAACCAAAAAGTTTCAAATGAACAGGAAAAAAAAAAAAGAATAAAAAAAATCATATACTGCAATATTAAAAGACACATAGCCTTTGGTGGCAGTTCTCAAAACACAGGGAACCACCAGACAGAATAGATTATATTTGCTTAGTAACCCTGGAATTATTTAAAGCAGTATTAAACCCCAAACCAAATATGCAATATGTTGCAGCTTACCTATCATTAAATGTGATGGCTGCATTAATTCTCTTTTGTTTTAGGCTTTTGTCTCTGTTTTAACCTGGTGATCCGGACAGTAACACACCTCCTGTATTAGAGTGCATCCACTCTGGATGAAGGCGCACAGGAGCACCTTTGGACAGCAGCATAACCAGTCTGGGGGAGGGGATTGTTAGATGCAGAATCAGATTTAGATACACTAACATAGTTACATAGTTAATCTGGTTGAATAAAAGACACAAGTCCATCCAGTTCAACCAACAGAGAAAAACACACACACACACACACAACTAGAAAACCTCCATATAGACTACCCTATACCCACACTTGATCCAGAGGAAGGCAAAAAAACAAATTGAAGCTAAACTCCAGCTAACTCTTTATAATCAGTTACAGCAGCAGTTATTTTTCTTTTTAGGATAAAGGTTTTACATAAATAAAAGCTGATCATTGTAAGCATGCCTGTCAGTGGTAAATGGTTTGTCTCAACCCTCTAACTGCTGGACATCTTGTTCTTTTGAAAAACAACAGACTTGCTAGCTAAATCACCAGGTGAAACTAAAGAAAGCCTAAGAAAGAAAACTAATGCAGCCATAACATCTAAGAATTGGTAATCTGCAAAATAATAAATGTTTGCTTTGGTCAGGGTATCTCAGATATTTGAAAGAGCATAAAAAAATCTAAGGCTTTATTCCAAGACGTTTTGGTGGGTTAAAGCCCCGATAAAGGTGGGTGAATAAAGCCTTGGATTATTTATGCTTTTTCAAATACCTGTTAGTGCCTCAACCCTCATGTTTGCTTGTTGGATATCCCTTGAGATCTGCACCATATATGTAAAAATATACTTTTAACTAAATAATGAAAATGAAGTTAGTTCTGGAACATTATTGAATTTCCATATACTAAAAAAAGCTGAATAAAAATAACAATAGTGTGGAATATGAATCGAAACGAGATTGCTCAATCTAGTAGAAACACATGATTAGAAAAAGTTGATTAGTGGAAAACGCGATTGCTAAATCTAGAATTGGAAGTACGGTTGATATATAAAAGGGAATAATTCTGAAAGTTAAACACATTATAACTTGTACAGAATCAATAAATTATAAAAAAAAAAAAATTATAAAAAGATAATGCCTGGCAGCACCAGAGGCGCAGTTTGGACATGGATGTTTTTGCAGTAGATAATATACTGTATCATCAGCATTAAAACCTTTTTGATTTTAGCAAAAGCATTTTTTTTTATATTTGGGGACAATATATTAGGATTCTTTTTATGGTTGATTGGAAAATTACTGTTACTATATTGTTACTTTTAATAAATAATTTTTTGATAGATGGCACTTTTTGGCTTTAATGAGTATTCTTCTTATACACACTTCAGGGTTCCTTTGTTGCCTTTCTCACTGATGCAGAATTTGGTTGATGCACATTTTTCCAGTCCACAGCCTGGAAAAAAACACTTTTTGTAACTTGGACAGGAGCATTATACCCCATGTGGTCCCCTGCTACTGTACCCCACAGAAGAGTACAACACAAGCTTTGCATGTGGTCATTTACCCCCGGGTTGATTAGGTTAGTTTTTATACTGCAGACCAACAATTACCGGTAGTCATAGCCTGAGCTTCTAATGTCTCCAATCATCCACCAAACACCACCTCCCACATAGTGGATGTTTTATTATGTCTGGTATGTCTACAGCTGTGGCTAAAAGTTTTGAGAATGGCACAAATATTTTTTTTTAACACAATCTGCCCGCCTCAGTTTTTATAATGGCAATTTGGACATACTCCAGAATGAAATTAAGAGTGATCAGATGAATTGCAATTAATTGCAGAGTCCCGCTTTGCCATGACAATTAACTTAATCCCATGAAAAATAATTTCCAGTGCATTTGTGAAGAAGGCTTCTTGGTGTCCAAGAAAGTTCAGCAAGCGACAGGACCGTCTCCTACAGTTGATTCAGCTGCAGGATCAGGGGCACCACCAGTGCAGAACTTGCTGGGGAATGACAGCAGACAGGTGTGAGTGCATCCGCACGCACAGTGAGGCAAAGCTTTTGGAGGATGGCCTGGTGTCAAGAAGGGCAGCAAAGAAGCCATTTCTCTCCAGGAAAAATATCAGGGACAGACTGATAAACAGGCATAGCACTGAAGTGCGTCAGGACCCGTTTACGTAGATCAGCCTTTTTTGCCGCAATATGCTCCTCTACTGAACGTGTTTGGGTAGAGTGCAAGTACACATAGGCTAAAATAGAGGAGCATTTAAAGGCAGGAAAAAAAAGTGTCCATGAGGCCTAAAAAGCATGGAAAAGGTGGCGTTATTGTTTTACGTTTTTATTCAGCTGTACAGTACAAATTAAAGTGTGGGAGAAGGGGGGGGGGGTCTCTTTTCTTTTGGTTGCCTAACATATGTGCAGGGAAATGAGAAGGAAGATGCAATGGCTTATTGCTAAACTGTATTTTTTCTTGTGACTCTGGTACTCCAGAGCTCATTTGCATTCCAGCAAGATATTTATTATTAGGTTCATGAGAAGTGTGGCAGATTCCTGCTTCTGAAACAACCTACACGCCAGGTGGGTACATGTCTCTGTACTTGCACTGACAGCAGTATAAATTGCGGGTTTGATTGAATTACTGGTTCTGGGATGGCACTGCTTCACAAGCAGCAGTGACTTGCATGCACAGAAGCACCAAGAATGTAACACTTATGAGTCACCGGTTACATTTTTCTTCTTTAAAGCAGACAGTTTTACCAATTGTACAAAACATCTGTATGCAATAGGCATTAGAATTATAGGCTAAGACTACCTTTTGCAAAATAACTAAATAAATGCACATATATTTACAGAAAAAATTATTTGCATTTATTATTTTGTTGCAAATGAGCCAGCAAAGCACTGCAACCATGATCAGTGGATCGCCTGTGCAATGTCAGGCTCTAGCAGGCTCCTCCAGCTCTATGTTCGTACTGATATACAGGCTTTCAATTGTAGAGCTGGGGGAATTGTCAATAGAGTACAGGTGCGGTAACCACCACGCTTGCGCTTCATTGAGAACTATGCCCTGGTTCAGACTATCGCAAAATTTTATGCGTCTTGACAGTTCAAAGTTGCATGACAAGTTGCACCCCATTTGCTGCAATGGAACCTTTGAAGTCATAGCTACTTTGAAAAAGGCTCCTGCACTCTTTCTGTGCGACTTGCATTGAAATCTGTTAAATGAAGTTGCACAGATGTCAGCAAGCCGCACGTGAAATCACACTAAGGCCCCTTTCACACAGGCAGGCCGTTCAGATCCGCCTGTCAGTTTTTTTGGCGGATCTGAACGGTCACCCCATGCATCTCTATGGGGCATCGGATGTCAGCGGAGACTGACATCCGATCCGTCAAATCTGGACGGATGGAAGGTCCGCTCCCATCCGATTCCCCCATAGAGATGCATGGGGACTTGTCAGCTGTGTCTCCGCAGACAGCACCGAGAACAGCTGTCAACCTCCTGCTCAGCGGGGGATCGGCAGATCGATCCACCGCTGGGAAAAACGGAGTCCGTCCAGCGGACTCCATGTGTGAAAGAACCTTAATAGTCGGCTTTGTCACACTGAAGTAGCATGCCTTTAAAGCTGCACTGGTGTATTCCAGGGCTACAAAATTGGTCTGCCACTGTGGGGGATGTGTCTTTTAGTTAATGCAATCACAGATTTCTGTTAATGAAGGATGTGGCTGAGCGGGTGAAGCTTCACTGATTTCAAATCTGGCAGCTGAAGCCAGGGAAAAGAATCCTGACACGCTGTCTTATGGTGGGGGTCTGCTAGACACCATGTTACAGGTTATACCCTAAATATGGGTATAATATGTAACATGGTGTTAAAGTGGTATAAAAATAAAAAATGGTTTCTTTTTAAATCACAGACATAAAATACTGACCTGCTCTGTTTTGCACAGAGCAGCCCAGATTTTTTGCTTCTGGGGTCCCCCACTGATGCTCTTCCTCCCAGCCTGAGTGGCCCCATAGCAAGCTGCATACTCAGCGATGCATGGCGATCATGGCTCCCATGCATCGGAGTGCTACCAGTGCCACCTGGCCATTGTGACCAGAGCCTGCGAACCCGGAAAGAAAACCAGGTGAAGATGGAACCCTGCCAGTGGATATTTAAGGTAAGTCTTTCATACCTTAAATCATTATTTGTCAAATTGTTCATAAAAAGGGGAAACTGACTACCGCCCCAAACTCATATGTGAGCCTAAACCTATGTAAACAGTATTGCTGATTTGGATAAAGGGTAACAGAGAAGGTGCAATAATGTAACAGGGTAACAGAGAAGGTGCTAGGGTACCATTGTTGGAAAAAACAAAAAAATGCTGCTTACATTAGCCTTCATTTGGTGAGGCGATTCCCATCAATCTTCCCATTCAGCATGAGCACGTGATAAAATACTGAGGGTCCTTTCACACGGATTTCCGCCCAGCGGACTCAGTTTTGTTCAGCAGGGATTGATCCGCTGAGCAGGCGGATGACAGGTCCGTCTCCGCTCACTGTGCTGAGATGGACCCGTCAGATCCCCCCTCTCCTCTATGGGAGATGGGATGAGAACGGACTGTTCACTGTCCATTTTCATCCGATCTTCCAGACGGATGGAAAATAGTTTCCAATCATCTGGATTTCACAGACAGGATCGGATAGCAGAGGGTGTAAGCGGATATGTAACCGCAGACATCCGCTGCTCCATAGGGGTGCATGGAGCATTCAATCAGGTTCACTGTCCATTTTCATCCGATCTTCCAGACGGATGGAAAATAGTTTCCAACCGTCTGGATTTCACAGACAGGATCGGATAGCAGAGGGTGTCAGCGGACATGTAACCGCCGACATCCGCTGCTCCATAGGGGTGCATGGAGCGTTCGATCGGGTCCGCTTGAAAAACTGACAGGCGGACCTGATCAGAAAGCCTGTGTGAAAGGACCCTTAAACTTTAAAGTAGAACTATAGGCAAAACTTTTGTTTTGCATTTTGGATAGAGCAAGTGAGGGTTATAGCCCGTCAGATTTTTTTTTCGCCATCTGTGTCCCATTGCGGAGATTTCCCTTTACTTCCTGTTCCATAGCCAAACAGGAAGTGAGAGGAAATGACCGTAAATCAAGAGAATTCCAGAACTAGTGCCCCCCGTTGGAAGATTTTAATATTTTTCTGTGGACAACCCAAAATTTGGGTAATTACTTTTACTTTCCCATGATAATGGTAATGGTAAACAGAACAAAAAAAGAGGGTGAATCTCCTTAACGGGGACACAGGCTTGGCATTTTGAGAAATCCCGGAGATGTAATCTTCACCTAGATTTGCATGTCAAGCTTGCAAGAGATAACTAGAGAGAGTCCGTCAAAAGTGGTTGATTGTCACCTCCAGGAGGTCTGCTTAGCATTTGTAGAAATCCCAGGGATGTGATAATTACTTAGATTGCCATGCCGAGATGACTAGGGTGAGTCCGGCAAAAGTGGAGGATTTTCGCATTTAGGAGTTCATCTTGGTAATTGTAGAAACTCCGGAAATGTGATCTTTACTTAGATTGCCATGTCAAGCTTGCCAGAGATAACCAGAGAGAGTCCGGCAAAAGTGATTGATTCTCGCATTTAGGAAATAGGCTTGGCATATGGAGAAATCCCAGGGATGTGATATTTACCTAGGATTGCCATGTCTAGTTTGCCAGAGATAACCAGGGAGAGTCCATCAAACGTGGATGAATTTCGCTCCTAGGAAGTCGGCTTAGCATTTAAAGAAATCCTGGGGTTGTGATCATTACCTATATTGCCCTGCCAAGCTGACCAGAGTTGACCTGAGAGAGTCCGGCACAAATTGACGATTTTCGCTTCTAGGAAGACGGCCTGGCATTTTGAGCAGTCCCAGGGATGTGATCTTTAACTAGATTGCAATGCCAAGCTGACCAGAGATGACCAGGGAGCGTCCGTCAAATGTGGGCAATTATCGCATTTAGGAACGATGCTTGGCATTTGGAAAAATCCTGTAGATGTGATTTCTTCCTAGATTACAATGCTAAGCTGACCAGTGATGACCAAGGAGAGTCCGGCAAAAGTGACCGATTTTCGCATTTAGGAAGTCGGCTTTGCATTTGGAGAAATCCTGGGGATGTGATCTTTACCTAGACTGCCATGTCAAGATGGCCAGAGATGACCAGGGAGAGTGCAGCAAAAGTGGCCGATTCTCACGTTTAGGAAATCGGCTTAGCATAAGGAGAAATCCTGGGAATTTGATCTGTCCCTAGACATGCCAAGCTGGCCAGGAAGAAATAAGCTTGGGAAACCGAAAAACTCCTAGAAGACACACTGCGTTTGCCCCACGTGAAAATGTACATTGGGCGAACAGATCCTTCTGTCTGTCCTCCATAAAGAGGTATATCTTCTTTCCCCTTTGACAGTTGAGCAAAAGCACACAGACGGGACAGCAGAAAAGAACTGTAATATTTGTAATATGTAACATTTTGATAGGCATTTATGATGAATGTCGTCGTAAACTGGCCCCTCTACTATTCCATAGACAACCCAAACTAGCTTTCTCTTTACTACAAGTAAGTTATAGGACTGTCTACAGATTCTTTTTAATCAATTGCACAGAGAGCAGCAGGTTACTCCAAACTCAGTATTCCCTATTAAACTGTAGCAACCTTTCCGGTCAATCACCTATAATGGATCATTGTGAGAGAGGACCTGCTAAATCTGTTGAGTCTAGCCGGCCTCCTGGAACTCCTTCACAGCCACAATGACTGAATTTCTCTCTTTCGGGACTTCCATTGTTGGTTCACCAGGATTTCTCCAAATGCCAAGGCGACGTCCTGGAAGTGAGAATCTGCCACTTTTGCTGGACTCTCCCTGGTCATTTCTGGTCAGCTAGATGTTGCAATCTAGGTAACTATCAAATCCCCGGGATTTCTACAAATGACAAGCCGACTTCCTGGAGTCAAGATTTGGCCACTTTTGCCAGACTGTCCCTGGTCATCTCTGGTCAATTGGATGTGGCAATCTAGGTAAATACCATATCCGCGGGATACCTACAAATGCCAAGCCGACCTACTGGAGACGAGAATCAACCACTTTTGCCGGACTCTCCCTTGTCATCTCTGGCCAGCTTGACATGACAATCTAGGTAAAGATAACATCAATGGGATTTCTCGAAATGCCAAGCCAACTTCCTGAATGCGAGAATCGGATACTTTTGACGGACGCGCTCTGGTTATCTCTGGCCAGCTTGACATGGCAATCGCGGTAAAGATCAAATCTCCGGGATGTCTCCACATGCCAGGCTGACTTCCTACATGCGAAAATCCGCCACTTTTCCCGTACTCTCCCTGGTCATCTCTGGCTAGCTTGGCATCGCAATCAAACTAAATATCACATCCCTGGGATTTTCGAAAATGCCAAGCATACTTCCTAAATGAGAAAGTCGGTCACTTTTCCCATACTCTCCCTGGTCATATCTGGCTTGCTTGACAAGCCAATCTAGGTAAAGATCACATCTGCGGGATTTTTCCAAATGCCAAGGCGACAAACATAATGCGATAATCGTTCACTTTTGCCGTACTCTCCCCGGTCATCTCTGGCCAGCTTGACAAGCCAATCTAGGTAAAGATCACATCCCCGGGATTTCTCCAAATGCCAAGCCAACTTCCTCCATGCAAAAATCAGCCACTTTTCCCATACTCTCCCTGGGCTGCTTGGCGTGGCAATTTAGGTAAAGATCACATGCCCGGGATTTCTCCAAATGTTAAGCCGACTTCCTGCATGCAAAAATCGGCTACTTTTCCCGTACTCTCCCTAGTCAGCTTGGCATGGCAATCTATGTAAAGATCACATCCCCGGGATTTCTCGAAATGCCAAACCGACTTCGTAATTGCGAAAATCAGCCACTTGCAATTTTGCTAAGCTTTTTTTCTGCTGACTTCATCCCCTCTATAATAGCTGTCCAATAAAGTTGAAGTCCCAGTTGTTCTTTCCTAACAATTTCACTAGACAGAAAGCAACGAGAAAAAATGCCAACAAAAACCCAGATAATAAAGTACTATTTTTCGGTAAAATAGAGGAACGGCTAGAAACCCTGTCAGCTTTTTAATCACATCTGTTTCCATTACAGATTTTCTCTCTCCCCATCTGCTAAAACCATTGTGAACAGACAAAAATCGAGGGGAACCTATCTTACAAGCCCCAGATACCGTAGAAACATAACAGAGGTCCTGACGATTCCTTAAGCTGGATACACACTATACAACTTTTGTTGTCAGATTTTCTTTAGATTTACCTTCAACTATGTAGTGCAAGGGCCTGCCTGGTTGCATACAAATTCAAAGTGTTTAGATTTGACCTCATATTATATGGTTTTGGTAAATCTAAAGGAAAAAGACAATTGTATAGTGTGTATGGCCCATTACGCTACCAAAATAAAAAAGTTTTGGCTAGACAAGCACTTTAGCAACCTTAGTCCGGCACTTTCACTCCCTTTCAGTCTAGGCCAATTTTCAGCTTTCAGCACTGTCACAGTTTGAATGGAACACAGTACCCAAATAAATTATTTTTTTTGGAGAGGGCTTTTCTTTTGGTAGTATTTATTCACCACTGGACTTTTAGTTTTTTTTTGCTATATAAACGAAAAGAACCGACAATTTTGATGAAAAAAAAAAAAACATTCTTAGTTTCCTTTTTTTTTTCATAAAATTAGGTTAAAATGTATTCTGCTACATTTCTTTGGTAAAGAATAACCCAAATCAGTGTATAATATTTAGCCTGTGTAAAGGTTATAGCGTCTACAAACTATGCGATATAAATCTGAATATTAGTCCTGATGTACTGACTGCCGATTTCATTTCTTGAGGCCCTTCATGTCAGGACAGTACAAATACCCCCCAAATGAACCCTTTTTGGAAATAGTACAATTCAAGGTATTTAGTAAGAGGCATAGTGAGTTTTTGAAGTTGACATTTTTTGGTTATTTCTCACAATCAGCATAGGCACACTAAATTAGACCCAAATTCTGCTACTTCTCCCAAGTATGGAGATACCATATGTGTCAGACTCTTTTTTTTTTTGTACAGCCTAACAGTATAGGGGCCCAAACTCCATAAGAATCTTTAGGTGTTCTATGCACATAAATTACATCTAATTTTCAGAATACCTATCACATGATGGGAGGCCCTGGAGCACCAGGACAGTAGACACTGTAAGGCCCCTTTCACATGATTGTCTGATCAAGTCCGCCTGTCAGTTTTTCAGGTGGACCTGATCGGACCCTCGGACCTCTTCTATGTCTGCTGGCACCTGCCACCTTCTGATCCTGTCTACCAAAAACAGACGGCACAGATGGAAACGGACAGGCGGTCCGTATCCATCAAAATGCCCCACATAGGAGAGCGGGACTGTTTCCGTTCTGCATAGTGGAGCAGACACAGACCTGTCATCCACCTTCCCAGTGCGGATTAGCAGAGTTCCCCCCGCTGAACAAACGGATTCCACTTAGCGGAGGCGACCATGTGAAAGGGGCCTTACTGGTGAGTCGGTGATTGGGGACACTGTGACAGGTGCAGCAGGGATTAGGGACATTGACTGGTGTTCGCACGTTAAAAAAATTATTTTATAATATATATATATATATATATATATATATATATATATATTTACGCACATGGTACATGGCTGCTGTTGTACTGGTTTCATGTTTACTACTGTTCGTGTCCTTGCTGTGATTGGTCACAGGGATCACATGAAACCAGGGCTGCTCACAGCGGGCTGATACAATAATTGGTGATCGGCTGGTCACTGATCCCACCACAGCGTGCACGAGCGTGCAATATGAGAGGACGTATGGCTGCATCCACCTGCATCGTGCTGCTCCCGTCCAGCCGTTTTATGTAAAATGGCCAGATGGGAAGTGGTTGAAGATACAGCAGTTATAAAACTTTGTTAAGTCTTGGTTAGAGTGGGAAGGATTAGAAGCCTTGTCAGGTTTAATTCCCCAGGACAGGAAGGGAGGGGAAATACCTCTAACAGCAGTACAGACAGACATAAAAAGCTTTAGAAACCCTTTCCACTTTTGCAGTCAAATAACCCCCCCCCCCCCCCCCCCACACACACACACACACTATATTTGCTATCTGTTCCCAGTCAAAGAACAATGTTTCTTACTTTTTAGTTGTTGCTCAAGAGAAGGTGTCATGGCTGGCTGCAAGCTTTTGGAGTGAAACTGTCCCAAGTCTGTCTTCACAGTACAGACAGTTAGTTACAATTGACAAGTAGAGCTGCTTAGCCCCCTCATTTAAAAAAAAAAAAAAAACTTCCTTGGCTTTACTTCTTGCTGGAGGTCCCAGAATAGAGCAATTAAAGATGAGCTGCAATTTTTATTTTTTTAAGTTAAGCTATCGGAAAGGAGACTTGCAACAAGGTGTTATCCCAATTTGCCTGCAAAAGTGGCAATGCACTTTAAGGCCTCCAAAGGTCCCTTTAAGTGGGTTTCAATGCCCTGGAGCTTCTTTATCATGTGACCATTGTTACTGGCTCTCACAGCGGTCACATGATTGGAGCCTGTCCCGCTGGCTCCTGAACAGAATCCATGACAGAGCAGTGAGTGTGCTTCTTGGCACACCACCTCCCACTGCTGTGAGTTCATATCTGCGGCACAGTTGTTAAAATTCACTTTTCTTGCCGCCATACATGTGTTACAAAGTCAGCAAGATGGCGGAATGTTAGAACCTCTGTCAGCTTTTATTGTCTTGATTTCCCCTCCTAGAGGTGCTCAGAACAGGGAGTTAGGTGAAATCTCTCTAATAGAGCCCTAGAGAGCAGTAAAATAGGACAGTGATTCTACCATTTCCCCCATTCTACCCAAAACAAAAACAGAAAAAAAGTTTTGGGTATAGATATTCAAACTATTGGGTTCACTTTTTCACATAGAAGGCTGTAATTCATTTTTTTTGTATAATGAGGCTTTGTAATGTGACAATTTTAGGTACCATTTGTGCCTTCAGGTTCAGTGGTGTAAAAGGGGAACTAATGTTAGAATGGTCTCTAAAAACATTTGATGGCCCCGTCTGAGAAATCTCAAAGCATCAAGAAAGAAAAGCCTTTATAAAAATAGATATTATGTATGAAGTCAAATTATCTGTATTTGGTATAATAAAACCAAAAGAAAACACATTTCTCACATTTAACACATTTCAGATAAAATAATTTGCAGTGCATTAATTTGTAATACACTATCATGCCTTGACACAAAGCCTGTAATTAATCAAAATTTTTACAACATTTCCAGAGAATAATGCCTTTATGTACATAGTTTAATATTCTAACAACTCAAGGCGGGCTCAAAAGGACACATCTGAACCCGAGTGAGGTTTATATAAAATTTTGGAGATAAAACTATTAACATGAGTTTAAAATTGGTTTAGTTGTCAATGAAAAATAATACAAATAAATAAGTTACAAAGAAAGTAATGGCACAAACTCCATGATACAGGTAAAAAAAAGAAGGAATTTTCAGTGCTTGTAGTTAAAATTTATTAAGTCCTATGCCGATTTACGATGGGTGATGCTAAAGAAGATTTTCAGTGTCACTGTGTTATCGGATACCCATGATGCAGTAGTATGCATGCTTTCCTTGCGTGATTATGCTGCATTAGTATGTCGCTCATCTTAAAAATATTAACGAAAAGTTATAAAGGGAACAAGGAACAGAAAATGTCACATCTGTAAGGCGGTCCTCTGCTGCAAAAAATTACTATAGCAGAAACATTATGCCAGGGCAGCATGATTCCAGTCACTGAGAACCAGGATCCTCCATGTATTTTGCCTTTAGGCCTCATTCACGTGGGCGTACCGTTCCGTACATACACGCAAAGGGCTGAAATGTGCATGCAGTCGCATTTATGGCTATTGGGAAGCAGCGGCTGCACGGACATAGCCATTGGTCCCAATCTGACAGACATACAGGTATGTGCTCCTGAATGCACACTGTCTGCCTTCAGGAACACACACTTGCATGCCTGTCAAATAGGGAGCAGTGGCTGTGTCCTTACAGCTGTTGCGGCCCGATAGACACGAATGGGACATCTGTGCATCCCATGCAGACAATGGCAGCCCTTCCCACAGGTATATGGATAGGTTTGCCCATGTGAATAAGGCCTTACTCATTAAAGGGATTCTGTTAGAATACATAGGAATATAAAAAACCTGCTGCTTGCATTTATTGATGCAAACTCCAGGGCCGTAATCTTTATCCTTGCATTTCTGCCTAGCAAGCCACCAACCTTAATTATGCAGCCAGTTAAGTTGGGACCCTTAGAGCCTATTCACACCAGTCAGGTCCATGGCAGTGCATTTAACACACATGCAGTGTTAAGCCAGCCCATTCATTTGAATGGGCGGCCTAATGCACTATAATAGACCTAAAATATTTTTTTCCCTTACATTGCAACGCAGATGCTTTAGGGTGCCATTTAAAATGAATGGCACTTATGCACACCAGCACAAAAAATGTGCTTTAACTAAAGTGCAGGGTGAAATGGACCCATAAAGCCCAATGGAAGTTTTCAATCAACCTAAATAAGCCAAATACATTTCTGGTGCAGCAAAATAAAAAATTATTTTTCCATAGAAAGCAGCAACAGAAAAAGTAAAAAACCTGTCCCCTTCCGGCATACTGCAGCCCTGCTGTCAGCAAATCTCACACTCCCTCCTGATTAGGCCCCTTTCACATGAACGATCCGATCAGATCCGCCTGTCATTTTATAAGGTGGACCTGATCGGATCCTCCATGCATCCCTATGGGGCAGCGGATGTCAGCGGAGACATGTCCGCTGACACCCTCTGCCGTCCGCAAAATCCGGACGGATGGAAACTCAGCGGATCGATTCCCCGCTGAGCAGCACAGAGTCCGCCGACTGAGGCGGACCGTGTGAAAGAGTCCTTAGAGAGCTCTAGCCTTGTACAACTGGAATATATGTAGTTGCTTTGGGCTTCTTTCCCACGGGCACCTGAGCCTGTGCAGTGTAGATTCTGGCTTATTTCGAAAGCCCAGGTGCTACATAGAGCCGCCCATAGACATGAACAACTGCCTACACCTATATTTAGGTATATGGATGTACACAAGGTAAACGTACAGGAGTATAAAAATAACATTGAACATTTTTTGGAATAAGCCTGTACACTATACTTGTGTTTATGTGAGCACCGCTGTATACCTGACTACAGGGGCACACAGCCATTCACAAATATGGGCGACAGTACACAGCACCTAGGCTTCCCCAGCTGAGGACATACGCCCAAAATGATGTACATTCCATGTGCTAGAAACCCCACACAAAGTTTAATTGGGATTGAGCTACACATTTTTTGGATTAGTGATTCACTAAGCACTGAAGCAAGGATAGAAATGAAGGGCCCATGGCTTGCACCCTTACAAGTCAGTCTGCAATGGCAGCACATTTTGATTCTGACAGGTTCCCTTTAAAGCTGTATTTGTGCATGCATTGCAAAACAAAAGGTTTCCTTTAATTCCCGAGCCCCCAGCAGCATATACCATTACTTTTATGACTGGAGGAGCATGCGACTCACCCCATGTAACAATACTAGCGCTTGGCCACTAGCCTAGAACTGTGACATGGGAAATTGTAGATCGCCAAGCCTGTGTAAGCTCCAACGGGAAATGCGAGTTAAGGTTACACAGGGCCCATTTCCTCACTCAACATGGCAGCGAGGGAACAAAATGAACATAAAGTATATGTTGCTGGGGATTAGGTCAGAATAATAACCACCTGCTTCTTTGCTATGCACAGGTTCTAAAGTAAACTAATGCAGCCATTTAAAAATCTTGGCTGTGTGGCTCTCAAGGACTGAAGTCATGCATTATAGTTTTCAGTACCGATTTTTAAACTGTGCATGGCCAATGGCGAACAACGTATATTGAGCGTATATAACAGCGTATATACTACACCTATGTGCAGCCCTCTGCTACTAAGTAGATGGAGCCATATGTTATGTACAAACTGTCTTTAAGGGGTTTTCCACTCATAACATATAAGTGGGAAACCCCTACTTGAAATATACACATACTTGTAGTCTTAAAGTGGAACTTTATGTAAGAAGAAAATGTTGCAAACAGGAAGGCTTTTAATGCAGAAGAGACATACTGTCTCTCCTGCATTAAAATTCCATTACTTGTATGAATGCCCTGTAGACTGTGCTGCGCAGCTAATTGAACCTATTCCAGCAAAGCCGAGATGAATGAACTCTCGCACATGTGTGAAGTGACGTCATCTCGTCCAGCCAATGAATATGGGCAAAGAGCAGCACCCAGAAGCCAATCCGGCCAAAAATGACAGTAGCTGGCAGGGGCTCTAAAACAGCATGGTGCTGGATCCAAGGTGAGTATAGTTCCATTACTTCTATGAATGCCCTGTAGACTGCGCTAATTGAACCAATTCCAGCAAAGCCGAGATTAATGAACTCTCGCACATGTGTGAAGTGACGTCATCTGGTCCAGCCAATGAATATGGGCAAAGAGCAGCACCCAGAAGCCAATCTGGCCAAAGATGACAGTAGCTGGCAGGGGCTCTAAAACAGCACGGTGCTGGATTCAAGGTGAGTATAGTTCCGCTTTAAGTAAAGAAATATATTGAGCCAACTGAGACAATCTTATTTGGGCTCATTCAACAGCTCAATGGAAAGAGCAATGACAAAGTGCCATTACTGCTGCTGAGTTTATGTTACAAGACAGATAGACAGTCACATATTACAACTTATTCCAGGCTGAATGGTGTAGTAACCTCACTGTGTGTGGTGTGAGGGCATGTTCAGGCTATTGCTCTGCAATAATTACAAATGGCAGCCCATCGCACCTTCCCAATGCACTTGAGCTGCTGAAAATGATGCACGCAGCTATTTTAATTTGTTTTAGTTCATGAGGCAGCTCATTCAAATAAATAAGCTGCCCTAACATAACATGGGTTTACATTGTGAACAGGCCCTCAATGAAGCTGTGAACTGCGAGAGACCTGATGCTGATGGAAGACATTCATATTTTGTAAATTAAGGTTCATAATTGTAGGGCTGGCCCTATTCTCTGTAATCACCAATATCCCAGCAGCCGTGGCCACTCCTCTTTCTCCAGTTATGGGGTCATTGGCTCTACAATTAAACAGTAAAGTTCAATTAGGTTTAGTAAAATAGAAGAAGCCACTGGGACAACCGTGATCAACAGAAAAGGGTGCCAACGAATACCTAAATTTTAGATTTCAGACTAATGTTACTGAGTCCACTATTGTCAGCGCCAACTTTGCTAGCAAAATGGCGGCCTCTGTAGGGTGTTCATGACCGTATATACCGCATATATAGTTACTATGACAAAATATAACATACCTTGAGAAATTTGTAAAATGATTGGTGACATTAATAAAAAGAAAACAGTAAATTTAAAACATTCAGTAATCAGAATGTAAGTTTTATATGCATTTTTGGTTCTGTTTCACACGCTAGTTACTAGCGGTAAACCTCCTAATACATTGCTGTGTTTTACAATATTTTTCTATTGCAAAAGAAAGTACAGAACGCAGACAATCCTAGTTATAAGAACTGGCTCAAAAGGAAAAGTATTAACCTTCAGTAATAGGAGTACAGTAACCCAAAGGAAGCAATCAGGATTCAGCATTCCTTGGAATGGCTACACTAAAGGCTGATTGGTTAATATGGGTAACTGCACTTTAATGCTCTTGCTACTATATTAGTATATCAATCTTAATGGCAATTACCAAAAAAAAAATGTGTATCCACAATTATTTTCTATTAAAAAAAAATAAAATAAAAAAGGTATTTGTTGACATGGGAAGTACCACTTTTTTTCCGTTTGAGCTAGCTTTTATAAAGTTTCCCCTAAAAAGGAAAAAAAAAAAAAAAACATAAGCTGAAGCAGACGGTAACTATGATTCCAATGTGGTTCATGTAAACCAGAAAAGCTTCAAAATAAACCTCAGTCTTCAATTTTTTAAGGTGATAATTCATGAAGTGTGCCTTTAGTGGTCCTAAAAAGGCGGGGACAGTAAGTTAAAAAGCTCATTTTATGTGTTAAAAAGGCACTGATGCAACAAAAAACTTAAATAACTAATGTTTATAAATAGAAAGACAGTAATTCATTTTCTGCCCCACGTTTTTTCACCTCGGAGACAAAAAAGTAATTACCTTAAATTATTATTTTTTTTTTCTATCATGGTTTACTTGTTCTTTTTAAAAGCTTTTTTTTTTTTCCCCATTAGTGTATACTTCCTGCAGCTATCACATCGGTGAAGGTATAAACCGACATTATGCTTACTTTAAAACCATTCCATTTCTTATATAAGCAAGGGGTCATCGATTTGTATGTTACAAAGATACACAAAAAGACGACAACACAATAAAAATTGAATAAAAAAAAAAAAAAAAAAAATGTAAGTGAAGTAGCTGATAGAAATTAAAAGTCTTATTTAATATTCACCAATTACTGGTAGAAAGGACAAAATGAAAATAGTCATTATGAGCAGCGGCCACGGAGACAATGAGCATGGTTGAAATCCAGGGCACTTGGCCCTTTGTGGGAAGATAGAGGCCTATACAATGAAGCCTGACACCTTTTCCAAAGCCAATGAGGATCAACACCTTGTGACTACGCAGCTCTTCCTTGGAACATGACTTGATAGGAATGTATGGAGTTTCCGCTGTCCAATGGATAAATAAATTGATATAAACTAAAGGGAACCTTTCAGGGAGACTGTTCCCTAGCACATCCAAAGCTTCCTTCCATTACTGAAGGCTGCCAATGCCCTGCTCCCAGACAAACAAGTCACTTGTGTGATACTGCAGATGGAGCCCCTGCCCCAGAAGAAGCAACGCTTAAAGGAGTCAGATAATGGCTGCCCTCATCACTGGATGGAAGTTATGACTGTGACAGAAAACAAGACCGTTTCCTCTAATTCATTTTTTTTTATAGTTGAGCGTTAAGCTAGCTTTAAAGTGCTGACAGGAAACGATGGCATAGTTACCATAGTCACCGGATTCAGGACTGTCTGCCCAACTAACTGGGGATGGTGGACCACCTGGGTTCCTACAGTTGGCTTTGCCATAACAGCAGGCTGGCCAAGGTTTGTGGTTCCATTGACTTGTGGGTGGGAGATGGTGTGAGCGATGTGGCTCACCATGGGTTGGCTGACTGCAACAGACTGCGGGTAAATGGGTAGCTGCTGGCCAAGATGGGTCATGTGATTAATGGCAGCTGGGTGCACAGTGATGTGGCCAATTGGCTGAGCAGCAGTGGTTAGCTGTACAGGGCTTGACGTGGAAGGTGCAATATGGGCAATGTGCTTGGTCTGAGGCCCTGGGATGACATGGTTTAGAGTCTGAATAACGGATGCATGAGTGGTGGCTGTGTGGGCTATCACAGTTGACTGCACTGTGGAAGCAGCCACAATATGAGTCTGTGCTGGCACTATGGCCTGAGGCGGGACCAGTGCTTGGTTGGAGAGGGTCTGTGCATGAGGAGAGGGAGCTTGTTTCTGCTGAATGGAGACATGTTGAGGCAGTACAGTGGAATGGTGATTGTGGGAAGCTGCGTTGGACGGTACCATCTTCAGAAGTCCAGGATTCTGACGTTTTGGTAATGAATTTAGAGGTCTGTCATCATCCATGTCTTCATCCATGTTATCTTCCCCCTCTGAAAGGCATAATAAAACATTTAGGAACCAGAAGTAAAAAAAAAAGCAAAATTTGTAAATATACAGGATATTGGCTGTCAGAAACTTTCTACTTAAAGCGGAGTTCCACCCAAAAGTGGAACTTCTGCTTTAGGTGGTCCTAACCCCCTGACATGCCACATTTGGCATGTCATTTTTTTGGGGGGGGGGGGGGAGCGGGTACCTAGTTTTGACAGGTACCCGCTCCCACTTCTGCTCGGAGCGCCACGGCGCCCTGAGCGGAAGTTCTCCTCTCCCCCTCCCTCCCTGCAATCTTCTGGGACATGTCAAAGGTCCCAGAAGATTGCCGGCCAATCACGACGCGTAGCGCAACTCGCTCATGCACAGTGCGTACCCGGCTGTGAAGCCGCAAACTGTCACAGCCGGGTGCCCACAGCAGTGATGCCGGCGCCGAGGGAGAGGATCGAGGCTTCGGGCGGCCGCATCGCTGGACCGTTGGACAGGTGAGTGAAATGGCTGGAACTCCGCTTTAATGTGGAACTTCACTTTCTCAATCAACATCGACTATTTTGAATGATTATGCTGTTAGCATTGGCATATAGATAGGAAAGTATATCATATTTAATTGTTTTAAACAGTTTTTTACATTTCTTTAGTTACTTACTGGTTTCAAGGCCTGGGCAAATGCCATACATCCCAGGAGTCTTCAGGAGAGGAGGAGGAGTTTCTCAGTTAAGCACACCCTCCTGCCTTCATGCCGGAACTAAGGGCTGATGGATTCCAGAGCTAAATGCTACATAAATCATCTGCCCTTATTAAAGATGGCCACACTCAGAAATGCTAGGGGGGTGTTTTCCCAAGTGATTTCTCAGCAAAATCACTCTCACCCCTCCTTGTGACAGCAAGCCTGGGATCTTCTGCCCGCACTCACTGTCGATTCAAAGAGAGCACCACCATGCAGGGGGTCCGTCCACATGGCCACGTCTTTGATAAACTGATCCCTGTGAATAAATGTACTACAAGTACCGGCAGCCTTTGCTGCTGATGGCTTGTAGTTCTCAATGAACTACCAGGGTGCTGTCGAGCGTTCTAGGTAGTCCATTGAGCTTTCTGTCATTGTGTAAAACAGTATATATCGGAGGTATGGTCAGACAGCTCCAGAAGTGTGACATTACATCCACAATCTGATGGTCGAGGGTGCAATGCTTTGCAGGCTCCTACCCCAAAAAAATGATATATTTTTTTACATTTTTTTTTTGTAAAGGGTGAATTTTTCCTTTTAAAAGTGTAAGCCTAGTCATTATTTTAGTTATGAAGGGGGGAAAGATTAGGACACCTGTCAATTATTTTGACAGTAGGGAAAATCTCCAACAGCAACACAAACAGAAATAAAATATTTTTTTTTCAATTGCATATTGAAAGGTGAGTCAGCTTTTTATTTCGGTCTCTGTTGCAGATTTTTCTCCTGACTTCCTATTTAGTGAAACTGTTGTCCCAGTAAAAGTAAGCGAGGGG
Source organism: Pelophylax lessonae (assembly GCF_965119305.1). Classification (NCBI taxonomy): domain Eukaryota; kingdom Metazoa; phylum Chordata; class Amphibia; order Anura; family Ranidae; genus Pelophylax; species Pelophylax lessonae. The sequence goes on along the minus strand of NC_138769.1, from coordinate 146,074,139 downwards.
AGAAGCCCTGCTAAAGGACAGTAGTAAAAACAGAATAAAGGTTTTTATTCTTCCCAATTCTATCCAAAGCTAAAATATACTTCTAGATTTTAGAAACACATTGAAAGACCAAAGTACCTTCCTCCTGTAACCTACCAAGCAGCAGAAACTATCGCTGTAAGAATGCAGTGTTTGCTCATTTGTCACTCCCAGTGCAAACGGTTCTATTTACACATAATAGCTACAGTTGGTTGCTGTACCTTTCTAAGAACTTGTAGACAAGGTGACAAACTAGAATACACTACTTAAAGAAACCTTGTCTGGCAAACGCTGTGAAATTATATTGCAAAACTGGCACTGATACATGAAAAGTGTGTAATAGGATCATTCTCTTGTTGCCCGAACCAACTAATCAGTCATTTCTCCATTTTCAAGCTTTGACTGCAAAAACTACAGCTTACAACTGTTTCTATGTCAACACAGATGGACATATTTAAATATCTATTTAATATAAAAATTAGTTTACCAGGAGGATTCAACTGCACTAAATGTCACATTCACTGCTTTATAAATATACTTTCCTAAAGCACAATTTTGCAGATTAGATCATTTGTGTTTTTAACAGATCCAAGACATTAGGAATGCTATGTACACCCCAAAAAAATGTCAGCAAAGTACACAGGTTATACATAGCCTGCCCTGTCCCTCTCCCCCTGTTTCTGCTCTGCTTGCTGTTTTTACCAGTGATTCCTGGCTGTCAAAATGACAGTTGGAACTTGCTCAAAAGCACAGCAGAGACTGCAACCGCAGACACGTAGCATGTGAGCAGTGTTTATAAACACTGTTCGGGAATTTTGATATGGAAATACAATGCAACATTGTTATTCTGTATTTCTACAGTTTATTGATTCAGGGGTGACCTTTGATCTGCAAATGTCATCAGTAAAGCAACCTTACATATAAACCACTTAAGCCCCAGGTCTATTTCTGACACTTTTTGTTTACAAGTTAAAATCAGTATTTTTTCCTAGAAAACTATTTAGAATCCCCAAACATTATATATATTTTTTTAGCAAAGACTCTGGAGAAAAAAATGGCGGTCAATGCAATATTTTTTGTCACGCGGTATTTGCGCAGCGGTCTTTAAAACGCTATTTTTTTGGAAAAATTACGAAAAATCACATTTTACTGCATTAAAAAAAAAACAAAACAGTAAAGTTAGCCCATTTTTTGTATATTGTGAAAGATGATGTCACGCCGAGTAAATAGATACCCAACATGTTACGGTTTAAAATTGCGCACACCCGTGGGATGGCGACAAAATACGGTCAATAGAAATCTCAATAGGCGATGTTTTAAAAAATTTTAACGGTTACCAGTTTAGAGTTGGAGTGTAGCTCTTTTTTAAATTATTGCTCACTCTCTGGCGGTCGCAGGGATACCTCACATGTGTGGTTTGAACAGTGATTTCATTCGCGGCTCGACTTCCATATGCGTTTTCTTTCGTGCGCGAGCTAACGGCGACGGGGGCAGCTAAAATTAATTTTTTTTTTCCTATTTATGTTATTATTTTCTTTAACTTTATCACAGGTTTAAAAAAAAAAAAATCTGATTACTTTTATTGCTGCCACAAGCAATGTAAACATCCCTCGTGACCGCAATATGCAGTGACAGGTACTCTTTATGGAGGGATCGAAGGTCTAAAAGACTCCAGACCCCTCCACTACACTTCCATGTATTCAAAACGCCGCAAATGGCATTTTTGAATACACTAGTTTTTTTTTAATTTGCCGCCTTTAGCAGCAGAGTAACCCGGACGTGACGTCATGGACGCCGCCTCCGGGTTACGTCATCGGAGACCCGATCGAAGCCGGGACTCCATCTAGCCGGCGGATGTGCCGGCTGGGTGCTCGGGTCTCCCAGTGGGACGGGAGACCCGGGCAAAGCCACGGAAGGCGGGGGGACGTCCCCTCCCACTCGCCGGGGTAACGACCGAGTGGCTCCCGAGCCGCATTGGTCATTACCGCCGGAAAGCCGACCGCCGGCTCTAAACAACGGTACCGGGGTGATGCCTCTAGCTAGGGGCATCACCCCGGTATAACACCGCAAATAGCAGAAATGTACAAACTGCTCTGATCTATAAAGGGTCAGAGAGCTAAAGTGGTTAAAGTTCAGCTCCAGCTAAGGATTTTTAAAGGTGAAGTATGGCCAAAGATTTTCTAGCTATAATTATATGGATCACAGGAGTGCAGTTTGTTCTGTACTCCTGTGACCTGTTTTCAGCCGACAGCGGGCTATAGTCTGCTGATGGCCGATGTCACATACCCGGTCCAGTCTCTGAAAAGATTCCGCCCACATGGTCAGGATGCGTCCACAAGCTTGGGCCAGCAGCTGGCCCAGTCTCTCAGCTGTGCTGCTGGGAGAATGTGCCAGCAGCTCCATCTTCTACCCAGCCCAGCAATCCAGTGAGCTGAAGGGGCAGAGCAGAGAGCCGGTGACCGAGAGTCACCACACTCTGCACAGAGCAGAGAGCCGGTAACCGACAGTCACCACACTCTGCACAGAGCAGAGAGCCGGTGACCGACAGTCACCACACTCTGCACAGAGCAGAGAGCCGGTGACCGACAGTCACCACACTCTGCACAGAGCGGAGGGGAGAACTGAGAGATCTGTGGTGTTTGATCGTTCAGTTCTCAGTGCAGAGGTGGCGAGGGACAGATGCAGCATCGAATCGATTCTGCATGTCCCTAGGTAAGTATAGGGTTTTTTTGGTAACCCATACTTCTCTTTTAACGTTCCCGTTGTCCTCGCTGGTAAAGTTTCCCCTCCATTTTTGTCCTGAGGACAGGGTGTCACAGAGATGGCCGATTTGCCTTAGGGCTATACACCACTGTCAGTGAAACACTTCATGGTAGGCCTAGATGTGTAGCTGCCTATTGGTGTCTCATGGTGACTACAGGACTTGCTGGCATATTGTGTGTCAGCACGCTATCCTGCAGTGACAATAACAATGCTTTGGGAAGCTGAGGTTAGCATTATCACTTATTAACAGAAAGCACAAGAAGGAAGTTCAACAGGTGTTTAGTACCATCTCTCTCAAAAACAAAACCATAAAAAGCTTGCAATGGTATATTTAATGTATAGCCATTTTTTTCTCTTGCTGATTCCCCATTGGGGAGTTTTTCCCTACACTTTTTGTCTTTTGTAGACAGAACAGGAGAAGGAAATCTCTAAAAAGTGAGAGGAGATCTCCCCTTACTTATTATCAGAACTAATTCACCCATCCTTTTGCAGATAAACATGCACCTCTGGAGGAAAAATAATAAAAAAAAAAACATTATTTTTGCAGTCACTGATGATAATGATTGGCCATGGATATAAATAACAACCAATAACCATTGATACAAATGATTTTCCTGGAATTTAGCTCGCTCAACTTGTATTATTCAAGAACAGACTGTAGGGGGCAGCTGAACTTAATATGATACAGTGAGTTGAGGAACGCAACAGTGGTCAGAAAAACAACTGTTGTGCTAGCTGTCGATCTCGTGACTGAGTTACACAATTTTCTGTAAAAAAATCAGCCTCACTCTTTTTTTCTGTATTCTAAAACAAAAAAGAAAACAGGATAATGAAGTCATTTTGAAAGCCCCATAGTGGTTACCTGAGGCTGTGGAGGTTGAGGCCTGGTCGTCCTCTGGCTGAACAGTTTGGCGCACAATTCGGTCAATCTCCATAACATCCATCCACTGGCTGAGTTCATTCTTCAAGTCGGCTAATCGCTGCTGTGTAGCAATTTTCTCTCTTGCCAAACGTTCCATTTCATGCTCGTATTCCTTTTCTTTCCTTTTCAGACTCTGTGAAAGAAGGAAAAGATCCTTTAAATTTACACTGACTATGCAGAACTTGCTTTCCTTAGAGAGACTTCGTGATTAAAAATCATGTTCTTATTCCAGAAAATCTGAAGTTATATATCTGACTAACAAATGTGTGATTTACACACAGCTGAGTATATCTGTATACAGTATGTAATAGGGCAGGGATAGTCTACATGTGCCAGGAAGGGCATGCAATTAGGTTTTTTATGAGCACCGGGAAGACCGTCATGTAGCATGCACACAGGCTCAGACTGGACTGCCAAAGGCCATAGGCCATCATTGACAGCTCACTAGACTGAACCCATGGCCTACCAACCTTCATGACATTTCAGAGAGGCCTTCCTGAGGCACTGATAATGTTTAGGCATAGGCTCTCATCCCTGTGGATGCTATGTGAAGAAGCCTGATTACCCTCTTCCTCCTCCTAATGAAACTGCCATCTGCAGCAAGTGTAAAGATAAAACCCCTGTGTTTCTGAAGGTACAGAAATCAGGTCTGATTTGAGGTTGGAACAGGAATTGGGTTTGATCGTAGGCCTGAAGGTACAGGAATTGGGTATAATCTGGGGGCCTGAAGGTGCAGGAATTGGGTCTGATCTGAGGTCAGAAGTTGCAGGAATTGGGTCTGATCTGAGGTCAGAAGGTGCAGGAATCGGGTCTGATCTGAGGTCAGAAGGTGCAGGAATCGGGTCTGATCTGAGGTCAGAAGGTGCAGGAATCGGGTCTGATCTGAGGTCAGAAGGTGCAGGAGTCGGGTCTGGTTTGAGGTCAGAAGGTGCATGAATCAGGTCTGATCTGAGGTTGGAAGGTGCAGGAAATGGGGCTGATCGTAGGTCTGAAGGTACAGGAATCGGGTCTGATCTGGAGTCTGAAGCTGCAGGAATTGGGTCTGATCTGAGGTCGGAAGGTGCAGGAATCGGTTCTGATCTGAGGTTGGAAGGTGCAGGAATTGGGTCTGATCTGAGGTCGGAAGGTTCAGGAATCGGTTCTGATCTGAGGTTGGAAGGTGCAGTAAATGGGGCTGATCTAAGGTCTGAAGGTGCAAAAATCAGTGCTGATCGTAGGTCTGAACGTGGAGGAAATGGGTCTGATTTGAGGTTTGAAAGTGAAGGGATTGGGTCAAATTTGAGGTCTGAAGGTGCAGGAAATCGGCTGAGGTCAGTTGTTTAAAAAAAACTTTTACACCAATTCATATATATTGGGGTCGCGGAGATAGGAGGAGAAAAACTATGACAGGTTGAACTATGTAGCAGCTGGACGTTCTGCTTCGTGGTACTCGCGCTTAGGATGGTTTGCATTCAGGAATGTTTGCCCAAACACAGGAATTCTGTTTTCTGGGTATATATCCCTGAATGCATATCTCCCTAAAAGCGAGTACCACATGGTACAGCATCAAGCCAATCCACATGTGCCTGAAAAGGCTGGGATTTATAAGCCGACAGGTCAAATGACCCATGTGAATGTAACTTCATAAGGGGTACAGGCCAAAATACCACTTTCCTTTAGTATAGTAGGAGAGGGCTAAATCCTCGGAGATCTTTATTTTGCAGTCTATGTCCCTGTTAGAGATCTTTCTTGCCACATGTTGTCACCAGGATAGGAAAAGAAGGAAAATCTTGCCAAAGACATGAGACAACTACCTACTAACAATAAATATGGGCGCCTCGATATCGCGGGAACCCCCCACCCCAGATGGAGGGGGAGCCGTCAGCCGAAATAGGATGCTTCGCACGGTCAAAACCGAATGTTGAGGCATCCAGGCTTTTGCCCCCGAGGACAGGGGCAGGTCGTTTGCTAGGCCATGGCGCCCGCTAAACGCTCGATGGCGAGCTGGGATTCCATAAGATCCTCTGTCCTGGAGTACCAGGACGACCAGTCCGATTCCCAGCTCCGCAAACGCTGTAGTCTTCCGAAGATCCGACTAACTAAGCGCAGAACAAATAAAAAGCTAGTAGTGCAAAGAAAACACTTTTGCAGAAAATAAAAGTAATAAAACAGAAGAAAGGCTGAGACTGTAGCCCCAGCCAAGGGAAGCCTATCTTACTCCTAACTAGGCAGAAGACAAACTGAGTTGGGAAGGCTGATAGCAAGGGGGTATTGGACCAAAGGGACAGCCCCCTACAGGTGGGCCTATGTAAATTGCTTTGTTCTTAACAAACCTTATGCCTAGCTTTCTCCTGTGGATAAGAGGTCAATACCCATTGGTGAAGACTGTATGAGTGGGCGGCGACTGTCAGAGGACGTAAGAGAAAAAGGGTTTTGGCTGATGTTTATATTTTAGGTGACCTGAAGAGTTTTGTACATGATTGGATAGGACATTGGATGCTCAAACCAATAATTATTACAGAAGGTTTTGCAACCTTACATTTTCAGAAATAAAGCCACATGTTTTCTAGGAAAGAGAAGAAGTTTATGAGCAAGCCCCACTGCTGTGTGTATAATGTTTCTCTTTGGGACAGACTTGTTTTCAGAGAATAGATTTCTGAATCTATTCTTTCTGCAACACAACTGAGGCCTGATTTTATTACTATGGTGTTTTCCTAAAATTTAAACTGAACGCCATTACCTTCAGTTTTACAGTTGTACTATGTACTGCTTGCTTACTCAAGATTTCACTGTACACTGTGAACTTCTACTAGTGTGCATTAGAAACTGCAGCAAGTCAGACAGAGCCAACTCATTTCATGGCTGAAGGACCTCCAGGATCATCTAGCTCCTTCCTCCTCAGCTTTAGTATCCCCACCCTTTAGTTCATTCACTGGATTTCTGTTCTTTCAAAGACAGGAAGCTAAACATCTGGGAATTCTTAGGCAGTCCTCCAAACCAACACCCTCCCATCAAGACAGTTTGATATTTGCATAACTCCTCAGGGCTGAGGGATCTTGAGTGGAGTACTGAGGCAGGGTGCTGTGATGTTTTCAAGATGCTATGTACAGCACCCTGCTGACAACACTCGCCAGCCATGATTTGCAAGCACTGTAAAGAGAGGCACAGAGACCTAATTATGACATTGCTGCATCCAGAATTAGGTATGTTAATGAATTAGTAATCCCATTGCAAGAGGGAAATCCTATTGTAAGGGAAGCAGATCTGGAACATCAGGTGTTCCCAAATATTGCCAGAGCTCCGGGGATGCAAAAAATTGCACGAAAATTTTAAACAGGATCTAACCATAACTGAAAAATCATAATGGCTAGTCACAGTTGAATTCACAATCCAGAACAGCAAAAAAAAAAAAAAAAAAAGAAAATGCTCTCAATTTTAAAATTCTACAGAGCATGCAAGATTCTGAGCATCTTCACAGTCAGTAAGTGAACCAGAACACGTCAACAATCAGCTACTGCCTGTTATCACCTCAGTCAATTCTCTTTTTTAAGAATGCATTCCAACAGTGACATTTGAATGGACATTATATTTGCACACTGTCTAGTTCCAAGAAATTGCTTCTTCTATGGTCTAAAAGGGTTCCCTGGAAATGATTTTAAATGAATGGAAAGGTCCTGGTATAACACATATAAAAAATATCTAGCTAAATTGTGGACAAAAGGAGCAAGCCTGTCAGGAACCTGCAGAATATTATTATTTTTTTTTTTTTTTGAGGTCAGCTTTATTGACCACAAATGGAGAAAACCTCAAAAGTTAGGTGCCATCTGTAAATATTTAGTAGCACTGGCTCCTGGGATTTGCCCAGCCTCGATATTCTAATTTAAAAAGAATCTCTAAGTTTGGATGTTCTGCCTGTGGTCGGTCTTCTTGGATTACTGACTTTTGGAAAGTCAAACTTGAAACCAGGCACCGTAGTCAGTGTGGAGGTCAGCTGAAGCCTCTCCCTTTTCTATCCACTCAAAGAGTATGTAATACTTATTGGGATGATACTGCAGTAAAATGGCACCAACTATACCACATGCGGTGTCAACATGCATTGGATCACAACTAGGGAGCCCTTCAACAGTGTCATCAGAAGCAATACTGTGCCTTGTCTTTTTAAATGGCTTATTAGATGCTGAGGCTGCAGTTTTAGTACAATAAAACTGATAAGTGGTTTACAACGTAGACCCGCCATTTTAAACCAGGGTCTATGGAACTCTAGGTTCCTCTAGGGGGTTTCATGAGTTGTGGTCGATTGACCTTCCAATTGAAGGTGCATTTTTCCCCATGGACCACCAATGAATTACTTTGGCAGAGATTCTCTTAGAATTGTAAAAATATTAAAAAGGTTCCTCTGGTGTAAAAAGCTGGGAAAGGCTGATGTAATCATCAACCACCCCACCTTGCATTTTGAAAAGGATTGGCCTATATGTCAGTTACTTATAGAAAAGGCCAAGCTAACTTAGTATCAAGTTAACCTGCAAAGGTAAGTTTTTTTTCCTCATAAAGCATCCTTAGTCCTTAGATGTGATGACTGCATTTGTCTGCTTTTTTAACCATTTGTTGACTGCCAACAGTACATTTACTGATGGCGGATGGCTCCCCCAGGCACCGCGACATACCTGTACATTGCAATGCTCATGCGCACTGGGCGACTCCACTGGGACACAGCAGATTGCGGTGCTTGGTATCGGGCTGTTCTGAGTGGCCCAGATACCACATGATCACATCACATAATAAACAAGAGTCATGAATGGAATCCATTTGTGATCTGTGATTGGTCATCAGTGATCACATGGTACCTTGGCCAATCACAGCATCCTGTACCATGCAATGGTTGTGGGCCAATCACAGCATTACAACAGTAAACAATAAGTCATGAATGAAACCCATTCATGACAGTTCAAACCAGAGGTTCACCAAATGGAAATTTTGGTGCCCAAACCGAAAATGCAGAATGCACTTGGTCGAAAACAGAAACTGACAGTTTTTAAAAAAATTATAATATTTTTATATATAATTATATTGTATTCAACTTTTCAATATTATGAATTTAAATGAATATGAATTTATTGTCGGCCATTATTGGCACCTTTAGCGCAAGAAAAGCTCAAGAAAAATGTATCCCTTTACATTCTACACTGGTCCATTGTGCTTCCGTTGTGGTGTTAAAAATCCTACTTGCTATATTTTTGGTCAGTTAAAAAAAAAAAAACACACCAAAATGCACCTCCATATTGAAATGCATTGAAGACGCAGCAAGAAAGCATCAATGACGCACTTTTCAGTGCCATTATCGGCATCTTTTTCTCTTACCTGCAAAATTGCATTTTCGGCCGCCAAAATTTCGGTGAATTAATATTTCAAACGACTGCTGTTACAGTGATCTTCACTGTAACAAGCAATCAAATTGTAAAAAAAAAAAAAAAAAACTGAGCTACTTTGAAGGGAGTATGTAGAAAAAATAATTGTAAAAATAAATAAATTGTAAAAAAGGAGTAATAAAATGTTTTTTTCTTGTTTGTTATAAAATTTTGTAATCATTCTCCATAATTTTAGACCCAAATGTATTCGGCTATATTTCTTTGGTGAAAATAACCCAAATCAGTGTATAATATTTAGTATATGTGAATGTTACAGAGTTTATATGTGTATATAGACTATGAAAACCGGGATTCATCTGTGAAGAGAACACCTCTCCAAAGTGCTAGACGCCATCGAATGTGAGCATTTGCCTACTCAAGTCGGTTACGACAATGAACTGCAGTCAGATCGAGACCCCGATGAGGACAACGAGCATGCAGATGAGCTTCCCTGAGATTGTTTCTGACAGTTTGTGCAGAAATTCTTTGGTTATGCAACCGATTGTTGCAGCAGCTGTCTGGGTTGCTGGTCTTAGACGATCTTGGAGGTGAAGATGCTGGATGTGGAGGTCCTGGGCTGGTGTGGTTACACGTGGTCTGTGAATGGGAGGCCAGTTGAATGTACTGCCAAATTCTCTGAAATGCCTTTGAAGATGGCTTATGGTAGAGAAATGAACATTCAGCTCACGGGCAACAGCTCTGGTGGACATTCCTGCAGTCAGCATGCCAATTGCACGCTCCCTCTTGCGACATCTGTGGCATTGTGCTGTGTGATAAAACTGCACATTTTAGAGTGGCCTTTTATTGTGGTCAGCCTAAGGCACACCTGTGCAATAATCATGCTGTCTAATCAGCATCTTGATATGCCACAACTGTGAGGTGGATAGATTATCTCAGCAAAGGAGAAGTGCTCACTAACACAGATTTATGAACATTATTTGTGAGAAATAGGCCTTTTGTGTACATAGAAAAAGTCTAAGAGCCGGTTCACACTGAAGCGGCACGACTTCGGGGGGGCGACCTGTGAAGTCGCGTGCACCGCGACTTGCACGGACTTCACATAATGGAAGTCTATGCAAGTCGCTCCGAGGTCGCCCCAAAGTAGTACAGGACAATTTTTCTAAGTCGGAGCGACTTGTGTCGCTCCTATTAGAACGGCTCCTGTACTACTCAATGGACCGCGACATACCATGACTTGTCAGGCTGACAAGTCGCCTGACAAGTCGCGGCAGTGTGAATGGGCTCTTAGATGTTTGAGTTCAGCTCATGAAAAATGGGGGCAAAAACAAAAAAGTGTTGTGTTTATAATTTTGTTTAGTGTATTTTTGGAAAATAATAAAACCTAAAGTACTGACTGCCTGGCATTTCTTAGGGCCCTAAAATACCAGGATACCCCCCAAATGACCCCTTTTTAGAAAGCAGACAGTCCAAGGTATTTAGTTAGAGTCATGGCTATTTTTTTTGTAGTTGTAAGTTTTTTTGTCTCAATTTTTTGGAAAATGAAGAAATTTAAAAAAAAAATGTATATATAATGTTTTCTTTTTACATACTGTCACCAGTGGAATACAGCGTCATCATATGATTGGTGTGGAAGTGATCAGGGATACTGACTGACATGTTTTTGGTATTTTTTGTTGATATATCAAAAAATAAAAAAACACCAAAAGAAAGCTCTATCGGTATGAAAAAAATGATATAAATTTAATTTGGGTACAGTGTTGCATGACCGCGCAATTGCCAGTTAAATTCGCAGAGTGCTGAATAACAAAAAATGCTTTGGTCAATAAGCGGGTAAAACCTTCTGGAGGTCAATTTGTGTTGATATACAAAATGTATTTTTACACAGAGATACTTTATTCCGTATCAATGGAGGCGCACCTAGGTAACAATTAGAGAACACCAACTCCCTCCATAACATAGGGAGAGGTGTTTTGTAGTCCACGAACCTAAATGATAACAATACAGCACAGGAAGATTTCTGATTTTTTTGCACTCTTTTATTGCACTTATTATCAAGCAGAAATAACAAAACCCTTTCAGCTGTATATTTAACATACCAAAAATGAGCAAATAAGAGAAATTCATTGTTCGAGTTTATAGACACAATACAACAAAACTGGGAGTTTCACTTCCAAGAGAACAGTCATGTGACACAGTTTCTGGAAATGACGCAACATTGTTGTGTTAATCCTAGAAGCAAGGTTCAAGTTCAAGCCTGAAGTAAAAAGTCTTCACCGCAGCGTTCACAATTTTTGTCTGCATGCAAGCCGCGGCGGAGTGGCGCCTTTAAGAAACTTCTCCCCCTCCCTGTCTCCACAGTGGGGACAGACACACGTGTCCACAAACACGTCATACTTCCCCTTCACAACTCCCCAGCCCTCCCTCCACCTTCTTCTCTTTTTTTGCCGGGAAATTAACTGGACTGGTGCCAACGTTGAAATCCGCCCCCTGCCAGCGTGCATGCCATTTAAGGCTTACACAAACAGCCTGCTAGCAGCTTTCCTCCATGTGCTCAGAACAGCATGCTGCGTGTGGACAAGCCTGTCTGGAGACGGGAGGATGTGCACACAGACAGGCTCCTTGGGATTGCAGCTACAGCAGACATGACCAGTCCAACGCCGTCATGTCTCCAAGTTTTCAGGTTGTACAAATTTGTCCCTGGAACTTTTTGAACACTGATCACTTTCACAGCATAGTTCTAAGAATTTGTAATTTCTTACTACGGTATGTACTCAGATGACTGTACATTTGTCAGGGAAGTGGGGAAAATTTAATATTTCAATATTTTTATTGGATTTTCATGAAAAAAAAAAAAAAGTCACAACAGTGCAATGTATGCCGTCAGGTCACGGCCATGAAATAAAGAAATAATACAGCATCTGCAAAACAGTAGATATAAAACTGAGAAAATGTAAACAGTGGAATCTTGGCTTAAACAGTAACAGATATGTAGCCCCCAATCCCTTACTCTTAAGGTCGGCTGGCTCGGGCACCGCCCCCCCCCGGCGCCCCCACGGGAGCTCACTGCGCCCTGGAGGGAGGGCGGCCCCCCGACCCCGACGTTGCCTACTTGGCTGAGGGAGACGTCTACCAACTGCCATTAGTGGGGAAAATTTAAAGCGTTACTAAACCCAGTACCTGCATTCACTATCTGGTCTCCCGCAGTACACAGAATACTGAAATGCAATTATGTTAGTAAATATAAATTGCTAAATAACTTTTCTCATCAGCGGTATATAGCAGTCTTGTGACTTCTATCAGTGTCTGGTTGAAGCTTGTAGGAGGAGTTTTCATTTTCCCCTGACTGTCCTATGAGGCTGCAAGACTCCTGACTCTCTGTCTGGACAGTGCTAATTGACCCGGTGCTGATTACATGCACCCCCCCCCCCCAAAAAAAAACTCTAGCAAACTGAGCATGTGCACTTCAAGGGCTCTGTCTTATCAGGAGAAGGATTGGGGACAGTAAAAGGGGAGGATCAGAGAAGACAGGATCAAACAGTCTTTTTACACAATGCGAAGGATTAATCCCATGAGTCCCACAGTGAGTATAACAAGCATGCTTTACTGCACATACAGACTGATTTTTACTGTTGTGGGTTTAGTAACACTTTAAGGAAAATTATTTCCATTCATAATAGGGTAGTAGGATTTGGTGTTTCAAGCAGTGGTGGATTATAAAAGGGGTTGGCTGCCTGGAACCCCAGACTCCAGGTCGACAGTCTCCATGGAAATGCTACAAAAGTTCTGCACTTTTCATAGGACAGAACAGATACCTGTCTGGGGGGGCCTCAGACTCCAGGGGAACCTACAAAAGTTCTGTACATTTCACAGGACAGAACAGATACATGTCTGGGGCTCTAAGAACCCTAGGGGTCCATGAGGATGCTACAAAAGTTCTGAAATGTTCATAGGGAAGAATGGGTGGCTTTCTGGGGTCCCAGGCTTCAAAAAAATCTATGGGGATGCTAAAATAAATAAATAAATAAATAAAATTGGCACTCTTCATTGGACAGAATAAAAGCCTATCTGGTTGGTAGGAGGAATCTTGAGAGAATTAGGGAACATTCCCACTTGCGAATGCACCCACATGGCAATTACATGCTAGAACCCCAGAGGGGGTTTCTGCGACTAGTTGCAAGAGATAGTCCCTTTGAATACAATGGGAGGCTGCCGACTCCCACAGCTAATCGTGCCCACTCACATATGATTGCTCATGCAGCGTTCGAGTGACTGGCTCTGGACGCAGACTACCTGCATACTGGGCTGATCACTTAAATGTGATTGCTGCATGAATGAACGATTACTGGCTGTGTGAGCCGGGAGCCTCCCATTGCTTTCAATAGGGCTCCCTCTTATAGCTTATCATGGGAACCCCTGCTGGGGTTCTTGCATATAATCGCCGTATGGGTGCATTTGCATGTGGGAATGCACCCTAATCTTCTTAAGGTCCCTCTTACCAACATATGATCTACTTTACATACCAAGATATTATCCAAATTCCAGATAACCTTGGGGGAATACAGTTGTATATGTGGAATAGGGAATAAACCCTACAGTAAAAAATTCCTTTACGTCTCTGGTAACAGTTATGGGGTTGGACTGCTAAATCCTCCATCTGTACAACACACAGGGAAATTCAAAATGAGATACTAATGTTTTTGTACAGGCTCCAGCTAAATTACACACAGGCAACCCATCTATTCCCAACACATGTTGGCGATGCAATTACCTCAATGGTACGCTTTCCATATTATTGGCATTGCATTAAAAATATTGGAAGTTATTGGTGGATTTCCTGTATCAACTGTTTGGAGTCCAGCTTTCTTTGGACCCATTACATCTTCTATTGGGTCTCCTGTTCCCAAATACCTCTGTGTGAAGATATGGATCTCCCATATCCCGACGGCTGCCATAAAGGAAATTCCACTACATTGGAGTTCAGCACACATACCAATGCAAAATGCACTACTGGCATTGCCTAACTTACATTGGGAGGTAATGTGGATGGAAGACCTAACCACTACTAGTAATAAACAACTATTTTTACTCTCACTTTTTTTTTATTAAACAAACTGTGCCTCCTTCCGGCTCTGGTACAGCCTGGTACTACACTATACGTTCTTTTTCATTAAAAAAAAAAAAAAAAACCTGACAGCAGATCGCAGTACTAACATAAGTGAAGTTAGTACAGCGATCTCCCCTGCTGTGCTAGTGTTCTGACAAGGGGACCGCCCCCCGCCAGGTCACACCGATCAGCGCTTGCAGCTATTGGATGCCAGCGCTGATTGGATGCTGGTTTTCCCTCAGAGCTTACGCTTGCACTTTTCCACTCCTACCAGTATAAGGAGTAGAAGGGGAAAGACAAAGAGGTGACTATATGCCTCACGGAAGATGGACACTAAAGCAGACCTGTTGTTTACCTTGCACGGGAAAAGATAGATTCACTTTCATAGAAGAAAGGTTGCTGACTGCCCATGACAAAACAGAAACACAGAAATACACGTGTTCTCCATCCCTCGTGCTATGGGGTCACAGTCATGATGATCTTCAGCTACTACTGATTGATAGAACACCTAACATTACATATGCAACACTGAGCAAACAGACCACACAAGCTTCTATCAGGATAGAATCCTTATTGGCCATTACATCAGTGAAAGGCTAACACAGACAGCTTACAAAAGAAAACCTAAATAGAAACTGGAAAAAATGTGTACTATTATTTAAATAAAAATTGGGATGGGCTTTAGCATGAGGAAGCATTAAAAATGCCTCTGGATTCTATGTCAACAGAGAGGTATCTAAACACTCACAGAATCTCAGCAGCTTGCGTTACTTTAAACTGGTGAAAGAGGCCACATGATTGAAACAATGGAATAGGCCTAAAGCTTTGGTTGCAGCCTTGATGCTTTTGCTAAGCACTAATGCATATTAAGCTTTTTGAGCCCCTTATTGTTTACCTGTGTGTACAAGGCTTAACCACTTAAGCCCCGGAGGATTTGGCTGCTAAACGACCAGGGGGTATTTTGCGATTCGGCACTGCGTGACTTTAACGGACAATTGCGCGGTCGTGCGAAGCTGTACCTAAACGAATTTGACGTCCTTTTTTTCCCACAGACAGAGCTTTCTTTTGGTGGTATTTGATCACCTGTGCGCTTTTTACTTTTTGCGCTATAAACAAAAAAAAGCGTAAATTTTGCAAAAATAACAATATTTTTCACATTTTTTTATATGAAATTCCCCCCAAAAAAAATGTAAAAATCAAAATTTTTTAACATTTTCGGCCAATTTGTTTTATGCTACATATGTTTGGTAAAAAAAAAAAAAACGAAAAAGGCGTATTTTTATTGGTTTGCGCAAAAGTTATCGCGTTTACAAACAAAGGGAAAGATTTTTGTCATTTTTGTTGGTTTTTTTTTTTAACGCGTAATGGCGGCGATCTGCGATTTTTTTTGCGGTACTGCGACATTGTGGCGGACGGATCGGACCCTTGACTGACATTTTTGACACTTTTGGGGTTACCAGTGACATTACTACAGTAATCAGTGCTATACATATGCACTGTTACTGTAAAAATACACTGGTAGTGAAGGGGTTAACTTTATTTGAGAGGGAGGGGCTGTGTGTCCCTAGGGGCGTGATTCTTACTGTGATTGGCTGTGGCTTGAGGTGTAAGGACACTGATCAACGGTTCTACATAGAACTGTGTGATCAGGGTTTTTACACCGAGGAGAATGACAGGCAGCTTGTTTACACAAGCCGCCTGACTTTCTCCCTCTCCCCCGACGATCGCCGAGTGACCGGCGGACATCGGGTCCGTGACTGCGCGCTCGCTCCCCAGACCCTCCCAGGCTAGTGACGTTAATTAACGTCACTCTGCCTGGCCGGGGCTGACCGCCGCAGTAAATTTACTTGCGGCGGTCGGCAAGCGGTTAAAGTGGTTGTAAACCCCCCCACCCCCTCTGTAAGTTGGTTGTACATATAGGCAAGTCTACAATGAGGCTTACCTATAGGTACTGTAAATATCTCCTAAACTTGCAACATTTAGGCGATATCTACGCGGTATCGGCGCATGCGCTCTTAACCGGTTGCCGACCGCCGCACGACTATATACTGCGGTGGTCAGCCCCGGCCAGGCAGAGTGACGTATCGATACGTCACTCGCCTGTCACTGACTTGCGAGCCTATTGCGGGCGGGCGCGCGCCCGCCGAGACGCGCGCCCGCCGCGGCTCGTTCACAGACAAGTCAGTGAGTGTGACCGGCGGACTCGATGTCCGCCAGTCACACTACGATCGCTCCTGTGAAGGGAGAAAGACAGAGCGGCTTGTGTAAACAAGCTGCCTGTCAGTTCTCCCTGTGTAAAAGTGAAGATCTGACCGTTCTACTATGTAGAACGGTTGATCTTTGCTTTTACACCAATAGGAATGTCCCTGCACAGTTAGAATCACGCCCCTAGGACACACTTAACCCCTCCCTGTCCAATAAAGTTAACCCCTTCCCTGCCAGTGTCATTTTTGCAGTAACAGTGCATATGTATAGCACTGATTACTGCAGTAATGTCACTGGTACCCCCAAAAGTGTCAAAAATGTCAGTCAAGGGTCCGATCTGTCCGCCGCAATGTCGCAGTACCGGAAAAAAAAAAAAAAAAAAATCGCAGATCGCCGCCATTACGCGTTTAAAAAAAAACACCAAAAATGACAAAAATCGTTCCCTTTGTTAGTAAACGGGATAACTTTTGCGCAAACCAATCAAAATACGCTTTTTGCGATTTTTTTTACCAAACATAGGTAGCATAAAACAAATTGGCCGAAAAATGTTAAAAAATTTTGATTTTTACATTTTTTTTGGGGAATTTCATATGAAAAAATGTGAAAAATATTGTTATTTTTGCAAAATTTACGCTCTTTTTTTGTTTATAGCGCGTGATCAAAAAATCGCACAGGTGATCAAATACCACCAAAAGAAAGCTCTGTTTGTGGGAAAAAAAGGACGTCAAATTTGTTTAGGTACAGCGTCGCACGACCGCGCAATTGTCCGTTAAAGTCACGCAGTAAAAAAATCGCAAAAAAAACCCTGGTCCTTTAGCAGCCAAATCCTCCGGGGCTTAAGTGGTTAAGGAACGGCCGCCCATGCCGTTTCTTCGGAGCCCCGTGCCTCGACCTGCGGGCCCTGCGCGGGAGTGACATCACGCGGCTCCAGCCAGTAGCATAGCCGGAGTCTGCAGACCCGGAAGGAAGACGGGTAAAGATGGATGCGGTCTCCAGTGGGAATGATGAGGGCTTCGTTTGGAGGGAAGTGTCACATAATATGCTAATATGTGATGCATACTAGCACATTATGCCTTTACTTTTCAGGGGAACAAAAAAGAAAAAAAAATATAAAAAATCACTGGCTTTACTTCCTCTTTAAAGTGTCAGTAAACCCATTTTTTGTGTGCCATTTTTAAAAGAATGAAGTGGTTAGCACGTCCACCTGACAGCACTAAGGTCGTTGGTTCCAATCCCACCCCACAGTACTACCTGCATGGAGTTTGCATGTTCTCTCTGCATCTGCATGGGTTTCCTTCGGGTACTCTGGTTTCCTTCCCAACTCCAAAGACATGCAGGTAAGTTAATCGGCTCCTGTCTAAATTTGACCCAGTATGTGTATGTATTAATGTGGGGTAGGGACCTTAGATTTTAAGCTCCTTGAGGACAGGGATTGATGTGAATCTAATATTATATATATATATATATATATATATATATATATATATATATATACACACACTGTTCAAAAAAATTAAAAGTACACCTTTTAATCAGAGTATAGCATCAAGTCAATTAAACTCCTAGGATATTCATCTGGTCAGTTAAGTAGCAGGGGGGTTGTTATTTAGTTTTCCAGCAGGGAAATTAAGTTACAGTTACACTCCTAAAAGACAAAGAAATAAAAAATAAAAAAAATTGAAAAAATGTAAATCTAAGAACTAAATTATTAAGAATGAAAGGAAAAGGGGAACAGTAATAAGCCCCCTTTTCCTCATGGGAGAGTGGCTGGGGGAATAGGTAGAATAGTTCATGAGGTGATTTTTCCCTCCTTTTTTCCTCAGGTAAAGTGGGAGGGATCTTCAAGGTATCCTGAGGGAATAGAGGTAGTGGGCGTGGCATTGCAGGGGTCAGAGCACCTATAGGAATAGGTTTAGGGTAGAAGATTCTAAAGCCCTCTGAGACCCTATATAAGGTGGAGCTCCCCTCAGAGGGGCTCATTCGCCTCAGAAGATTCAGCAGTGTGAATTCCCCATCCCCCCCCCCCCCCTTGTCGCGGCTGTTATATTATGTGGTGGTGTCACCTTTGCTACAGCAAAGGGGGACGATTTTATTTATTAGGAGTGGAAATTGATGCCTTAAATGTGATTTTATTTATCCGGCCTGAGCTGTGGTGGCTAGGCTGTTGAGTGTGTTTAAATGTTTAATTATATATTTATTGAAAGTTTTTATAAAACCAATAATAAACGCCCGCGGCCTATATATTTTCCAAATAATACAGGTGTCTGCTTTTTATTTTATTTTATTTAAGTAAAGTGTTAAGATGTTATTGGATCCTGCCTACTGTCCCATAATCTGTGTCTGATTGTGGGGTGGCTCTAGCATAGATGATTGATGGAAGCTTCTTCTATCCAGCTCGCTGTCCCCCAGAACACAGAATGCAGAGGTTTCTTTGGGCAGCTTCCAGAGGGTGATTGAACGCAGCTCCTCCAGGGAGCCTCTCTGACTTCCTGAAGTGAGATCTGCAGATTGCGTCAGAGGTTTCCCCGATTCCTCCGCCCATCGAACGCACAGTGTTATGCAAGTAAAATAATGTCATGTGACTGTGATATATAGAAGCACAATTTTTTTTTTATCTATAGACGGTTGGTTATTTAGTTATATTACCGTACGATACATATGAGCTAGCTGCAATGGGTTTAATTACACTGGCACATGGAAGAGAATAAGCGGTTCCGATCATTACCAAGTTGGGGTAATGCCAAGAGGAACTCTATGTCTACCGAGAAAACAGATGTTTGCAGAGGTGCTTTGCGAGGACTATTGGATTCTGGGTGCTACTGGAGGGATATATTGTTAAAAGTAACGTGCTGGCAGCTTCTGCTATCTGCTACAGCTTGGAGTTTATTTCATTAGTGTTTTCCACAGGGTCACTTTAAGCTCCAACAGCTTAATAACAATAATTGCCTATAAATCATCTAATAAATCAAATCTAAAATAAATGGTACTGTAATAAAGCATATACGTACGTTCGTAAACTGTTTATTACAGGCTTTTTGAACATTAGATCGTATTATTTTAATGTGCCAGCTAATAAAATCAAAAGGGTTTTAAATAAAAGGCAGTAGATTGTATAAACAAGCCGACTCAAGGCACAGGGCCTGTCTGCATTCCGAACACTACAGAATGCCAAGCAGCCTGTTAGCTGGAGGTACTAATCCTACCGCCACGTGACCGCTCCTCATTGCACTGTTTTGTAACCTATATTTTTGCTGGAGTAATTAGGGTAATCTGGTCTGTACCCGGGGGATTTATCAAACTTGTTATAACATGCAATATCTGGCAATCGACCTATGATCTATCTGACCCCCGTCTCTAAAACCACATACAAGTCAAATGTATTAAGTACTTTTCCCTCTGTTCACAGGGAGAACATAGGATACAGCAAGTATTAAAAAAATCCTGTATTTCCTTTTGTATTCCTTAAACCAGAATAATTCCCAACACAACAGAAATATAAAAATGCAACCAGAATTTTAGATTTATAATTTCAATTGGGAAAATGTATGCGTTTATTCCCGCGCTATGGACCTAGGTTAAGCATGAAATTCTAGCTGCTGCCCCCACTACAACTGACCACTCAAAGGTGGCGTCTAAATACAATGTGCTAGATAAATGTTATACGGCATTATTTATTGCACAGGTAACATCAACTGTATATGCACCAATTGCACAGGTTTAAGATCACCATCAATTGCATTTTTATTTCTATTTTTGTGTATGCTTTTATCACTGTATAAGCCTTCGTTCACATTAGGTCGCTCCGACTTAGGGGGCGACCTGTGACGTTGCGTGCAGCGTGACTTCGGCACGACTTGCAGGGACTTCACATAATGGAAGTCAATGCAAGTCGCCTCCAGGTCGCCCCAAAGTAGTACAGGACCCTTTTTCTAAGTCGGAGCGACTTGTGTCGCTCCTATTAGAACGGCTCCTGTACTACACAATGGGAGCGTGAGGACCGTGACTTGTTAGGCTGACAAGTCGCGGTCCAAGTCGTACCAGTGTGAATGCGGTCTAAGGCTTTTATTTTGATATGTAGAGATCATATTTATTTTGAGACATTTTTTATATTCACTACAAGCAGCGCCATCCACCACTTTTATCTAGCACATTTTAGAATCTGAATTGCAAACTACATTTTGGATGTAAATGAGTAGAAAACTTTTGTAACTTCTGCTTGTATTCACTTAGTACATATTTTTCTGAAAACTCTGTCATACTTTTTTTTTGGGGGGGGGGGGGGGGGGGAGATTTCCCTTCACATCTCATCCAAAGATACAACAGAAAGTAGAAGGAAATTTCTACAAATTGAGAGGAATCCCCCTCTTTAGACAAGTTACAATGGGGGACAAACCTCCACCTCTGGTTCTGGTGACAATTGTAAAATTTTGGGTTTCCCATTACTTTCTGTCTCAATGGTCTGCGACAATGGTCTCCAGGACTTAAATAGGCAGGGTAAATCTACCTAGAGGGGACATGGACAATAAAAGATTTCTCTCATTAACCAAAGGGCTGAACGAAAAAAATTGGAATGGATTCTTCCATCAATGATAAACAGTGTTAATGAAGGAATCGCTTGTGCCAGTAATTAGCAGCGAGTGGGACTTGTGGCTGCCGAATACCTGAACAGTGACCACATCTGACTGGATGCAGTTACTGTCCACTCGACAATTTTTCACTTAATTCCTTTTACAAAGCACAATGCAAAAGTCAACTTTTGTTAAGCCAGGCCACGCACAACTCAAATGTTGGCAGACTTCGCAGGAATGTGCCAAGGTTTGAGCCATATTCGGCCAAGCTTAAAGAGGTCCAATATAACTATGCAATATACCGTGGTGCTCAAGCCTTTGAAGAGTGAGGGCCACTTCAGTGATTTAGTAACTGGTCGTGGGCAACAATGAGATAAAATGGTTCAGAATTTATAATTTTCTATTTTGAATAGCATAATCAAGATTTTAAACAATCAGGATCATCATTTTCCTAGGGACCAATCCACGTTGGATGCTTACCCAGTGTCTAATCACAAAAAGAAAGAGTGGATAACACAAGAGTGAACACAGACTTTGCTTACTTTTTACAATGGCCTCTATGTCTGGGTTTATGTCAGTCTTTCCTAAGTGGAGACATTGTCCATTGGTGTGGTAAAAAAAAAACACATCTCAACTATGTGGGATGGTGGGTTGGCAAGCCCAGATAGCTATCAACGTGTTGCTAACCCGGGTATGCACTTTCCTGCTTTGCGGTCGTGGGCCATGGGTTTCGCACCCCTGTAATATACTATACCTGGCCAATGCCCCTCAAAAAGCTGGAAATCATTGAAGAATACACGGCTACTCCAGTGACCTTCACTTGCTTCCAAGTCCTGTGCCAAGCGGCTGCTCTCCTGCATTGTGAACCTAAGAGGTTGGTCGCCATTTAAAGAATGCATTGCATTCTATGAATGAATGCAACAAGTTCTCTGATTGGATGAGATGGACAGCCGAGGCGGTGACATGTACTTCAGTAGCGGTGCCTACTTTTCAGTGATTTTCAGCTTGCAGGGGCATCAGCAAGGAGAAAAATAAATAAAATAAAATATATATATTTGTCCAAGATGGACCAATGTAACTACGTATAAAAATACCTGGAATTCTTTTTTAATACTTTTACACTATCGAAAACAACGAAAAAGGTTTGGGCTATACATATACTTTAGTAAAAGTAGATGTGGACAGGTTTACCATATAACCAAATGGCATTGTCAACAGTCTACTATGTTGCCTGGAAAACATTGGAGGGCCAAAAGCATCCCCATGGTGTAAAAAAAAGGAATTAAATATATTTTTATAGGTACAGAAAGGCATATATAAGGAGCCAAAGAGGTTTTGGTAGAAACCAGCCCTATATAAAATAGAACAAAAAACAACCCCTTTGTTGAGGGGGCAGTAAAAAATGGGCTTTTAAATCTCCCAAATAATAACACATTCATATATAAAAAAAAGTTTCAGTATTTATTACAAAAAAAAATCCATCCAATATATACATACTCAAAATATATATTTTTATTTTATATATTTATTACAAATTTTGTGGTTTATACAGGGATTCACTTTGAAAAGCAGCTCCGGAAAACATGCAAAAATCAGGAAACGGAAAATGTGTGATCCAAAAATACTGCAATAAAGCTAAACCCTACTACATCCATTTAACTTTACAGTATTTCAATTTTTTTACAATTTACTGAAGCCAAATTCGAAAAGCTACAGAACAGCAGCATCCACAAATGTGCGATCCAAAAATACTGCAATAAAGCTAAACTCTACCTCCATTTACCTTTATTTCAATGTTTTACAATTTACTGAAGCCAAATTCGAAAAGCTACAGGACAGCAGCATCTTGCCAGGTTTGCTCCTTACCCAAAATACCAATGTATATAAGCCTTAATGACACAGAGGTAATTCTAAACTCCTACAGTATGTACAAGGATCACCAACATAGGAAACATAAAAAGACTTTTTTTTCTGGCCTTAAAAGCAACCCAACCTGGCAGTCCCATATCACATTATCAACTGCAGAAAAGGCAATTTTTTAAAACTTTTAATATTCATGTTTTTTTTTTTTTAAACATTGGCTTTACACACACACACACACACACACACACACACACACACTTAAATAGTTTATTTCAGCTTTCATAGCACGTTTACTGATGCGTGTCACAAAGACCAGCTCTGTAACCTGTTTAACTGTCACACTAGCATCGTTATCGTTACTCTTTAAATTATTTTTAACTATTCGAATCTGACATATCTAACTGTACAATAGTTCAATTTGTGATTTCATCCCAACATGGATTCTAATTTCCATTAAAGAATATGTTTGCCCTTTGTCCTTTTAGGCAAGTTAAAATACAACTTTAGGCAGCCTACCAAATTGATAAAAAACAAAAACAATGGTTACGCAAGTTCTGAGAGTCCATTCAGACTAGCGCGACTTGTCAGGTGACTTGGTCGCCTGACAAGTCGCGGTCGGTCTTTTGCCATTGAGTAGTACAGGACCGGTTCTAATGGGAGCGACACAAGTCGCTCCGACTTAGAAAAAGGGTCCTGTACTACTTTGGGGCGACCTGGAGGCGACTTGCATTGACTTCAATGATATGAAGTCCGTGCATGTCGCGCCGAGGTCGCGGTGCGTGCTGTGCACCGTGACTTCACAGGTCGCCCCACCAAGTTCGTGTCGCTGCAGTCTGAATGGGCTGTAAACCCAAAACCAAAAATGTAATTTAGGACAGATTGCTAGTCCTTGGGTGTGGTGGCTGCATTAGTGTTCTTTTTTCAGGCCAAGTACACTTTCTGCAAGTATAAATTACTTGTTGATCTGACCAGAAATGCAGTGTCCTCGTCATAACATCCTGTGCATCAATCACATCTGCCCTCCCTGATGAGCTTCAGGAAAAAGGGTCCTGTACTACTTTGGGGCGACCTGGAGGCGACTTGCATTGACTTCAATTATATGAAGTCCGTGCAAGTCGCCCCACAAAGTCGTGTCGCGCCAGTCTAAATGGGCTGTAACAGTTTGATGCTTAACCACTTGAGTACCAGCCTGGATATGCCCCTTTACGCTTCAGTTTTTAGTGCGGTGATTGTTTAACTGACAGTTGCTCTATCAAAAAATTTATATCATCATTCAAATTAACTTTATATTTTTTTTTATGAGACTGACAAGAGCTTTCTTTTGGTGGAAGTAAATGACCACTATTTTTTACTATAAAAGAAAGACAACCAAAAATTTGGGTTTGCTTAGAATAATCTTAAAAAAATAAAAAGCATCCCAAAATTATTGGTGATTGGACACTACAAGATGATGGCGATGGACGAATCGGGCACGAATGTTTGCCTGAATTCGGACCTGAAACGGAGCCAAAAGACACACAGGACCCTAGTGCAATGCGCTCGGCAGCAGCCATAGATGTGTGTGAACCGGCTCCAATGAGAGCCAGGCACACCCTGCTGTCTTGCGAATTGGATGCGGGGAAACCTGCGTCTAATTCGCACTAGTGTGAACCCAGCCTGAAGAAAGGCTACTCTGCCCCCCGTGTGTAAAGCTGACCATTCACCTTAGGCCACATTCACACTGTATTCTCTAGGACAGTGGTCCTCAACCCTGGTTCTCGGGGCCCACTAACAGGCCAGATTTTAAGTATTACCTTGGGGAGATGCAGACCAGAATACTGCAATCACTGAGCAGCAAATAAGATCACCTTTGATGTAATTTAGTTATCTTGCAAACCTGGCCTGTTAGTGGGCCCCGAGGACCGGAGTTGAGGACCAATGCTCTAGGATGTCTTTTCTCCTACAGGAGTTTAGCAGCAGAAAAACTTAGTAAAAAGCTGCGTTTTCATTTGTGCATTCACACATCTGGCGTTAATGCATTCTATTGGCCAGAATCGTAATTAGAATGTATTACCGCACATAGCATTAAGGCGCATTTAGGTGTTTTTGGCGTTTTCTATGCTCAAGAGCCGCTCTCCTGGTGTTTTTTTTTTTCTCTTGCTCTAAACGCCCCTGCCTCTAAAATCATATAGTATGCATGGACACACAGGATAACATGGATGGGGCATTTAGAGGGGAAAAAAAAGCTCAAACGCCTGTAAAAGCAGCATTTTTGAGCTCAAGAGCCCATATAATTGGATTGTCATTCAAGTTCCTGAATATACCTATAGATGTCTATTTCAGTGTCTAGGTGTCCCAAATCATGGGGAGAAATTTTACGCAAAGTTCAATACTTCCTGAGAACTTTTAGAGCTGGCATTTCTCCTGGCATCACTTTAACGCAGTGGTTATCAACTCCAGTCCTCAGGACCCACTAACCGGCCAGATTTTAAATATTACCTTGGGGAGATGAAGACTAGAGTACAGCAATCACTGAACAGCAAATTATATCACCTTGATGTATTTCAATTATCTTGCAAACCTGGCCTGTTAGTGGGTCCTGAGGACCGGAGTTGAGAACCACTGCTAACGGGTAGTCTTCTGGCCCATTTACAGTAGCTGTGTGCATTACTGCTGATATGCGCTGGAAATAGCAGTGCCAATGCTATAAAAAGCACATAGCACAGTTTACTTCTTTTGCAATTTTTATTAACCGGTTGCCGACCGCTGCAAGTACATATACTGCGGCGGTCAGCCCAGTGCAGGCATAGTGATGTATGGGTACGTCACTTGCCTGCGAGCCAATAGGGGGCGAGCGCGTGCCGCCGGAGGTGCGCTTCCGCCTCCTCACTGGGATCCCCGCGCGTGTGACCGGCGGACCCGATGTCTGCCAGTCACTCGCGATCGTCCGTTACAGCGGGAGAAAGGTAGGCGGCTAATGTAAACAAAGCCGCCTGTCATTCTCCCCTGTGTAAGTGCAGAGATCATACGGTCCTGCTATGCAGGATCGTATATCTCTGTAGTTACACAAGCAGCCACATTCCTGCACAGTTAGAAGCACGCCCCTAGGGACACACTTAACCCCTCCTTCTCCAATAAAGTTAACCCCTTCCCTGCCAGTGTCATTTTTACAGTAACAGTGCATATGTATAGCACCAATTACTGTAGTAATGTCACTGGTACCCCCAAAAAGTGTCAAAAATGTCAGTCAAGGGTCCGATCTGTCCGCTGCAATGTCGCAGTCCCGAAAAAAAAAAAAATATCGCAGATCGCCGCCATTACTCGTTAAAAAAAAAACAATAAAAATGACAAAAATCTTTCCCTTAGTTAGTAAATGCAATAACTTTTGCGCAAACCAATCAAAATACGCTTATTGTGATTTTTTTTTACCAAACATATGTAGCAGAAAAAAAATTGGCCTAAAATGTTAAAAAATTTAGATTTTTACATTTTTTTGGGGGGAATTTCATGTGAAAAAATGTGAAAAATATTTTTGCAAAATTGTCGCTCTTTGTTTGTTTATAGCGCACGATCAAAAAATCGCACAGGTGATCAAATACCACCAAAAGAAAGCTCTGTTTGTGGGGAAAAAAAGGACTTCAATTTCATTTGGGTACATCGTCGCACGACCGCGCAATTGTCCGTTAAATTCACGCAGTGCCGAATCGCAAAATAGGCCATGGTCAGGAAGGGGGTAAAATCTTCGGGGCTTAAGTGGTTAAAAATTAACCCCACCCCCCCCTTTTGTGCAATCTAGGTACATTTACCGTATACCTTTTCAGTATCTCCGCTATTAACCACAATTACCCACCACAGATGCCTCTGTGTCAAAGCATGAAAAATGTATTGCACAAATTAGTAAATGCAATTACTAAAAGAAAAAAAAAAATCCCAAAAATCCACAAATAATGACTAGCACTTTTTACTGTGCATTCATTCTTTGCAAAATCCAGCAGAGATAAGGAAAAGGGGCATTCCCATATCCACTAATAAAAAATATACAAAGACATTGATCGAATGTGTAAGAGTGTATTTATACTAAACAGCCAAGGATTTAAAATAATCTACCAGGACACTGCCACCCTGTTCATCTCAAAGTCAGACACTCTTTTTTTTTTAATATACTGCAAAGATGATGTAATGTACATGCTCAACAACTTGCAAATGCTTTTATATTACAACACGACTCCGTGTCATTCAAGGGCACCATCTTTACTGTTCTGTGTATGCGGCATACTCAGCTAGGTATTTAAAGCAAACCTGCTCTCAAAAACTATTCAGACATTTCCTTTAGTAAAATGCTAGTTGCCCGGCTATCATTTCGATTAAAGTGTTTCAATAAGTATGCAGATCAGAGTTTTGACTTCATTTGATACCTACTTGTTCCAGACAGTGACTCAAATGGTTATAGAAGTAATGGCTTAAACACAAAATGATAGCATTCAATAACATGTAAACAAGGTAAATGCCCCCCCCCCACCCCCACCCCAATGAAGTCAATAGCACAGAAATGGTTTTCAAAATAGTAAAAGGCACTTGCAGGCACCACAAAATGCCAACCACAGTGGCCACACATGGATCGAAATTCGGTCATTCCTTGTTTAAATTGTATTTATTTTCAAAAGATAAATTTGCTCAGATGCAAAAAAAATGTTACATAACCTCCATTTTCATTCCCTTACCCCCCCCCCCCCCCAAAATCCATCCTCCATCCCTCCCTATTCCAGAACTTCCTCCCTCCCTCTCCCTCCCGTCTTCATGGCCTCCTATTTCTCTACATGTTTCCCTGTATATTATTGTTTTTTTTTTTAATCTAACCACCTTTCCAAAATTACAGCAAACTTTCCTAGCCGGTCATCGTCCCTACTACTCAAACATTCCATATTGTGTTTGTAAAAAATCCTTATGAACCATTCCTTTATTGTGGGTCTTTCTGGATCTAGCCATTATTTTGGTATTACTCCTTTAGCTGCATTGAGACGGAATGGATCCCCTGTGTTTTTGTTTGTACTATGGAAAAGACAAAACCACAGGTCATCAGGTATCTCTATTTCGGTAATCACTTCTATATACTGTCTCACCTCCCGCCAATATTGCCATAGGTGGGCCATAGTGCCCAAAGTCTTACATCCTCTCCAGCACATTGGGGATTTTCCTGCTTCGCATTCATGTGCCTTAACTGGAGATATGTACCATCTTTCCAGACATTTATAATTCATTTCTATGCGGATTATATCTACCGAGAAGCTATGCACAGCTCCCAGTATTTTATTTATTTGTTGCTCATTTAACTGTGTGTCCAGTTCCCTTTCCCATTTTGCAGTGATTATTTTGTAAATATGTGCTATGCAATGCTTAACAGGTGCCTGTTGGTTACAAAGTTGTTTAAATTAGTTCAGATCTTCCACTGATCTGATTGGTTGTGGTAAAGTACAGTGGGGTCACTAGTGTTGGTGTCACCCGATGCAGAAAAAACATTGTCTCACCCCCCCCCCCCCCCCCCCAACTAAAGTCTCCCCTCAGTATAGACCCCCCCTCCATCAGTACAGACCCCCTTCTCAGTAAAGACCCCCCTCCCACTAAGTACAGACCCCCTTCCCACAATATAGATCCCCCTACCTCAGTACTGACCCCCCTCATTTAGTACAGGCCCCCTCCCGCACTGTAGACCCCTCTACCTTAGTACAGATCCCTCTCCATCAGTGCAGACCCCCCTCCATCAGTACAGACCCCCTTGCATCAGTAAAGACTCTCCCCTTCATCAGTGCAGACTCCCCCTCCATCAGTATAGACCTCCCACAGTGCAGTCCCCTCCCCTCAGTACAGACCCCCCCGTGCAGACCCCCTCCATCAGTACAGACCCCCCTCAGTGCAGACCCCCCTCCCTCAGTGCAGACCCCCCCTCCATCAGTGCAGACCCCCCTCCATCAGTGCAGACCCCCCCTCCATCAGTGCAGACCCCCCTTCCATCAGTGCAGACCCCCCTCCATCAGTGCAGACCCCCCTCCATCAGTGCAGACCCCCCTTCCATCAGTGCAGACCCCCTTAAGTCAGTATAGACCCCTCTAGGTGAAGATCCCCCTCTCCATGTGTGTTAGCAGGGAGGTGAGGGTTTGGATATGTCCTGGCGGGGGGGGGGGGGTGTCACTAATGGAGGGGAGAGGGCTAGTGCTCTTTTGGAGGGTTGCATTTCAAATCCAATCCCCATTTCTAGAATAGGACCTTCCTCTCTCCTGCCAAAGTGCACAGCCCCCCCCCCCCCCACCAGCACATGTCCTCTTAAACCCCTCCCCCATCTTTTTTTTTTTTTTTTTCAACTTGCTCCCTTTCCTGGTCACTGTCCCCTCCTCTGTCCATCTACATTACAATGTACACACCTCAGATCAGCGCGGAACATGCACAGCGGTGTCCCTCCTCCTGTGTAGATATAAAACTGCTAGGAGGGGGTGGCAGGTTTGGTCCGCTCTGCTGTGTGAGACAGAGACAGCCGGCGAGAGACGCAGATAAGTGTAGGGGTGCGGTGCCGCTGCCCACAGTTGTCACCAGGGCCAGTGCTAGACTATTTTGCACCCAAGGCAAGGGCAGCTACTTGCACCCCCCCCCCCCAAATAAAAACTTGTTACTTCTGTACGGTATAGAAGGGGCACAAAATAGTCTAGCACCGGCTCTGTCTATATCCCCTGTGATGTCTGTTGCCCCCTCACTGAACTGCCGGTCAAAGCTAACATAGTTTCCAACATTTAAAAATATATTTTAGGGACACTTTTTTCTGTGTGTCCAGAAAGGCATTACCTTAATTAGAGGTCTAGGCGACAGCAGAGGACAGGGTGACAGCAGGGCAGAGGACTGAGTGACAGAAGAGGACTGGGCAATAGCAGGGCATAGGACTGGGTGACAGCAGAGGACTGGGTGATGGCAGAGGACTGGGTGATGGCAGAGGACTGGGTGACGGCAGAGCATAGGACTGGGTGACAGCAGGGCGGAGGACTGGGTGATGGCAGAGGACTGGGTGACGGCAGAGGACTGTGAGAAATTGGGTTAAAAACTGCTCTGCCCAATTCCTCACAGTCAGGACAGTGCTACATGATAAAACAGATGCTATCTATATCTTTGTCAGATAACAGCACTTTTTACTTCCATTTAGTAAAAAAGCTGACAAGGATCAAGATAGGACAGTGCAACATGAGAAACCAGATACTGACTGTGAGAAATTGGGCAGAGCAATTTTCAACACAATTTCTCACAGTTTAGTGGCTTCACTTAAAAAAAAAAAAAGAATTTTTAGAGACTTTTTTTTTTTTTTACCTCCGTGGCGCTCTCTGCCCCAGAAGAACAGCACAATCATCCCTGAGGCCGGCCTCATTGCCCCCAGCTCCCCAGTGACAGGCGGGATCACCCCTTGGCTGGTCACGCCCCCGCACTTGTTCTGACACGTGACAATGAAGGAAGGGGGCCAGCTCCTCTACATCAATCAGAGACCTAAACCGATGAGCTGGGGGAACCAGGGGAGGGATCTGTCAATGTACCGCATATGATAGTTCCCACCCTGTGCCCCTGCGTGATCCTCCAAGTGCCCCTGCATGATCCTCCAAAGCAGACATTCCCTCTCCTCCGCTCCTCCAGTACACTTCTGCAGACTGGCCACACGGACGGCAGCTCCAGAGGCAACATCCACCAGGGATGAGGTGTGGCAGGCTATAGCTGTGCCCTAGGCAGCTGCCTAGTTCGCCTAGTGGTAGCGTCAGCCCTGGGTGTCACCTGGGTGTAGTCCACACTTCCCTAGTGACGCCACTGGTAAAGTAGCCACAAAGTACTTCAGCTGTGAATACCTCCATTCATTTAGTTTCAGCATTTCTCCCTTGTGCTTATATTATTGTAGTAAACAGCTTTCCTTTTTTAGGTCTTTTAACTGTGTGTTCTTGACCCAATCCCCAAATAGTGCCCTATTCCCTTGTAAAAAAAATTAAATAAAGTGTACCCGTTAGTGCAAATAAAGGTGAATTGCATTCCATTTTTGCTTGACGATATATATTCTATCCCAAACCCAAAACACATTTTTTAGTTAATACCGGAGTTTTTTCAACTAGTGTTCTATATTTATGTGGGGCCCATATGTTCTTATCTAATTGTGTTTTACTTAATGTGTTTTCTAGCTTTACCCATTTTCTATTACTTTTTGTCTTAGTCCACTCTACCATACCTGCAAGCTGTTTTAAATTCACTATACTCATTCCTTCTAAGATTTACTTAGATGCACAGCAGCTGCACATAACAAATTTTCAGCACAGACATTGATTAAACATAAGTAGCGCGGGTTTTAACTTAATTTATTACACATTACACCATCAGAATATCTTTTAATGTCTGGCATGGCTAATCCCCCCGTGTACCGGCCTAGTGCATTATCCTAAGAAACCATGTATTTATTAGATAAAGGAAAGGTACTCACAAACGTGTCTGGTACAGGCATAACACGTGATGGACTGTATTGTCAACAGTATCTCGTCACGGATGAATATACGTCCACAGGTATGGCTGACACATTGAAGGTCTCTGAAGAAGAGGCAGGACCTTGAAACGCGTCAGCCATACCTCTGGACGTGTATTCATCCGTGACGAGATACTGTTGACGATACAGTCCTTCACGTGTTATGCCTGTACCAAACACGTTTGTGGGTACCTTTCCTTTATCTAATAAATACATTGTTTCTTAGGCTCCATGTACACAGGACGTTGTTAAAAGTCCCTTTGAATGCTGGAATTTTTAGGACGTTTGAAACGTCCGTTCGGTCGCGTTTGTACCCGCGTTTAGCGGGCGTTTGCGTTTAGAACCGTTCCTAGAGGTCAAAAAAATTATTCCCCTTTAAAATGGAAAAACGCGAACGCTAAACGCGGGTCATCGCGTTCGGTCGCGTTTTTGCGTTTGAAACGCCGGGAAACACACGTTCGAACGCAAATAATTGCATTCTAAAAAAAGTCCCTGAACGCAACTGCCTGCAAATGACCTGGTGTACATGGACAGATAAGATAAAATGTAGATGGGTTCAGGGGCTTCTAAAAAAAACGCCAAACTGCTCCTAAACGGCCATTTCCAGCGTCCCGTGTACATGGAGCCTTAGGATAATGAACTAGGCCGGTGCGCTCTCCGTTTGTTTCCAGTCATCAGACTTCCCCAGTCTTGTGAGGGCAGCAAGGCGGCATTTATCCGAATCAGCCAGGACAGAGACCTCTCAGCTTAACCCCTCTGGGACCCACCTTCCAAGTGCAGGAGATTGGTTTGGTGTTTTTTGAACTAATTTGTGTGCTTTATCCTTACTCAACGCTGAATACTGTATTCTTGGTTTTTAATTGATAGATTGATTTCAAGATGTTTAAAACAATGCTATCAGATTCAAACCTACCTTGTATGTATGAATGCAACAGGTGACGAAGGAAGCTAATAGAGAGGTAGTTACACATCACAGACTCCAGAAGTATATGCCTACTTATTCAGTATAGTGGAATATATACTTATTCTATAGGAGATAACACAGCTAAATTATTATACAGGATTTATATAGCGCCAACAGTTTGCGCAGCGCTTTACAATGTGGGGGAAGACAATACAGTTACAGTACAATTCAATACAGGAGGAATCAGAGGGCCCTGCTTGTTAGAGCTTACAATCTAGAAGATGGAGTTACCTTCAGACTTAAAACCTGGCACACACTAGGAGTTTTTTTTTTCCGTTCAACCCAGCGGGGAGTACTCGTGCAAATGCTCCGATACCTGAAACCGATACAGTTTAGGTGTGATTTTAGCCCATATAAAATGAACGGGCTCAAATCACATGTGATTTGAAAAGGAATGCGGTGCGATTATTGTCCGAATCACATGCGGGTTTCCCCCACTGCTCCTGTGTGAACCCAGGCTTGTCGTAGTGAATTCAGCCTGGATTTGCACAGGATCAATGAGAGAAACTGCATGAGATTCGGACAGTAATCGCACAGCATTTCAGTTCAAATTGCATGCCATTTGAGCCCATTCATTTTGTATGTAAATCCCACCAAAGGTATCGGAATCGGCAAGTACTTAACCAAAAGTATTGGTACTCGTACTCGCCAGTAAAAAAAAAAAAACAGTAAATTGGTACAACCCTAGTATTTACCTCCTGGGATGCTGAGCTATTGGTGCCTACGCACTAATCAGAGCCATTCTGATTGGGCAGCGCTGGCACAGAGCGCCCCTCTGATCTGTCCTAGAAGCACTGCAGAAAGAAGAAGGCGAATAGCGGGGTTTGCAAATCCCTGACAGCTCATTAACCACTGAAGTAAGTACAGTATGGAGCGGAATGCAGAATCTCATTGCTAGTAAAGCGGCATATCACTGGTCTGCCCAGCAAGAAACAGATTAGTGGACTTTTATAATCCCTGTCCTTGGTGAGATCGCTCAACTGACATCAGCCTTAAGGTGACCTTTGACCCCCCCGTAATAAACCTATTACTATGTCACATTGTACAAACTTAACCTCAAGCAGTGATTCCCCCAATTATGCTGCATCTTTTTCTAATGACAAAATCACACGGCCCAATTATGGATGCCAAGTTGGGGTACTTTCCCTATTTATTTTTGACTAAACATTTTCAAAATCATTCAGTACTGAAACTCCTACAACATAAATCTTTAATCTAGTGCCTTGGCTTCAATGTTAATCATAGACAGGTGTTCAGGATGTGTGCGAAAGGCTGGAAACACACAAACAATTGTAAAAAAAAAAAAAAAAAAAAAAAAGTGTGACCTGGCATACTACAGTCCAGTTGTAGGTCATGTGACCTGAAGAGTCTGCACGTCATCCAGCATCTCAAAAAGCTTTGCATTATTAATTTTCGCTGACAACTTTGACATCAGCATTCAATAGCAGCCTCAGATCCCGTGCCCTAGAAAAGGGGCTTGGAAACGTGCTGCCTTCCGACTCCTATTATCCCTGTTCAGGACACTAGGAATGAGTACTGGACGGGAGATATATTTCCCCACTTTTTGGGTTATGGTCCCTTTAAGAGACATTGTTCGTACTCAGGGGTTCTCATCCACACAGGGTGAGGGGTTCCAGGATGATCTGATCAGAGATCAGTACTCCCTAGATTGATAAATCCTCAATTGGGACCTGGAATTTGGAGGTTCGGAGAGACCTTTGGGTGAGAAAGAACCTCCAAACCCTGATTACAGGGACTTTGGTCCTGAGAGGGTTAAACCGTTTGAGAAAACAACCATCACCTGTCTGCAAGGTGGCGTAGAGCAGAACACAACCCGTGAGGAATGTGGACTAGCTTGTGGCTGAAACACGGTTGCTAAACTGTCGAGACCAGGGTGGATAGAAATAGATGAGTTTTTTAAAAAAATAAAATTCGATTTTTTTTTTTTATTTAAATCTTTTTTTTCCAATTTTTTTTTTTTTTTTTATAAATAAAAAGCTTTTGGAGTAAAAATCTATCTACAGATAGTTTTCTATTTAAGATACATTAATAATTTAGTTTATTCAGCATGAAATGGAGCTTAACTATGTAGCATGAGGCTGTATATTCTGGAATATTTACATTTCTGGTAAACTCATTCAATGAATCCAAGCTCTGCAACTGCATTGATGCACTCACACAATTTCACACTAGCTACCAGCAATAAGGAGTCCTTACATTTAAAGAGCACCTGTCATTTCAGATAAATCACGGCAGCACCTGTCCACTCACTTGCTGCCGCCACGTCCCTCACCCTGTTGCATCACTGCTGCATTACCAGTCGCCCTATTAAAGCGAATGGGACTGTCGGTGAGTCAACTGCGGGTGAGAGGAGGAGCCAGGGACAGAGATGACAGTTGCTCTTTAAAAATGATTTAAATCAAGCCTTTTTACTAGTGATTTAAAGCGGAGTTCTGGCCTCGGGGGTCAACTTTAGCTAAAAATACCCCCGGGACAGTCTAAACTGTCGCAGGTCGCACTTACCTGTAAGAAGAAATACTTACTGTATTTTCTGGCGTATAAGACTACTTTTGAACCTCTAAAAAATCCCCCAAAAATGGGGGGGTCGTCTTATACGCCGAGTATAATATCTCCAAGGTAACCTAAGTATAAGTATTACCGGTACACCATATGCACCATAGCTTCGGCTACATACAGTCAGGGAGAGCGATGTATTCTATTATTGAATGCAAAGCCTGCTCGGATTGGCGGAGTAACATCAGCCCGCCTCTCTGACTCTGCCAATCCGAGCAGGCTTTGCATTCAATAATAGAATACATCGCTCACTGTGCTTGGCTCAGCGCGGTATACTGTATGTAGCCGAAGCTACGGTACATACGGTATACCGGTACAGGATTCTTACACAGCCAGCGTCTTGAGATTACATCTACTGGTAATACTTATACTTAGGGTACCTTGGAGATATTATGAGAGATTAAATGTATTACAGTACTTGGGGTACCTTGGAGAGCTATGAGAAATCTGATGTTTTTCAATGGTGTTGCCTTGCTTCGGAAGGGGGGGGTATTCTTATACGGCGAGTATAGCCCAAAACCTATGTTTTAACTTGAAAATTAGGGGGGGGGGGTCGTCTTATACGCCGGAAAATACGGTACCTTGAAAAGTTCTTCTGCAGCGCTGCCATCTCAGGTGTGGGCAGCTGAAGCTGCAGCGTCCCTCTTCGTGACGTCGGAGTCCCACAATGCACTGCACCGGCCTCGCTCGTCACTTCTGGTGCAAGAGCGGCATCCCTGCACAGCTTCTGGGCATGCCCGGAAGCTGTTTAGCAGGGAATGCCGCGCCTGCCCTGGAAGTGACGAGCAGGGGCCGGTGCAGGCGCATTGACTCCTGGGAGCGATGACGTTCAGCTCCCAGGAGTCATCGCAAACCGGAAGAGACGGCGCGGGCCGCGGCAGCAGAGAAAGGAAGTGAAGGAAAGTGTTAGGAAGGTGAGTATATTTTCTTCTATAAGGTAAGTGGCCAAAAAAAAAAATCGGCAGTATCCATTTCTTTTTCAGGTTGCACTCAATAAGCGGATGGCCCAAAATCGATTTTTTCGATTTTGAGGCCGGAACTCCACTTTAAGTTGTGATTTAAATTGACTTGATTTAAATCAAATCCGCCCTGGTCGAGACCTCCACTTTGGGACCCCTGAGGTAGACAGGAACATTCAAAAACCCTGTTAAGACCCCTTTCACACTTGTGCGACCTAAAAGTTGCGTGATTTTGCCGCAATTTTTTGGCCCGTGATTTTGACTGGACTTGAGGCAATGCCTATGTTTATGGACCTCAAAATGCATCAAAGTCAGACCAAAGTAGCGCAGGCACTACTTTGAAGTTGTTGCAACTTGAAGTCGCACAGATATGAATGGTACTCGGAAATCATGGAGTACGACTTGTCATGCGACTTTGCAGTCCCAAATCGTGGGACAAGTGTGAAATGTGTGAAAGGGGCTTAGGGGACGAGTGTGACTGGTGGTGAGCAACTCAATAGTGGTTTCTAAAGCTAGTCATACACATCTAGGATTCTCACATTTAGCCCGTGACTGAACAAAGGAAAAATCATTTGATTCCCCCATCCAAACTAAACAGCGTGCTTGGAGGAATCTTCATTGGTGGCTATTGTTTACAGCAGGGGTCTTCAAACTATGGCCCTCCAGTTGTTCAGGAACTACAATACCCATCATACCTAATCCTGCCTGTGAATGTCAGAGTTTTACAATGCCTCATGGGTTGTGTAGTTCCACAACAGCTGGAGGGCCGTAGTTTGAGGATCCCTGGTTTACAGGGGCACCCATGTCTGAATACCCAAACTATGGCCAGCCACAGGGATTGCAGGATAAGAAGTCAGCTGAATTATGGGTAGAAAATGCTACCCCATGCCCCCTATGGTTTTAAATCTCTTTCTAATCTCTCCGCAAACTTTTACATATTTTTCCACAACAAATAATGTTTGAAGCCTCTTTTTACATACACCAGCTATAATTTCAGTATATGGGTCCTTGAAGTCTCTCGAGATCCCGTCTGCCTGAGGGAAGAAGGGTTCTTTTATTTTCCTGAAAGGATGGTCCAAGGAAACCCAAACTGATGCACTATCTGTAAGGAACAAGTCAGCCGAGGCAGTTTCCAAGGCGATATCTCGTTTCCGTCTCCCTGGAAACGCGCTGGGATTCCTCCAATGGAATATGTAATACAACTTCATGGTCTCTATAGACGCATTGTGCGGATTTACATTTCTGCACACAAAGTCATTAGCTAAAACAAGAAGCAATTGATAGCGTAGATATTTCTCCTAGCTGTAGAATATCTCTATTTTCTTTGCCTTTGTGCACACAAGAAACATGAAAGTACCAAATTTACGCCTTCAAAAATGCGGGTTTGCTTTATTTCTATTTATTTTGTGCATTTATATAGAGCAAACATATTCTGTACATCTCTACATAGAATCCAAAATGAGCAAATCGCACAAATCTGATTATTTTTTTTTTTTCATTCCCCTGTATATGCAGACTTGTGTGATCTGTGGAGAATTACCAAATTCGTGGGTCCAGAGCACATACGGATGCTATTGTAACTCCTCATTATGAAATATTTTTATTAATGCAGCACTAGCATGGCCATGACATCCTATATAAGAAGATGGTGGGAATATTTCTGCAGATGACCAGAATTTTACAAGGCTCAGGTCATACTGTTGCAATATGAGATCCAATTGCGAGACCCCAAATCAGATGACATGACAATTTCAATGTTTCCCTATGAGAGCCATCTTAACTGATGCTACACAAGTCGCTCCAACTTTAGAAATGGTTCCTGCACTACTTTGGGCCAACTTGGGTGTGATTTCAGCTCTTGTACAGGCTCCTAAATAGCATCCAAGTCAGAAGAATGTCGCAGGGCAAAGTCATAGGCAACGCCGTACGACTTTGCTGTTGTGTGAACTGCACCTAAAATTTATTTGAAACCATAGAAGAGGGGGATTCTAAAAAAAACGGAATTTTTGTAAAATCTTACCTGTAAAATTCCTTTCTCTGAGTCCTCCGACAGTCGCCGCCTCTTCATATTCGTCACATATGGGGTATTAGACTTTGCTCCGAAGGAGTAGCTAGGCAACAGAATATGTTAACAATAAAGCTTTAACATATCCCACCCTCAAGGGGTGGTCCCCTCAGTCAATACCCTCCTACTTCCTGCAACCATATCTCAGTTTTAGTGGAATAGCAGTAGAGTATACAATCAAACCCCAAAAGAGGGGCGGGGGCGGCGACTGTCGGAGGACTCAGAGAAAGGAATTTTACAGGTAAGATTTTACAAAAATTCCGTTTTCTCTTACGTCCTCCGACAGTCGCCGCCTCTTCATATTCGTCACATATGGGGACGTCCCAAAGCAGTGCAAACATGAGGGGTGGGAAACGCATCCGCGCCGAAAGGCAACGCAGTCTCCACATCAAAGAAAGGAACCTTACCAAAGGAAGGAAACCAGCTGGGCAACAGCAAAAATAAGTGCTCAACAGGAGCAACAACCCAGGAAAAGACAAAAAAACCAGGGGATACAAAACTTATCCCAACAGCCAGGAGTCCCCAACAAGGGACCCTAGGGAACAGCCGCACTAAGAACCTTGCGGCCAAAGGAAGCATCCGCCGATGCCTGAACATCTACTTTGTAGAATTTTGTGAAAGTGTGCACGGTCGACCAAGTCGCCGCCTTACACACCTGGGCTACAGAAGCCCCATGACGACAGGCCCAAGACTTACTCAGAGATCTAGTAGAGTGCGCCTTCACAGGCACAGGGGGAACCTTCCCCTGCAAAGCATAGGCCTGTTCAATGGTCTGCCTGATCCATTTGGCGATGGTAGAGGCCGAAGCCGCCATGCCCTCCCGAGGACCCTCTGGAAGAACAAACAAGGAGTCCGTCTTTCGAAAAGACTCAGTCGATTTAAGGTAAAACCTTATCGCCCGAACAACATCCAGAGAGTGCAATCTCACCTCCTTTGGATGTTTAGGCTTCGTGCACAACGAAGGCAAGACAATATCCTCATTAAGATGGAATTCCGAAACTCGTTTCGGCAGAAAAGAAGGATTAGGTCGCAAGACCACCTTATCCAAATGAATAACCAGGTACGGAGACTTGCAGGACAAAGCCGCCAGTTCCGACACTCTGCGAGCCGAAGTGATCGCCACCAAAAAGGCGACCTTTTTGGACAACATAGACAACGAGATCTCCCTGATCTGTTCAAAAGGAGCACGTTGTAACACAGAGAGAACGAGATTCAAGTCCCAAGGGGGCAGAGGATCCCGCCTCGGGGGAACCAGATGCCGCACACCCTGAACAAAGGTGCCAACCAAAGGGTTGGAAGCCACGGGACGTTGAAACAGAACGGCCAGAGCAGACACCTGACCCTTTATCGTAGCCAGCGCCAAACGCTGATCAACACCCGTTTGAAGGAAAGACAGCACACGGGACACCGAGTACGTGCGGGGTGAAAACCCCCTGGACTCACACCAGGCAAAATAGGCCTTCCAAGTACGGTAATAAACCTTCCCCGAGGAAGACTTCCTTGCGTTGATTAAAGTATGAACGACCTCCGGAGAGAGACCCCTCTCCTTCAGGACCTCGGTCTCAACAGCCAGGCCGTCAAAGCCAGCGACTGTAAAGCAGGATGGTATATCGGTCCTTGAGACAGTAGATCGTCTCGAAGAGGCAGACGCCACGGGGCGTCGACCGCCAGATTCACGAGGTCTGCGTACCAGGACCGGCGAGGCCAGTCCGGTGCCACAAGAATCACCGTGTTGCGTTCCGAGTGTAACCTGCGAAGGAACCTGGACAGCAACTGAATCGGTGGAAACGCGTACATCAGCCTGTACTGATGCCACGGGGCCACTAACGCGTCCGACGCGTCTGCCCGAGGGTCGCGCGTCCTTGCCACGAACCTCTTCACCTTGTTGTTGAGGCGAGACGCGAACAGGTCCACATCTGGAAGACCCCACTTCGCGCACAACGTCTGGAAGACAGCCGGATGGAGAGACCATTCCCCCTGATCCAGGGTCTGGCGACTCAGATAGTCCGCCTGCCAGTTCTCCACTCCCGGAATGTGAACCGCCGTTATCGCGGGGACATGAGTCTCGGCCCAAGACAGAATGTCGGCCACTTCTCGAGCCGCTCGGGCACTCCTGGTGCCCCCTTGGTGGTTGATGTAGGCCACCGCCGTGGCATTGTCCGTCTGCACCCGAACCGGGCAACCCTGCAGCCGGTCCGTCCAGCGATGAAGACAGAGCCTTATCGCACGCAATTCCAGAATGTTGATCGGAAGGGAAGACTCCCCCTCCGACCAAGTCCCCTGAGCGGACAGAACGCCCAGAACTCCACCCCAGCCCGACAGGCTGGCATCCGTGGTGATTACCGTCCACGAGATCGGACGAAACGACTTGCCCCCGGACACCAACGGGGACTAGAGCCACCACAGAAGGTTTTCCCTGGTGCGAAGACTCAACGAGATTTGAAGATCCAGAGATTGAGGTCGCCCGTCCCACCTGGACAGGATCTCCGCTTGGAGACCCCGCGTGTGAAACTGTGCGAAAGGAATCGCCTCGAAGGCCGAGACCATCAATCCCAGACATCTCATACACGTCCGCAGAGACGAGTTCGGAACGTCCCTGAGGGACCTGACTTCCTCCCGGAGAGTCCTGAGTTTGTCTTCCGGCAGGAAGACCTTCGCCTGCACCGAGTCCAGTATCATTCCCAGATAGGGGAGACGAACGGACGGACTCAGTGTCGACTTTGGAAAATTTATCGTCCAACCAAACTCCTGCAGAGTTTGCATTGTGACAGACAGGTCCTCCTCCAGACCCTGTCTGGTCGCAGACCGAACCAGAATGTCGTCCAGATACCCCAGGACAGAAATGCCCTGGGCCCTCAATAATGCCAGAACCGGTGCAAGCACCTTGGTGAAGACCCGCGGAGCCGAGGCGAGACCAAAGGGCAACGCCACGAACTGGTAGTGATCCTCCGCAATGGCAAATCGAAGGTACCTCTGATGACCCTCGAATATGGGGATGTGAAGGTACGCATCCTTCAAATCGATGGAGGCCATGAATTCCCCCGGAACCAGGGCAGCCACCACCGACCGCAGGGATTCCATGCGGAACTTGCGAACCCGCACAGAGCGGTTCAGAGCCTTCAAGTCCAGAATCGGACGAACCTTGCCCTCCTTTCTGGGCACGGTGAACAGATTGGAATAAAACCCCCGAAACCTGTCCCGATGAGGCACCGGAACCACCACTCCCTGAGCCCTCAGGTCCCGCACCGCCAGGTGCAGGTCCCGCAGGCGCTCTGGAGACAGTTAAAGATTTGAGGGAAAAAATCTGCTCTCCGGCCGAGAGAGAAACTCGA
Source organism: Pelophylax lessonae (assembly GCF_965119305.1). NCBI lineage: Eukaryota > Metazoa > Chordata > Amphibia > Anura > Ranidae > Pelophylax > Pelophylax lessonae. The sequence goes on along the minus strand of NC_138769.1, from coordinate 146,032,951 downwards.
TCTTGTAACCAGATCGAACGATTTCCAGAACCCATCTGTCCCGCACACGGGCCAACCAGGGCTGAAGAAAACCGAGCAAGCGTCCCCCACCCCAAAACTGGGTGAGGGCGCCCCTTCAGGCCGAACTGTTATGGGCTGCAGGTCCGGATTGGCCGGACTTCTGTTTCCCAGACCAGGGCTTCTTCTGAGAGCCTTGACCTTTGAACGGTTTGCCCTTGTAGTGCGGCCGAAAGGCACGAAAGGACCCCTGAGGGGGCCGAAAATTTGCATGCTTCTTCCCAGAAGCCCCCTTAGCCTTGGGGAAATGGGGCAAGAGAGTGCTCTTACCCCCGGTGATCCCCTTAATCAACACATCCAGGGACTCCCCAAAAAGGCGAGACCCATCATAAGGCAGATTGGCTAAGGTCTTACGTGAAGATTGGTCCACCGACCAACATTTTAACCAAACCAGGCGGCGAGACAACACCGCCACGCTGTGCACACGTGCAGCCAACGGAATCAGGTCCAGGTCCGCATCACACAGATACATGACACCCTGGTGGATCTGATCCACCATATCCAGGGTCGCCGCCGAGGCCGAATCGGCCACTAGAACGCGCCTAAGCATCTGCGTCCAACTTGCGATCGCCTGGGCCGCCATGAGAGAAGCAAACAGAGCCTTAAGCATAGAACCCGTAACAGAATAAGTATGACGGGCAAGAGACTCCAGTCTCCTATCCGTGGCATCACGGAAAACAGGGGAACCCTCTGCAGGAATCGCAGTGGCTTTGTTCAAAACCGCAATTGCATGATCCACTGGTGGAGGCACACACCACCGTTCATCAGTGGTAGGCGAAAAAGGATAACGCAGCTTGAATTTACTTGGTACCGCAAAAGGTTTGCGCAGATCGCGCCATTGATCCTTAACAGCGCGCTGAAAATCAGCATTGCAGGGAAAAACCTGCGGCGTCCTGCGTTTTCTCTGCGTCCCATAAGCCGCCAAGGCAGCGGGGGGACACACTTCGTCCTGCAAACGCAGCGTTTGCTTAATGGAAGCAATCAACTCATCCATGATTGCAAGCTCTTCAGGCGAGCCAGGGGGAGAATTATCGACCCCCTCAACTTCAGCCTCCACCTCAGACCCCACTAGATCAAGAGAGGAGCGGGACCCCGATAAGGAGGCCCCTGCCAGAACAGTCCCATCACCTTCACCCTCAGAATCAGAGGACAGAGCAACTCTGGGCCTTTTAGTAGATTGAGCAGCCACCAGCATTTGCACCTGAGCAGCAAGGCCAGCCACAATAGTGGCTAAATCCCCCCCTGGGGGGGAAACAGCGGTCCCCTGGCTTTCCACCAATACTGTAGGAAATTTGCCCTCCTGAGAATCCATTGCCCCTGTAATGCCAGACAACCAAGGGTTAACTGCCCCTTTTTAGCAAGCGCGGCAAGCGCAGCCCACCGCACCACACTCAAGCACAATGAGACCCCCACAGGGAATATGCAAACTGAACACAGGCAATGGATAGCAAGAACAGAAGGATAAAACCTGAGGAGACCCTCGCCGCTGCTGCTGCCTCGATCGGTGTTCCTGGAAAGAGGAAGTGATGCTGCCAGGGCGCTCTATGTAAGCCTATGGAGGCTACAAGAAAATGGCCGCCATGCATGTAAACCATGCGGCCGGAGCGGGTGCAGGCAAAATGGCGTCGTTTGGCGCCGAAAACGCCGCTCCACAGTGCATTAAAACACACATTACATTCCAATATAAGAATACATGTTAGATCGCCGCAGCGATCGCTGTATATGCCCAAACATGCCAAAAAAACATGCCCCACAGCACACAGCTTCTCACACTGCCCAGCCTGACACACACAGTGTCATACAGCTCCCCCCCCCCCTTGCAGCCCACAGCATGCAGCCGAGAGATAGGGAGACAAGCAGTGTGAATAGAGGCAGGTTACACAGTCCCAGACTGACACCCCCCCAGACAGACAGGTCCCCACATAAATACACTTACCTCACATGGCGTGGGGGACCCGCACAGGCGAACAAGCCGCTGCACATGAGGCAGGGAGAGTCGCAATTCAAGACGCACAAAATGGGGGTTAAGAAACCGCACAGCGTCCAGTGAGGTAGCCACCTCACCAATCATCCCTGCACCGAACAGGGATGGGTCGTTCACTATGCCAGGAGCGTTACCTGGCTGAACGCTCGATGGCAGACTGGGAAGCCACTGACCCACGACCTGCGACCAGGGGGATCAGCCCGAGACCCAGTCCGCATGATCCTCTTCGTCCGAAGAACTAACTAACGCTGACAAAATAACAGCTAATTAAAGGTAGAGAGAAAAACTCAAACAAAATATTAAAAAGAAGAAAGAGTCTGGGACAGAAAGTCCCAGCACAGAGAGAGCCAGCCACTCCTGACAAGCTAGACATTAAAACTGAGATATGGTTGCAGGAAGTAGGAGGGTATTGACTGAGGGGACCACCCCTTGAGGGTGGGATATGTTAAAGCTTTATTGTTAACATATTCTGTTGCCTAGCTACTCCTTCGGAGCAAAGTCTAATACCCCATATGTGACGAATATGAAGAGGCGGCGACTGTCGGAGGACGTAAGAGAAAGAACAATTTTTCTTTAGAAAAAATCTGTATATATGCATCATACAGCAAGGTAAGGAAAGGTTTTGAGGTCACTGGAGGTCTCAACTCCAAGACAAATGCCAAGCTGTTGCGGCACCAGAAGTGAAAGACTCGCTGCCAATGTAATGTAATCCTAAACGGAAAGTTTGGGAATTAAAAAAAAGCAAACATACTCACCTAAATGGATGTAGCATCGGTCCAATGCTTCATTTGTCCCCTACCGCTTCTAAGACTGAGAACTGAATGATCGAAAACTGCTGATCGCTCACGTCTCTGTTTTCAGAAAGCAGACAGTCAGTGATGGTCAGTCACTGGCTTTCTGCTATGCTCCTCCAACATGCTGTGCATGGGGAAGGAGCAACTGGCTCAGGCTCCCAGTGGTGCGCTGAGAGGCTAGGCCAGGTTCCGGTTTAGGCATCTGGGTGGAACCCCAAATTAAAGTCGGGATCCCTCCAGAGTCTGGACTGACTGAGTGACATCAGCCGACAACGAACTTTAACCTGCTGTTGGCTCAATCTGGGTCACTGGAGTACAGAACAAAGTGCACTCTTGTGACCCACAGGAGAAGTAGAGCCAAAAGAGCTTTAAGTGAACCTTTCAGTAATTTTACAAGTTTGCATGCATACATTTTACAAATAACAATGTACAGCAACAAGTTTTTAAAAAGCTGCATCTTATATTAAAACACAGTCTTTAAAGCAGACCTTCACACTCCGGATGCACTGAGCATCACTCCTCCTGCCGGTTCTGCAATCTAAAAACAGCAATTGTTTTCCCCGAGTCCCCACGCCATCATTCTCCACAGCTCTGAAGCTCCCTAGGACAGGGCTCGACAAATCCCCGGTGCCAGATCTAGAAATTGGATCCTGGCGCCTGGGATTTTGCCAGCTGCCCACTGTCAGACACCCGGACATGGCTTCACTGATCCGGGGATTTTAAATCCCTGCAGCTCCTATCCATACCACTCAGTATACAGACAAGAGGCATTCTAATTTTCTAATGGACAGCACTGACCAATCAGAACTTACCACCTCGTCTTCTCCACTCTCAGCACATGCATAGGATGCACTACTCAGCTTCTGTCAGCCCTCCTCATTGCGGTCACTCGACACACATCTGTCTGATATCGGGTAAGAGCGTCGGGTCTAAGGCTGATCAGTGTGTGAGGTGGGGGAATGGTGCGCCAGGCCTGGGCTCTGCACAGATTTCCATGTGTCAGCTGATCCCCGTCCCACTGCTCCAGCCTGCCTTCCTGGGTGTCACTACTTCCTCAGCCCCTGGGGGGAGGGGGTAGCACAGACTGAGCCCATCGTGCCGTGGCTGAGGGAAGAGCACCACCTACAAATTAGTTGGGGGGGCACAGTTTACACCTTACTGGCCAGGTGTGGGAGACTCGCGTCCCTTGTTCTGGGTGTATGTGAGGAAAGTGGAAGTACACACCATGGAGCTGAGGGGACCTTACTGTACATATGCACGTCAGTCTTTTTCCCTCTCTTTTTCATTCTTTTTTTTCTATCTCGCTTTTTCATTCTTTTTTTTCTCTCTCACTTTTTCATTCGTTCCTTTTCTCTTTCTCATTCGCTCTTTTTTCTCTCACTTTTTTCATTCTTTTTTTTTCTCTTTCATTTTCTCTGTTTCTCTCTGTCTCTTTTTTATTCTCTCTTTATTTCCTTCTCTCTCTCCCTTTTTTGCTTTCTTTCTCCTTTTTTTCTTTGTCTCTCTCTCTTTTATACTCTCTCTCTCTCGGTCTTTCATTTTTTCGCTTTTTTTTCTCATTTCTTCCTTTTTCGCTTTCTTACTAATTTCTTCCTCTTTGTCTTAAATTTTTTCGCTTTTTTTTTTTCTCATTTCTTCCTTTTTCTTTTTCTTACCAATTTCTTCCCTTTTCTCTTTCTTTCTCTCTTTTCCAGGTGTCAAAACTGGCTCCTAGCTTTTTCAGCTTGCTACTAGATTCAAAGCAAACTTGTCAAGCCCTGCCCTAGGATATGTAGGTTACATATCCTTGAATGCTTCTTTATTCACAGGGGCCAGAGAAAGGTGGATCCAGCACATGTCATCGGGGGGGCTGGGCTGCTTGGACCAGAAGAGGCAGTCGACACCCCATGCGTCATAAACAAATGACAGTGTGGGAAAAGGCATGTGGCAGATCACAGCTAGACAATGCTGGACCTGCTGGGCAGGTAAGTTATGTGAATTCAGGACAACCCTGGATAACAGATAAGAGGTAAGGGGTGGGAGTTTAGTGAATTTTCTCTTTAAACACTTGCTGTCTGGGGCAATTCTGACATTTCTCTCACACATGAAAAAATCAACTTTTTTTTTTTTGCTAGAAAATTACTTAGAACCCCCAAACAATATATATTTTCTAAAAGGCAAATTCTCTGGAGAATAAAATGGTGGGTGTTGAATTTTTTTAAGTCACAGGATATTTTTTGGTAAAATATAAAAATATAAGATGTTATGCCGAGTAAATAGATACCCAACATGTCAAGCTTTATAACTGTACATACCCGTAAAATGGTGACAAACTACGGTACATTAAATTATCCATAGGTGATGCTTTAAAAGCCTACAGGTTACCAGATAAGAGTTAAACAGGAGGTTTGGTGCTAGAATTATTGCTCACACTTTTGCAGCGATGTATGGTGCATATGAGTACAGGACCTACGTTCACATTTGGTATTGGGAGGAAGGGGAGCAACTGCTGAAATACTCGTCACTTCTGGTTACGGGGTCACAGAGTCCCCCCCCAGAGTGCATAAAATGTGACAAATCGCATTGGTTCCGGGCTCTTTTGTGGGGCAGGAGAGCCCTGGAAAGGCAGCAAGAGCAATGAGACCCCCTTCCGCCACCTGTATAAGTATTTGGGTGGCTGTAGAGCCACCTGCATCACTTTTACCACAAAACACAATGCCTGCTCTAAAAAACAATACCAGAATTATGGCTGATCCTGATATCGTTGCTGCCATCAGAGGGCATATATACATATATTTATTTTATTTTATTTCAGGTAGAGCACTGTCAATTTACGCAGCGCTTTACATATACATTGTACATTTACATCAGTCCCTGCCCTCAAGGAGCTTCCAATCGAAGGTCCTTAACTCACATACGGTACATACACAGTAGGGACAATTTTTTTATACAGGATCCAACTAACCTACCAACATACACACGCACATAGAGAGGATGGGAATCGGTTAGGGTCTAGTCAAGCGAATGCTCAGCACAGAAACCTATGCGCCCATAGATGCATCTGTGCAGCGTGTGGGTTTCAAGGCCTCTTTGCTGCCACACATATGGCCTTTTTATGGGTGGCAAGAGGTTAAAAAGCTACAGGTTTAATGTAATAATGCTACACAAAACTTTGTGTACAGGAATCGTGTACAAGAGTATTAGGTGGTAGAAGGGTAAAATAATTAACTAACATAAGACTGCAAATTAATGTCAGCGACACAGCCAATCCCACCCTGCAATATGCATGCTATAGAAGATGCGTGAGATGCATATTAAAGCATTTCGTTTTTCATTTTACATATACCTGTGCATTTGGTTTCAGAAATGAGTTGTGAAAATGATGTGTGTAGCTCCAGGAAAAAAAAATAAAATGTGCCAAAGTCAGCTGGTGGATTAATCATCCCGTTGCTAAGCATCTAAACAAACACAGGGAGCTCCCTGACTTGAGATGGCCTATATTGAAGACAGCTAGCTACACTTGTGTGCCTAGCAGAGCAGTACTTACACAACGCTTGTGGCACCAAAAGCTACCGCTTTCTATTCCAAGTATACTTGACAGTTAACAGAACATGAATCTAACTTACTGCTATTTATTTATTTATTTTGACATATGAAAAACTGCTCCTGATGGCAGAACAGATCAAATCTGCCCAAACTGTTCCCTAGGTTTACCATATTTAAAGCGGAGTTCCACCCAAAAGTGGAACTTCCGCTTTAGGTGGTCCCAACCCCCTGACATGCCACATTTGGCATGTCATTTTTTTTTTGGGGGGGGGGAGCGGGTACCTAGTTTTGACAGGTACCCGCTCCCACTTCCGCTCGGAGCGCCGCGGCGCCCTGAGCGGAAGTTCTCCTCTCCCCCTCCCTCCCTGCAATCTTCTGGGGCATGTCAAAGGTCCCAGAAGATTGCCGGCCAATCACGGCGCGTAGCGCAACTCGCGCATGCGCAGTGCGTACCCGGCTGTGAAGCCGCAAACTGTCACAGCCGGGTGCCCACAGCAGTGATGCCGGCGCCGAGGGAGAGGATCGAGGCTTCGGGCGGCCGCATCGCTGGACCGTTGGACAGGTGAGTGAAATGGCTGGAACTCCGCTTTAAGCACCTAGAAGACAGATCTGAATAGGTCTGGGATTCCATTCAAGTAGAAAGCCAGAATTTGAAGGGCTTTCAAATGAAATGAGTTGACTCAATGGTGGGAAAATTGAATACTCCAAGGAGCAGTTTTTCAATACAAATTTTTTTAGGAAAAAAAACCTCTACTGGTGTATGTCCAGTTTAAAGCGGAGTTCCACCCTAAAAATGAACTTTTCCCCGTCCATTTGCTCTAAATTACGTGAAAAACAATTGGATAATTAATTTTTTTTATTCACTTACCTTGTTTTTAAAGAAACTATACATACCTTCCTTCCTCTTTTTCCCTCTGCGGCCACATCCCGCGCCGTCACTTCCTCCTTGCATCGACTCCTGGGAGATGAGCGTCATTGATCCAATGCGCCTGCACCGGCCCTGCTCGTCACTTCCGGGGCAGGCGCGTCATTCCCTGCTGAACAGCTTCTGGGCATGCCCAGAAGCTGTTCAGGGATGACACGCCTGCCCCAGAAGTGATGAGCAGGGCCGGTGCAGGGCATTCTGGGATTCCGACGTCACCGAAGAGGACGCTCCGGCTTCAGCTGCCCACACCTGAGATGGCAGCGCTGGACAAGGCATTTTCAAGGTAAGTATTTCTTCTAAAAGGTAAGTGAAACGGGACAGTTCAGAGGCTATCGTTGCTTAAATGCACTAGCCCTGACTGTCCCGGGGGTATTTTTATCTAAAAGGTTTTTTCAGGGTGGAACTCCACTTTAAAGTGCCTTCTCTTCCCCATGGAGGCAAATACTGGTTATATGGAAGAAAACTTGCCATCTCTTGACCTTTATCGATCAAACCTAGGACCAAAAATTCCATAAGATGACCATGCTTTGTGGAAACACTGTGCTTTTTCCTCAACAAGAAAGTGCATTGTGCGTATGAAATGACCATCAGTTGGAGGAATTACCTGTTGGGGTATAAGGACGTTGGTGTGTCTACAGATCAATTAAAGTGCGCCTTATGGTGGAGAATGCGGATTGCACTTTCTACTTCTACAATGTAATAAGATTTATATAATTTACTCTGGAAATAAACAAAAAGCAGAAAAGCGAAACAACTTTCCTAACCACCAACATGTTTCAATATGTGCATCTTCTTTCTAGAGAATTCTGGAGGTACTTTGATGCTTCTTTTTGTGCTGTAGAATCCATATTTTTCTATTTAAAAGGTTTATTTGAGAAAATAGGGTGGGTTATTATTTCTGAAATGAAAGATTTGTATAATGCTAAATGAAACAGGGACACTGAATTACTAAACATGACATGCTGCTTTGGTATCGACCAACAGAGATGACTTCAACCCTGCTAGATAAATAAGAATAGATCTTGTCCCAGCTTTGAGATGTATAACTAGGCCACTTGCCGCCAGGGAGAGCTTTTCTGTACTACCTATTGTAGTATACGGTTACAGCAACGTCCTCTTTTCTTCCACCCTGGTCTTGTTACTATAAGCCAACTCTGTGCAATGTTTTAGCCTACAAGGACTACAAAGTGAGCAAACTGTATGCAAAATTATAGTGTAATAATACAACTAACTAGAAGATAAAAGTCTACCTTTCGTGGTTGGAAAAAAAGAAAACTGCAAAAAAAAAAAAAAAAATAAATAAAAAATTAGCGTATACAATTGCAACACAAGTCATATTGTAATTGAAGGTTTTTTAAAAATGACCTTTCCTTTTCAATCTTCAGCTCTGTAATTCTCTGTAAAATGCAATATGGCTACCTGTAGGCTACTGTACACAGATGATGTACAGAACACCCCCCAGGTATGTCATTTCCAGCTTGTGCAATTGGCTTACTGATTTTCCCAATAGTCTGTACTAAGATATAAATTCCATTTTGAGCATCCCCTGCAGCAAAAATGACATTTTGGTGAGATATTTCCAAAGGAAAAAACACACCTAAAAGGGATGCGGACCCTGCAGCTTTCCTCAGAAGGCCCCTTTCACAGAGGGAGTCCGTCAGGCGGACTCTGTTTATCTCAGCCGGGGGTTGATCCACCGATTCCCCGCTCAGCAGGCGGATGGCAGCTCTGTCTCCGCGCTGTGTGTGGAGACACAGATGTCGGGTCCCCACTGTTCTCTATGGGGAATCGGATGAGAACGGACCGCCTGTCCATTCTCATCCGATCCCATCCGATCAGAGCGACGGATGGAAAATAGGGTTTCCATCCGTCCAGATTTGACGGATCGGATGTCAGTGGACATGTCTCCGCTGACATCCAATGCCCCATAGAGATGCATGGGGCATCCGATCAGATCCGCCTGAAAAACTGACAGGCGGATCTGAACGGTCCGCTACTGTGAAAGGGGCCTTAGAGCCCTGCAGGTAAAGCAAATGATTGAGAATTACAAAACCACTCCCATACAGATTTCCTCTGCACATAGACAAAGAGAAACAGAGATTTCTACAGATTTTTAAAAGGTAGGAATCTGCAAGAACGTTTGCCAAATTCCTTGCAATGTACATACATCACCTAGAGGGGGAATATTTTTTTCTCAAAAAAAGTGGAGTTACTCTTTAATTATGTGGGTCTGGAGCAAAAATCCCCATAATCAGACTTGTACAATTTTTCCAGGATCTTCTTCCATAGTGCAATAGAACTATCTAGAATGCAGCAAACTCTGCAATGGCCCCTAATGGTTGTTAAAGTACCCAAAACCCAATAGTTAAAGAATCTAGTTTCCAACCTCAAAAATTGA
>NC_138769.1:145983268-146018268 GCF_965119305.1 Pelophylax lessonae | reverse complement strand
TTAAACTATATTTAAGGGTCCATTCAGACTAGCGCGACTTGTCAGCCTGACAAGTCGCGGTCGCTCGCTCGCCATTGAACAGTACAGGACCCGTTCTAATAGGAACGACACAAGTCGCTCCGACCTAGAAAAAGGGTCCTGTACTACTTTGGGGCGACCTGGAGACGACTTGCATTGACTTCAATGATATGAAGTCCGTGCATGTCGCTCCGAGGTCGCAGTGCACGCTGTGCACCGTGACTTCACAGGTCGCCCTACCAAGTTCGTGTCGCTGCAGTCTGAATGGGCTGTAAACCCAAAACCAAAAATGTAATTTAGGACAGATTGCTAGTCCTTGGGTGTGGTGGCTGCATTAGTGTTCTTTTTTCAGGCCAAGTACACCTTCTGCAAGTATAAATTACTTGTTGATCTGACCAGAAATGCAGTGTCCTTGTCATAAACATCCTGTGCATCAATCTCATCTGCCCTCCCTGATGAGCTTCAGAACACCACCATGTAACAAGCAGAAGGGCAAGGTTTGTAGTCCAGAACTGAAGGCCAGTGAGTGTATTACTGGCAGGATCACCTAAAGGAAAATGAAGACCTGAAGAAAAAAATTAAATAAATTAAATTAGCCATTTTCCCTCCCTGATGTCATGTGACTCATTAGGGTTACAAGGTCTCAGGTGTGAATGGGGAACAGGTGTGTTAAATTTGGGGTTATCGCTCTCACTCTGGTCACTGGAAGTTCAACATGGCACCTCATTGCAAAGAACTCTCTGAGGATCTGAAAAAAGAAAGGTTGCTCTACATAAAGATGGCCTAGGCTATAAGAAGATTGCCAAGACCCTGAAACTGAGCTGCAGCATGGTGGCCAAGACCATACAGTGGTTTAACAGGACAGGTTCCACTCAGAACAGGCCTCGTCATGGTCGACTAAGGAAGTTGAGTGCATGTGCTTAGCGTCATATCCAGAGGTTGTTTGGGAGGAATAGACGTATGACTGCTGCCAGCATTGCTGCAGAGGTTGAAGGGGTGGGAGAGGTCAGTCTGTCAATGCTCAGACCATACGCTGCACACTGCATCAAATTGGTCTGCATGGCTGTCATACCAGAAGGAAGCCTCTTCTAAAGATGATGCACAAGAAAGCCCCCAGTTTGCTGAAGAAAAGTACACTAAGGACATGGCTTACTGGAACCATGTCCTGTGGTCTAATGAGACCAAGATAAACTTATTTGGTTCAGATGGTGTCAAGAGTGTGTGGTGGCAACAAGGTCAGGAGTACAAAAACAAGTGTGTCTTGCCTACAGTCAAGCATGGTGGTGGGAGTGTCATGGTCTGGGGCATAGTTTCTTCACCAAAGGGTAATGCGCCATCTACAGGAGTAGACTAGGCAGTGAAACTTTTCACCTGACACACCTATAGGGGCTGTCCCTCATGACATTACCCCAGACACACCGTGCTCACTCATCAGTTTCGTAGCAAGCAGTGAATGAAAATACAACCAACCCCAAAATAGAGGGACGGGAGCTGCATCTGTCAGAGGACTCACAGAAAATAATTTTACGGTAAGTTCTTACAAAAATTCTATTTTGTTTCTTACGTCCTCTGACAGACACAATGGGACATCCCATAGCAGTGTAGGCATGAGGGGTGGGAAGAACGCATTTCTCAAAAGAAAATAAAAACTGAGACCGGAGTCCCAGCAGGGAACCTAGGTCCTACTCCTAACACTAGGCAGCAAGAAACGAATTAGTGAGCACTGTGTTTCTGGGGTAATGTCATGAGGGACAGCCCCTATAGGCGTGTCAGGTGAAAAGTTTCTAAAAAGTTTCACTGTCTAGTCAACCCCTGTAGATGGCATATTACTCATTGGTGAAGAAACTTTGGAGAGCTGCGTCTGTCAAAGGACGAAAAAGAAAAAAGGGCTTTACTTCCTTTTTAAGGGTGCATTCACACAGACGAAGATTAGATGTGAGATCCCAGGGATTAACGCAGAGTGGCAGCCTCATAAAAAGAAATGGGAGGCTGCCAGCTCCGGCAGCTAATAGTGGGCACTCATCAGCAATTACATGGAACTGATCAGCCCTGAACGAAGGCAGTCTGCATCCAGGACCAATTACTTGCTTGTGATCATTGCATGAGCGATTACATTCGAGCAGCCACGAATAACTGCGGGAGCCGGCAGCCTCCCATTGCTTTTACTGGAGTTGCCTCCTGCAGCTAATAGCCAGGAACCCCCACTGGGGTTCTCGCATCTATTTGGTGTAGGGTGCATTCACAGATATGATTGTACCCTTAGCGCTGAGTTGTCACATATATTCACACAGTTGGTGTCACTGTTTTGGGAGCGTACTCATTTAGCACCCCCAGCATTGTGACCACAGTGCCACTCTTAAGACGCTTTTTACAATAGGAAGCCCACATTGGAAGGCCATGTTACCACCCACATGATCACTGTGGCGGCCAATCACACACTACAAACCTAAGCAACGCCTCCGCTGTTACAAACTCTTAAAAGGCTGGCTCCAACCAACTGAAGAGGGTTAATAAATCTTTTCTTTGTTGTGTTCAACAACTCTCTTTCTGCAGACCTCAGGAAGCGATCAAATCAATGAATAACATTGGAAGTTAAAAAAAGAAATAAAAAAACACAACAGCTTTAGGTTTTTATTATTGATACAGTACTGATGATTTACGCAATGCTTTACATATTGTACACTGTATATATATATATAAATAAAGCATTAATTTATCATTTTAGGTACGCCCTATAGCAGCTTTACTGCAACAGGGCGGCACCTGTGCGCTAGATCAGTGTTTCTCAACTCCAGTCCTCAGGGCCCACTAACAGGCCAGGTTTGCAAGAAAACTGAAATACATCACAGGTGAAATCATTTGCTGCTCAGTGATTGCAGTATTCTAGTCTGCTTCTCCCCAAGGTAATACTTAAAATCTGGCCTGTTAGTGTGCCATGAGGACTGGAGTCGAGAAACCCTGCGCTAGATCATGGATCTATGTGTGATCTGCCATTTCCAGGTAGGTGGTGTGCATGTGTGCTGCCGGCGACTCACTTCCACTATGATTACACACAGCGGAAGACGGCTGGTAGATGCACGATACCCAATGTCCTCCGGCACCCGCTGATCGTTAGGCAGAGGGACAGAACTGGGATCTGCCCATGTAAACAAGGCAGATCATCTGTCTGACAGGAGGGAAGGGATGGAGTTTGTGTCCCTGAAAAGCAGGGAATAAATTCCATCTCTTCCTCTAGTAACACAGTATAATAAAACACTGGCTAGGCACACAGTTAACCCTTTAAATGCCCCTGATGTTAACCCCTTCCCAGTCAGTATCATTAGTACAGTGACAGTGCATATTTTTAGCATTGTTAACTGGATTAGGGTCACTGGTCCCTAAAAAAAGTGTCAATGTCCGCTGCAATATCGCAGTCCCGCTATAAGTCGCTGATTGCAGCCATTACTAGTACAAAAATATGAAATAAATACAAATATCCCATAGCTTGTAGACGATATACATTTTGCGCAAACCAATCAATATACGCTTATTGGGATTTTTTCCCCAAATATATGTAGTAGAATATATATTGTCCTTAATTGGATGAAGAAATTTGTTTTACTGGATTGGTTTTATAGCAAAAATTAAAAAAATATATATATTACTTTTCCTAAATTGTCGGTCTTTTTTTGTTCAGAGCGCAATAAATAAAATATGCAGAGGTGATCAAATAGCACCAAAAGAAAGCTCTAATTGTGGGGGGAAATGACAAATGTATTTGGGTACAGTGTCGCATGAACGTGCAATTGTCAGTTACAATAACGCAGTAATGGCCTGGTCACGAAGGGGTTAAGTCATCCAGAGGTCAAGTGGTTAATCATATATTACAGCTTCCTCATAGCTGAGAAATAGGCAGCGTAAGCCGACTCTTCTCCCAGCGTCCTCCAGGTGGCAGCACTGCGCTGATGCCAACGTACAGAGAACGAGTAACCCCGCCCACACACTGACCTCAAACACAGCAAGCACGCGCTGCGGATCTCATGCAGCCGCTCGCGGCGGATCCCCTCACACCAGAGAGGCTCTCAGAAACACACGGGGCGGGGCTCGGAGCCCGGTGACGTCAGCGGGCTCGGGGTAGCCATGTGCTCAAGTCGCACGTGGACTTGGGCGGAGATCACGCACGCGCTGCGGTCCAGTCCTCGCTTCCCCCAGTCGGCCGCGCGCACTCGCGTGATAATGGGGCGGAGCCGCTGCTGAAAGAGATCCAGGAATGAGTGTGGCGGGAGAAGAGGGGCGGAGCGTCTAGCAGCAGTGTAATGTGGAAACACAACACGCACTGTCACCGCCGCCGCCTCACAGCGCACAGACCAGGGCAGGGCTTAACCCTGCGTGTGCCGGTCTGCGTGCTGAGGAGATGATAGAGGACTGCAGATTCCTGTTTTCCGTCTCTCTCTGCTACAGTGCAACTACGTGGTGGCTATAAGTGCTGAGACTTGTAGTTCCACAGAGGCGCAATAAGCCTCAGTGAACAGGCTAGAATAAAAAGCAGCAGTGTTCTATGGCCTATTCACACCCTAACCATTGATCAAAGGCAGCCCTGCACAAAGACAAATAGAAAACAAATGTTCCCCATTCCCCCTGATTCACATCATTGCACTAGGAAACGTGCGCGTTCCCAACACGGAGAGAAACGGGTTGCACTTTAGCGTCGTCACCCATGGCGCAATTTAAAAAAAAAAAAAAAAAGGGTCGGGGACTTCTTTCCCCAAGCTTCTCTCTAATAGGACTGTGCACAGAAATGAAAGGGCTGTTTCCATGCATGCAAACGCATATACAAAGATGTGAAAAGAGCCGAACGCTGCGTGAAAATGCAGCACGCCTACATTTTTAGGCACTGAATGACAACACCTGTAGAGTTAATTTCGTAGACGAAAACATTTTAGTCAGCAGCCTTTTTACAGTGACGAAAACTAAGCGAAAAGTACACCACATTTTCGACCACTGACAAAAACCATGACGAAAATCAATTCAGTTTTCATTAATGAATGAAAACTAAACAAAACTCTGCAGTCCTCAGACAACTGTCCAGAGCAGCACTGTGCATTACAGGCCTCCCAACGACGACCAATTAGAGCAGAGAGCACTGCGAGGCGAGTGTGTACATTACAATTACAGGCCTCCCCTCAGACTACTGTCAATCCAGAGCACTGTGCAGCATTACAGACCTCCTCTGACCACCAGCATCCAGAGACCTGTACATTACAGGTCATCCCACAGACCTGAGACCACCATCCAGCACTGTGCAGCATTACAGGCCTCTCAAGAGTCAGACCATCACCCCAGAGCAATGTGCAATACAGACCTCCCCTCTGACCACCATCCAGAGCACTGTGCAGCATATTACAGGCCTCCTCAGACCAACATTGAGAGCATTGTGCAGCATTACAGGCCTCCTCAGACCACTGTGCGCAATGCATTACAGTCCTCCTCTTCAGACTGTCAATGTCCAGAGCATTCTGTGCATTCCAGGCCTCTTCAGACTGCCGTCTAGAGCACTGTGCAGAATTACAGGCCTCCTCAGACCAACATTGAGAGCATTGTGCAGCATTACAGGCCTCCTCAGACCACCGTCCAGAACACTGTGCAGCATTACAGACCTCCTCAGACCACTGTCCAGAACACTGTGCAGCATTACAGGCCTCCTCAGACCACCATCCAGAACACTGTGCAGCATTACAGGCCTCCTCAGACCAACATCCAAAGCACTGTGTGCAACGCATTACAGGCCTCCTAAGACCAAAGTCCAGAGCACTGTGCAGCATTACAGGCCTCCTGAGACCAACATCCAGAGCACTGTGTGCAATGCATTACAGGCCTCCTCAGACCATCGTCCAGAGCACTGTGCAGCATTACAGGCCTCCTGAGACCAACATCCAGAGCACTGTGTGCAATGCATTACAGGCCTCCCCAGACCATCGTCCAGAGCACTGTGCAGCATTACAGGCCTCCTCTGACCAACATCTAGAGCACTGTGTGCAATGCATTATAGGCCTCCTCAGACCACGGTCCAGAGCACTGTGCAGCATTACAGGCCTCCTCAGACCAACATCCAGAGCCCTGTGTGCAATGCATTATAGGCCTCCTCAGACCACCATCCAGAGCACTGTGCAGCATTACAGGCCTCCTCAGACCAACATCCAGAGCACTGTTTGCAATGCATTACAGGCCTCCTCAGACTGTCCAGAGTGGCTAAATCTGTATCTGTGAGTATGTTCAAATCTTAATACCATAAATAATAACATAGTAGACTTTTTTTCACTCCAGGAGTATATAATGAGTTTGGAAATAGTACTATAGAAATGCTTAAATAATTAATTACAATATATCTAAACACATTAGATTGTAGTTGACTAAAAGTATTTTGACTAAAATGTACTGGAGATTTTAGTCGACTAAAACAATTCAGATAACTAAAATGGGACTAAAACTAAAATGGCATTTAAGTCAAGACTTAATAAAACAAAATCAAAATTCAATGGCAAAATGAACACTGTCTGCAGAGCATTGCTGTGCATACAACTGAATGAACTTCATCTTGTAACAAGAAATGTTTTTAAAACGACGTCAACAGTGCAGTGTTGCAACAACACAATTACACAACGTGTTCTATGGAGCGGATTGTATGCAGGCTGGTGTGAACGAGCCCCTGTGGAAACCAAAACGCATCAAACGGCTCTCAGGCAGTGTGAAATTGAGTTATTTAGGGCCCATTAGGAAACGCACATGGGTTTTCCCTCAGAGTGGACTTTCATCTATACCTAACTCGCCCTAGAGGCATCGTTCAAATTTTAACATTTTTTTTTTTAAATTTTTAAAAGAATAATACATTTTTTGGTAAGGCCCCTTTCACACTGCTTTGCTTTAAAACTGCCAGTAAAATGCTAAGCGCTTTTGCGGCGCACTTTTTAAAGGGCACTTGACTCAAAAACTGCACCAAAAACGCTGTGGGCGTTCCTAGGAGCTTCCTATTCATTTCAATGGGGAGTAGCGTTTTTGATGTGTTTTTTATAGCTTCCAAAACATGCTGCAAGCAGGATTTTTTTCACTGCATCGCAAGGGCACTGTTTCAGTGTGAAAGCATTGATCGAATTTAAAGCTTCTTAAGCTTTTCAGACGCTTTTTCTTTTTTAATGCGATGAACCCAAAAGGCAGCTGTCAATCTTGGACCAATGAGCAGTAAGCAGGCAACGCCCCGCTGCTGCAATGTCACTGATCTAATATGGCCATGTGGTCATATCAGGACAATGATGTCCCTTTTTTGGACATGCAATTGGGGGGGGGGGAATGTCCCAGCCACATTTGATGGGCCCAGGATTGACAGCTGCCTTTTGGGCTCAGTCAAACCCAAGACCAACACAAATATGAACAGAGCCTAATAGAAATGTCATTAGAATAAAGAATGTGAAAAAAAAAAAAGGTGAATATTATTCCACATTTGTTCCCACTTTTTTTTCCCCCCACAAAATAGAGCTTTCTTTTGGTGGTATTTGATCACCTCTGAAGTTTTTATTTTTTGCACTAAATACTAAAAAAGACCGACATTTTTGAAAACCCCCCCCAGAAACAATGTAAAAAAATCAAATTTCTTCATCAATTTAGGCCAATATGTATTCTTCTATATATTTATGGTAAAAAAAATCCCAATAATCATATATGGATTGGTTTGCACAAAAGTTATAGCGTATACAAACTATGGGATATTTTTCTTTATTTTTTACTAGTAACGGCGGCGATCAGCGACTTATAGCGGGAATGCGATATTGTGGAGGGACAAATCAGACACCTAACTGACACTTTTTGGGGACCAGTGACACCAATACAGTGACAGTGCTAAAAATATGCACTGTCACTGTACGAATGACACTGGCTGGGAAGGGGTTAACATCAGGGGCAATCAAAGGGTTAACTGTGTGCTTACTCACTGTATGGGAGGTGATTTGACTAGGGCAGGGGTCTGCAACCTTTAAGACATAAAGAGCCACTTGGACCCGTTTCCGAAGGAAAAAAAAAAAAAACTGGGAGCCGCAAAACCTACAAAAACCTACTGGGGGGTCGAAAACAGGGACGTAATTAGAAATCACAAGGCTCCATAGCAAAATTTGCTATGCCAAATGATCATACCCCAATGCAGAGACCAGCGTACATGCCCCTTTCAATGCAGTGACCAGCATACATGCCACTTTCAATGCAGTGACCAGTACATGCCCCTTTCAATGTAGTGACCAGCATACATGCCCCCTTACAATGGAGTGACCAGCATACATGCCCCTTTCAATGTAGTGACCAGCATACATGCCCCCTTACAATGTAGTGATCAGCATACATGCCCCTTTCAATGCAGTGACCAGCATACATGCCCTCTTTCAATGCAGAGACCAGCGTGCGTACGTGCCCCCCCCCGAGGCATCACTTCACTTGCCTCACACTGTTGCCTGGCGTGCTGCTGCTGACGTCTTCTTCGTCCTGCATGCGTGCCGCTGCCCTCCTCTCCGACAGCAGGCGGGAAGGTAATGTCGGGACGGTGCGTGACTAACGCACGCACCGCCCCCCACGCGATGTCACAGCCAGGACAGCGCCACAGTAGGGAGTGTTGGGGGAGTGTCGGGGAGCACAGTGCCCCCCCCCTTCGCTATCATCCACCCTGGAGCCGCGGCAAAGGTTCAAAAGAGCCGCATGCGGCTCCGGAGCCGCGGGTTGCAGACCTATGGACTAGGGCAAGGCAAAGATCTATGTTCCTGCTTTGCAGGAACACAGGATCAATACCATCCTTTCTGACAGAATGGCAATCTGCCTGTGTACTGTGTAATCAGCAGGTGCCAGCGGACATCGAGTCCGCAGTGCCCACCGCTGGGCTCCCGCTGTGTGTGATCACAGAGGGAGCAGGTTTCTGGTGGCATGCCCTGCCGCAGTAAGTGTCAGATCACGTGCTAGGTATGTGATCTGGCACAGAGTTGCCACCCTTCCACAGTATATGTACCGTACGGTGGGAGGTTTGCAAGTGGTTAAAGGGTAAGTTCATCCTTCTATCACCTAAAATACCTGGCTGACCCTGCCTGGCTATGCCCTCCCCTCTGTAAACTGACCACGGTATACCATGGCTGCTGAGCCCTGACACCGTGGTCAGTTTACGTGCCTCCCATCATCCGCAGCCCTCCTGTCCTCCTCTGTCCTCTCTCCCCCCCCCCCCCTCCCTCCCTGCCTGTCTGCTCCTGTGTCAGTGCCCACCCCCCTCCTCTCCTGCTGCTGTAGTTTCATTCAAAGTTTCATATTCTGTCTACAGTCTGTTTAATAATCCTGTGTGCCCCTGTGTCTGTTTTTTATAAAAATAAGCCATTCTTTACAAGTATAGAGTGCCACTCGCTGCTCACGTGACCCGCCACCTCTCTCCTCCTCTCCTCTTTCCCTCCCAACTGACATCAGTGAGGAATCCTTGGCCCCGCCCACTGCAGGCAGCTGTCAGCCAAAGAGGAGAGAGCCAATGGGTCACGTGAGCGGCGCTCGGCCCTCTGAAAACTGGTAAAGAACGGCTTATTTTTTTAAAACACAGACACACAGGCACACATGATTATTAAACAGAACAGACAGGATGGTATAAAGTGGCTTAACAACCACTTGCCCCTACCTGCTGATGCCCATGCTCACCTAAAACATGGGCACTCTGACTAGCTTCAGGGAAGGGAAACCAAAAGTCATCAGTGGGAAAAAAAAAAAAAAAACAGTTAATTGACTGATTCTTCCCCCGGGAAGACTCCAACAGGGAAAGTCTGGAGACTGGCTCAACAATGTTCAGAAATCACAGATGACAGATCTTATTGAATTTTAATTTGTGACATTCAAGTGTACGGATAATGGAATCGCGTTGGTTGGCAATTTCTGCAGCATTCTAGAAAATAAAATAAAAATCCCCTGGCACTGATCTGCAGTTGTCACAGGAAAAGTGACTCACTGGACAAGTGTAAAGCAGCAAACAACACTGCTTGAAGATTTATTTTTTTCTATATATGCTTAGATTGGAAATCAATATACCCTTCCTCCCCCACAATGTGCTGTTTTGAATTATTTCTTTGTGTTTTCAACGAGTTGAGACTAATAAAAACGCAGAGAAAACCAAAACCGCGTAACTAGGAGAAAAATCTGCTTCCAGAATGTATCCATGTAAAAGATCACATCGCTAAAAGGACTACAGAAACACTGATACATGTGTGGCTGGGGCTAATAAAAGAGAAGAAAAGGCGCCACTCACCAGCCCAGTACATTAGTATGTAGATGAATGTGGCCTCAGCCAGCGCCGCCCCAGCCACGCCCCCCTAACATGTTTTTCCTCGCTCCCTAGGGCTTGGCCACAACCTCTGTCAGCAACCCCCGATGAGGTGGGCGAAACATGTCAGGGGGGTGTGGTTGGAGCAGCGCTGTCTGAGGACGCATTCATCTACATACTAATGTACTGGGTTGGTGGGCGGAACCTTTTCTTCTCTTTAATAATGCTCTTACACCTCTAAATAATGCACTGACACCAGCTACCTTCACTGCAACCGGCAGGGAGATCTCGGTCTAAGCTTAGAGCGAAACTGCAAGTTTCATTTGGCCAGCACGAATGTCCAGTAAAGAGCTTCGCCCCTGGTTGCAGTGCTACAGGAAAACTGATCTCTGTTGAATGCCAAGTTGTCTATTACCAAGTCACTAATACAGCAGGCTGTGTCTAAGATCCTTTTGGCATAGTGATGGTGACACCAGTGTCAATCGGAGAACAAACATCTCCGGTGTAGCTGCCTCTTACTGTATCCAGAAATTCTAAACTCAGAAGACCTATAGCTCCAGTAGGATGACCAGACATGAGACATTTATTGGGATGAAACAAAAAATTCCAAACAAATCCAGCTGGACTGACTGCTAGTACTCCTAGAAAACAACTACCTTGAGGCTTTTTCCACTACCAATAAACATGCAAAACGTCCAGTCTGTTGCGATCAGCTGGATTAGAAATGATCACTTTATGTCTATGGTCTCCAAGCTGCAGCCCTTTGCTGGCCCCTATCCAGCTCTTGGGCAACAATTTCTCCCACTGATACAAGGCACTCTTCCCACTGGCACCAATAATGGGGCATT
This sequence comes from Pelophylax lessonae, assembly GCF_965119305.1. Lineage (NCBI taxonomy): Eukaryota > Metazoa > Chordata > Amphibia > Anura > Ranidae > Pelophylax > Pelophylax lessonae. The sequence goes on along the minus strand of NC_138769.1, from coordinate 146,007,105 downwards.
CTTCCTCCCACTGGCACCAATCATGGGGCACCAATCTTCCCTCTGACACCAATGATGGGGTACTATTCCCACACCAACATCAACTAAAACACTAGTCCTCCCACTAATGCCACTGATGGGACATTGATTACTTCCACTGACACTGGGGCATTTTCTACTCCCACTGGCCAGTCTGTCCCCCCCGAAAAGTCTAAAGGGCAGTAAATTAGCCTTTTATTTAGAAAGATTGGAGGTCCCTGTCCTAAAGAATTAGTCATCTAGAACTGACATCACAGTATTTGGAGGCTCCTAGAAAGCTAAAACAGCCTCTTCTATCCCTATAGAAACCAGTATAAGAGTTCTCTGAGCCATCAGCCGGCAATGGCAATCACAAAGGGGAAACACTCTCCCAACCAAGTTTTGAAAGCAATAGGAGTGGGTACAACCCAGGTTAGGTGAGGCACTTCACATTACAAGCTGGGCATTTCCAAAGTCAGAACTACGGCATGCTGATCTCACTGCCGATGTCCTCAAGACATACTACGATGCCAGGAGGTGACATGGCCCACCAGGCTCTATCAAAAAATAAATGATCACTTTTGGATGGCTCTTTAATATTTATACCCGTTTGCCCATTCTTATGGCATACTGCCCGAAAATTCCCATACATGCCCTTCATTTGTGTTGGAAGCTTTTCTATAGAACTGAAAAGGTCCAACAAACCTGTCACTCAAACGGTTCTCCAAACATGGCTTCCTTTTGACATACACCTTTACTGTAAATGGAAGGAAAACAATATCTACTAGCCTTCACATTTTAATAAAAAAACTTTAAAAATACAAGATGCAAAGAATAGGACACCCATTCCACAAATGCACTGGTTCCTTCGACAGAGCATGCTCACAGTAAATAGGATCTACACAGCCGTGTACAACGCACATCTCTCAGAACTTGTGTTTATTATTAAGCTCATTGTGGATATCACATTCATTTGTTTTATACTCTGTGACGCCTATAAACCAGATACAGGTGAAGAATCAGTCCAACTTTTTCCAAATACTCTGTTAAGGAATATCCTTAGAGCATTACCTTCATGCAGAATTATTTACCAGAAGAGAGTTCATAATAACTTGAGATATTGTGACTCAAAGCCTCCATGGGTAATTAATTCTAACCCTTGCATGGCTTTATATTCAGAGAAACATGGCAATTGTCAGCAGGTCAGGCAGTGATAGTTTACCGGTTTATTTTCTTACAAATTATTTTTTTAAAAAGGGGGGGTGGGCACAAAAATTCAGTATTATTATGTAGAAATTACAGTTAAAGGATAGTTTCACCTTTGGGGACATGTTACATACTCCACCCACTTAGAGAGAAAACAAAAACATGCTCCCAGTGCTCCAGCCATTTCCTGACCCACCACCTCTATGGACAGTGAACCGGGGATCTTCTCCCCAAACTCCCTGTCAGATTTAAAAAACAAAATACAAAATCAGCAGCAGTGCGTGGCTCCACTCACCCAGCCGTGTCATTCATTCACAGAGTTCTGTGAATGAATGAACTACAAGTACTGACATCCTTTGCGGGTGTCAGCTTGTAGCCCTCAATGAACTACCAGGGCACAGTTGAGCGCTCTAGGTAGTTGTTTTTCCTGATCAGGGTGTAACTACCTGCTCATATGAGGTACAAGCAGACAGTTTACAATGACATGTCTGGATGGCCACATTCTAATAAAATCACCTTTATTTGAATCAAAAACAGATAAAAAACAACAGTCCATACAGCAAGCGAGGGAATAGGATACAGCAGGCAATACAGCAAACACGTTTCACACCATTTTTGGTGCCTAATCATAGCTATGCATAGCTGTGCGGCCATCCAGACATTTCTTATTTACTCCAGACTTTCTGCTACGTGCATGGCCAGCACCCTTTGCTTGTGCAGTGTAGGTGGAAATGTAATGGGTGAATACCCTCCCTGGGCGGTGTACTACTTAGCTTACACTGACCATCTGCAGGAGTCCTGCATTGCGCTCGCAATCTATCTGCTGATCATGGGTACAATGCTTTGCAAGCTCCTAGTAAAAAAAATAATTGAAATGATAAACTTACATTTTTTTTTTACCTGTAAAAAATGTGCATTTTTTTTTTTTTTTTTACAAAGGTGAACTTATCCTTTTAAGTCTCCATTCACACTACCCCGACTTGTCAGGCGACTTGTCAGCCTGACAAGTCGCACTCCATTGCAGTCCATGCAGTGCTACAGGACCCATTCTAATAGGAGCGACACAAAAGGTTCCTGTACTACTTTGGGGCGACCTGGAGGCGACTTGCATAGACTTCCATTATATGAAGTCCGTGCAAGTCGCGGTGCACGCGACTTCACAGGTCACTCCCGAAGTCGTGCCGCTTCAGTGTGAATGCGGTCTAAAGGCTCAACAATGCTGTGACATGTACATCCACAAGTATTTTATTAAACTCCATCAGATGTGCCTAGACTGTCATATACTGTACTAAGAAGTTAACACAAAACAGCTGAATTGTAAGAATTTAGCTGCTTTGTAAATACAGGTACACTATTAGGTGTAGTTAAGTCCAAGGAGGTGTATGAGTGCAATAAAACCATCCAATGTAAATAATACAGGTAAGCCCTGGAGATGCCATGCACTTCCTTGGACTTAACTCCGTGTGCCTTTACTTTTTACAAAGCAGCAATTTCTAGAATTCAGCATTAAAGTGGAACTAAACGGTTTCCCAAATTAGTTCTATCCAAGGCATGCCGTGAATGATAGCTTTCATAGTTGCTTGTGCCCTCAGCTGAACAGTCAAAGCCATCATATGGTTGGTGTCATAACTGACTGCATGCACCATGGCAACCGCAGATCAAACAGAGGCCAAGACTGCTTGACTGTAAAGGACACAAGGGTTTAGTTCCGCTTTAACTAACCTCTTGCATAAAGTTAAACTAAACATGGAGCTTACTGCTGCATTAATAATGTACTATACCATTTAACATCATGACCCACAGACAGTCAACAGCAACATAACTTGTATGTGAATCCAGGAGACAAAAGGGAACACATACAATTTATAGGACACTTTGTAAATAGGGGGAAGTAAAAGAACGCCTTCCATAGAAAACAAATCACAGCCACCAGGACAGGAAACAAAATCAAACAACCAACAAGGATGACGCCTCCACTTCTCATTTTCTTTTAAGTAGAATAACCTAAACATCTGTCTCCCAACACCAAAGAGAACACTGTCCTCTCAATCAAGAAAGCATCAATCAGTTGCATTATATAGTTTGAAAAACTCATTCCCTTTTAGGCCGTGCACCCAAAAAAAAAAAAAAAAAAAAAAAACAGTAGTAAGTGGCAATACCCAAGATGACAAGATGATTGGAAGTCATTGTAACTGTACTATCCCTGTCTCCCTTTATACTGTAAAGCGTAGAGCAAACTGTTTGCACTATAAAACGCAGCTCTATATAACAGTGGATGTAAGGCTCTTTCACACGGACGTTCCGATCAGATCCGCCTGTCAGTTTTTTAGGTGGATCTGATCGGATGCCCCATTCAGCCCTATGGAGCAGCGGATGTCAGCGGTGACATGTCCGCTGACACCCGCTGCCATCCGCATCTGATCCTGTCCGTGAAATCCGGACGGATGGAAACCCTATTTTCCATCCGTCCAGGGGATCGGATGAGAGCGGACAAGCGGTCCGCTCTCATCACCTCCCTCTCCCCACTGTGTGCGGAGACGGAGCTGTCATCCGCCGGCTCAGCGGGGATCGGCGGATCGATCCCCGCTGAGCAGAGCACGGTCCGCAACGGAATGCGGACCGTGTGAAAGAGGCCTAAATATTTTTTATTTTTTTAAATAATAACTATGTTATGCTATATATGCTGTGGCGCTACTTCTATGAAAGCCCAAACTGACTGGACCAGACAGTCTTTTATGGCTCGTTTCCACTGAGCTTTCTGGTACGGTTCGGTACGCTATTTATGCTGTTTCCATTATGAATGGTACCCTAATTCCGAACCGTACCGTACCACTTTTTTGGTACCCTTTCGTTGGGGTACCAAGCACATTAGTACCGTACCAACAGGGTGGAGTTACACTCTGCAGAACTTGACTGGTTGACAGAGAATCGTCGATCACAGCTTTCTTGCTACACCACGCCTATCATGAAAGGGTACTATTGGCAGTGGAAACACAAGGTGTACCGTTCCGAACCGTACCGTACTGAACCGAACCGTACCGTACCACTCAGTGGAAACGAGGCATTAGTGTCCACTCCAAGCAAAAAAAGGTGCAAAGCTGTAGATCCGGAGAACCACCATCAGACACACTGATCACACCGCCTCTTACCAAATGAAGATGACCCCCATTACAGAGATCCGATATGGCCAAATGTAGAAAAGCAAAGGGAGATCCTCCTCCCGATATTGCAGGGCTCACAGATTCCACCATATAAATAAGCATAAAAACAAAGAGCAGGACACCTTCATAGCGCAGACTGTCTAATATTTATTAAAAGCACACCAGATTAAGAACACTTACAAGCTAGATAAAACCAGGCATCTTGTCAATTAAACGGTGTTCCCCCTCCGTGTGCCGTGCTGTGGCCCGGAAACCGCCAAAAAGATGGCCGCTGCGTCTCCTCCGTACCGACGTGCGTCACCTGTGAGCGCCACCCAATGCGTTTTGTCATCAACAGACGTCATCTAGGGGTGCGGTCTCACGGCGCACAACGCTATAAATAGCGGTGAAGGGTTCTGCCCTCCTTCACCGCTATTTATAGCTTTGTGCGCCGTGAGACCACAAAAAAAAAAATCCCAAAAAAGGTAGGAGGAGGAGGAGGAAGAGCGTAACTTCCCCTTTCGGATGAAGTTCTGCTGTAACCATTTCCACACTTTCTTTTTACCTGGAGGCCTTGTGATATGAAAGGGGAAAACAAGCTCTCCTAAATTAAAACCTCAGATTTGTCTCTTCATCACATAACCAATCAGGAAAGGAGCTGGGGGGAATCCCTCACCAGAAAGAAGAATTCTAAAGACACCCAGATATATAAACTGCACATTTACCAAAACTAAACCAATGTGCAGCCTTCTGGATGGGGGCTGCATCCATTCCCAGCAATAGCCAAGATAAAACAACATAGTTTTGGCTGAAGTTGTAGTTTAAATGGAGTAATTCTACCTATGATGACGTCAACGTGTGACGAAACGCGTAGGAGGAGCCTGCGGCACGACACGCAACTACGGAAGGGGGACACAGCGGCCATTGTTTTGGTTAGAAACCAACCTATATGCCAGTGATTGGGACATAATATGATTTGCTCTGTATTTCTCGGCTAAATGTAAGTAGCCATTTGTTACTCTATGCTGCAATAAACAAGTTTGACTGTGCTATACCATGAGGAGTGTTTGATTGTTTTCCGCATATCCTGATGATCTGTGAGAGGGACGCCAGGCATATCGATCAAGTGGGAAGCTGAGAGGTCTCTCCTTGATGTCTACAATAGTCTGATCTCTGCTGTCTATGATCCCTGTAATAAGGGTCATAGATTTCTGGTAAGAGGCTATTTAACCCCTCATGGTGGCGGCTTTTCATTTACACAGTTTTCAGCATAAAGGAGATACATGGTTTTTATCTGGGAACTGAGCACCATTCTTTTGGGGTTCCTTCTTCTGGAATGATCACGTTTATCCTGATGTGATGTTGACTTATTAGTTATTTTATAAAGACATTAGCGCTACAACTATTTGCTTGATTTGATCTGTTTCCATATTCAGGATCATGTGTTGGCAGCTTATTTTATATTAAATATTCTGTGATATGATATATTTTTATTAGGAAGCGCAGCAATTTCTCTATTAATTCTACCAATGTGCCACAAAAGGTCTACAAAGTTTCAGATAATTAACAGAAACAGGACATTGCAGCATTCTATCCTCTATTGCACTGCTATTAAAGTAGAAAAGTTAAAGTGATTGTAAAGGAAGAAGTTTTTTTTTTTTTTAATTATCTTAAATGCATTCTATACATTAAGATAAAAAGCCTTCTGTGTGCAGCAGCCCCCCCCCCCTCATACTTACCTGAGTCACTTATCACTTATCCAGTGATGTTGCAGGAGTGTCTAAACTGCCTCGGACTTCCCTCCTCATTGGCTGAGACAGCAGCACAACGCAATTGTCTCCTGCTGCTATCAAAGTCAGTCACTCAATCAAGAGAAAGAGGGGGTGGGGCCTGGGTTGCAGCTCCGTGTCTGAATGGACACAGGGAGCTGCAAGTCGGCTCAGGTGACCCCACAGCAAGCTGCTTGCTGTGGGGGCACTCAACGGGAGGGAGGGGCCAGGAGCACGGAAGAGGGACTTGAGAAGAGGAGGATACAGGCCACTCTGTGTAAAACCAACTGCACAGAGGAGGCAAGTATAACACGTTTGTTATTTAAAAAAAAAAAAGATTTTACAAACACTTTAAGCAAAAATCCCCCCCAAGATCTGGAGTGGAAACCAAGTCGCAGCTGTGCAGGCTGGGAAGGCAAAGTCAGAGTTCAGGCACAAGTCAGACACGTTTTAAGAGGCAGAGCCAACACTCACTAGGAAAATAAACCTCACGGACAGCAGCTAGAGCCAGACCAGGCTACCAATGAAAAACGACCCGCACAGCTGCTGGAGTTTTACCTTTAACTGTAAAAAAAGGTATTTAAGATGTTCCATAGTCATAGTATTCATTTATCATTTCAGAAAAGAGAGGGCTCTTGCTGTGGTAAAACATCAATGTTGGCACATTTCCAAACTGGTCGTGAACTCCTAAATTCAAGATTTCTGGTTTATGTTCCCTGCTGTTAAGACTTCGTTTTACATCTTTGTGTTGTTTCTGCAGCATGTGATTGCTGAGCCAGAGGCTACATCTCATAAGACTATTCAAAGGTCGTGCAAGAGCAGCAGGAGACAGAGAAGCATTTAAAGAACCGGTGAAGGTGAATTCAGAACACACCAGCCTAGTTAGAACTAGTTAATGTTAAAAAACACCAATAGCAATAGCAACTGAGACCTCGCCAGATCTCCGGGTAATTGCGCGTTTAGCCATTATATATATCTGATACATATATATATATCTGATACAGTTTAGCAAACCTTGGAAAACGGTTTACTGGCAGAACAAAAACAGAGGTGAACACTGAGCAAACGGCTAAGTATGGAGTTCAAGAGTCCATTCACACTAGCGCGACTTGTCAGGCGACTTGGTCGCCTGACAAGTCGCGGTCGGTCGGTCGCCATTGAATAGTACAGGACCCGTTCTAATAGGAGCGACACAAGTCGCTCCGACTTAGAAAAAGGGTCCTGTACTACTTTGGGGCGACCTGGAGGCGACTTGCATTGACTTCAATTATATGAAGTCCGTGCAAGTCGCGCCGAGGTCGCGGTGCACACAGGTCGCCCCACCAAGTCGTGTCGCCCCAATCTGAATGGGGTCTTAAGCCCAACCTCATGTTTACTAGGACTTTAAATAGTTTGCCTGGGCCAAATTGACACAGATGGATGGAAATTCAGACCAGTGGAAATTCAACCCATGTGTGGCAGAACACATTTTTCTGCACGTTCCTGTATGGTGCAATTTTGCAGCCCATTCATTTGAATGGGCTGCAAATCACACTGGAATGCAGAACGTTTAAAAAATGCACTATGGTACCATGCAATTTGGTGCCTGCAAACACACTGTGTTTGCAATCTGCGTTTAGGGTGCTGTTAACCATACAATGGCACCCGCAGCAGATCACAAAGGCTGTGTGTTTTGAGCGCACTTTGCAAACATGCACGTACCTTTCACGAACCATGTTCTTGGGTGAATTTTTCTAATCATTTACCCAAAACAGGTGTAACAGCAAAAAATTAGTTCTGACTATATTCTGACTTCCCTAAACTGATTAGTTGGAACATCAGCAATGACGACACCTATACTTCTCTAATGACAAGTTTACTTTACGAAATACAGCCCAGCTTGTGACCGGTAAATGAAGAAGCAACAGCACAATGGTAAGGTTGTGTCTTGTGCTCTCCTATACTGTGTGGTTAATATGGGAAGATATGTTACAGTGTGATTGTAAAATCTCATTTAGCAACAACATTATAGAGCCAGAACCTATCTGATGAAATATAAACACATAGTTGCATAGGTAAAGCTGGCCATAGACGGTTCAGCTGGGATCAGCCGAGATTCGAACCATGTAAAGCCAGGCTGATTGTACCAAAGTTGAGCTATAGCCTGACAACTCTGAACAAAGCCCTGACTGGCTACAAATGCTTTCCCCATTCTTCCCCCAGTCTGACAGGCACATGTGGTCATTGATTTGTACAGGCTTCTTGGCCGTGGCTGATCGCACACACCTGTGATCCCAATCACAGGTTTACGCTCATACTTGCAGCACCACGGCCCTAATCGGCCATGAGAATGAGGCCTAAGGGGGACATATAGTAAATATACAAAAACATAAATATAAAAGCAAAAAGCAGAATCAATAGAATTCCAAGCTGGAGTTTCAAGTCATACCTGGATGTATCTCAGAGCACTTCTTAATACGCTGAGGTTTGATGTCTTCTTGTCATCTACATTTGGGATGTTCCTCTTTAGGGTTTCAAAGCATTCCTTGAGGTGTGCCCGTCTGCAGGATATAAAGACACCCTTTAATGGTTCACTTCCCAAATACGCACTATACACCAAAATAATGCATAAACCCAAAGTCCTATAGACAATATGAAGTCAACGCTTGCAAATCAAATGGAACAGGGACTTGCAAGCGTATCAAAAATATATCAAGCTAATACGGTTTGCTTTCATTAATTTCCAAAAGTATGTTACAGAAGAAACTATAGTTTAAAAATACTTGCAAGCAACATTTTTTAGTGCCCTATTCGTTAATGCACCCACAAGCAGATTTGAATTATGGTCAAATGATCCAAACCCCCCCCCCCCTTCTCCTTACATAGTACTGAACTGCTGCCAATGTGTCCTCATCTATCAGCCCAGTCTTCCCCCGTACATTAGATCATGAGGATGATTGCCAAAAAGCCATCCTAAGAAGACTGTTGCACTTTATAGACTGCTGTACTGTGTTAAATGATCAATGCTTTGTGGCATAAAAAAAAAAGCACTGCGTTACACATTTGTTGTTATTCCAGTATATCATTTATGCAGAAACTTTCGGTAACCTAACTATTCTATTTCCATTTCTGCAGAGCGTTAACGAATACATATTAACGTACAATTTAAGACTACCCATTTATTTAAGTGGGCAACATAAAATGCACGTACTATCTTTACCATCACAGCACACCCCAGTGCACATTTGTGTGTTACTGTGGTGCCCTTCAATGCAGGTGCCGAAAAGTGCTCAAAAGTTCTATTTAAAGTGAATGGCATTGCAGTGGACCAACGTGCATAATGCATGTTGCTGTGCATTACAGAAATGCAACAATGTGCATATTGAAGTAAATGAGAAAAATAAACCTACAGCTGTACCACAGGTAGATACCAAAATTGCTATTTCAGTTAAGCATTCATCAAAATCATTAAGGACCCCTTTTACAGCATGCGTTAGGCCTTATTCACATGTGCAGATAGGGTCAGCCTGCAAAGTCTTGCAACAAGAATCAGCGGACTCTTGCAGCTGGGATCACCATTTTATCCCTGACAGCTGCAGCTGGGAAACCTGTACAAATGAATGACAGGAGCCGTATCTGTCCATGGCATTTTGTATGTTATCCCACAGCTAGCGTTTACTTGTAGTTATGGACAGATGATTGCCTCTGGATGCAGGCAGTCTGCATCCAAGGATGATCATCTGTCCCTAACTGCCTTTAAATGCTGTGCAATAACAGGCAAACAGCCATGGACAGATACGGTCTGTGTCATTCACTGGTAAAGGCTTCCCGGCCGCAGCTGTCCATAAATCACCTGTGATTCCAGCTGCAGGCCAGCTCCAGCTGTTATCCCACAGCTAGCGTTTACCTGTAGTTATGGACAGATGATTGCCTCTGGATGCAGGCAGTCTGCATCCAAGGATGATCATCTGTCCCTACCTGCATTTAAATGCTGTGCAATATCAGGCAAACAGCCATGGACAGATACGGTCTGTGTCATTCACTGGTAAAGGCTTCCCGGCCGCAGCTGTCCATAAATCACCTGTGATTCCAGCTGCAGGCCACAGAAATGGGTAAGCTGGCCCTATCTGCACATGTGATTGGACCTTAAAGTGATACTAAACACACACTGTTTTTACATTGCCCCTTCTATTTCTGTATGTGGACGATGGCACTGTAATTATTTTAATTTAAAAAAACATTGCAGTACCTTTTTCCTAATCGATATACAGCTGTCACATGACCCAGATCTTTCCCAGCCTGTCTGCAGGGAAACATAAGCAGGAGGAGCCTCTAGTCCTCTGCTGCTGGTCACATGTTCAAAAAAAATAAAAAAAAATAAAAAATAAAAAACAGCCTTTGGAATACAGAGTAAAAATAAATAAATAAATGTCAATAAACTGTTTTAGATTGGCATACAAATATATATTTGAAATCGAATCTTTATTATTTTGTGGAAATAACATGGTGTGGGCAGATTTCTGCCCGTCACGGGCTGTGTCATGACTCTCTAGCCTATGTCTTAGAATAAGAGGGAGGTGAAAACTCCAATAATTTACATGTAATATCACAACCCCCATTGTGTTTAGCTGGTTAGTGGGCATGGAGGGAGGGAGTGGGCTGTCATTCACCACTGTGTATACGCCCACAAGTGTGTGGCTCTATAGTCACATGGGCTGCTCAGATAGGGAGAAAATGCTCAGAATAAAAACTCACTGAAAACTGAGCATGTGCAGTGTTGCCACCACAGCTGCAAAATCCCTAACTGAATTGGGGACATGAACAGAAGGGGGAGATAGAGAGCAGCAGGATCAACCAGGTTTTTAGCAGAATACAGAAAAAGAATCTCCTAGTGAGTGAGTATGAAAAGCATGTAATACAGCATTTATTGACAGTTTTTTTTATGATGTGGGTTTAGTGACACTTTAAGGTGCACCCCGGTAAAAAGGGCGCTGTTCATTAATTCTGAATGTGTTTTACCACAAAGAGCACCAGTATGAATTGTGCGTGAGGTATCTGAATCCTTGTGTTATCTCCTGCACTGCAGTACTCTAGGAGTAAACCCCTAAATCATTCAGACGCAACTGATTTATACAATGCTATCCATCTACCACTATGAACATGCTTGCACAATCAATGGCTGCTGCTCCATTTTTGTCCAATCAGCTTCCTGGGGCGGGTCCCGGACTAGGCTGCATGGCCCAACCACAGTTCAGTCTGCAGAGAAGTCACAGACTTGTTAAGTGTTACCTGGCAGCTGGATCACATGACAGGTTGATCAGAATTCCAAATCCTTTGGCAGGTACAATTCATAGATGCATTTCATGTATTTCAAACAGCCAATTGATTGGAGTTCAGCTTTTAGAAATACACTTCCCAGTTAACATACAACTAGTGTCGCATATAGCCAAACACAACTTGCACAGTCCTCGGAGAAATAAAGTAAGGGGTGGGGGGGGAAGTATTTAAAGAAACAAGGCCCCGGATTACATACACACCTGTTCTTCTCCAGCTTATTATGGACTTCTCTGGTACCAGCCCTACACGCAACAGAAAGAGAAAGCAAATAGGATGCTATTAATACAACAGAGTAAGATCTTATTAATGGAAAATTTCTAATTTGATTAAAGGGTCTACAACCTAAAAATACTCTGTTGTATAGTGAGAAGGTTATTACTCTTCAACCGCTACACTGTCCATGTGGGAAATTTGCTTCTGTTCAGAGGGGCCTGCTTTCACATGATGCGAACAGGCTGGCTTTAGCAGAAGACGAGCTTACAGCCAGCTCTTTGCACTGGTTAAATAGCATGTGCTAAATGCATCTATGTTAGTGCACACAGCATTTGACAATGTACTGTAGCTAGTGTGCATTGCCAACAGTGGTCAGGGTATGCAGTAGTCATGTCTTATTATGCATTCAATTCAGCAAGCCATGAGCAGACCTCGTTTCCAAACAGAGATGGCTATGCTTGGTGCAAATAGTGCACACATAGCCCAATACGAGAAGGCCAAACGTAATACAATGCCACTCTGTTTGCAAGAGGATTCTGCAAGATGATACGGTATCACTTCAGGAAATATCCATTACAATAAAATGCTTATATATACACACCCAGGAAAATACCTGTCTCTAAAGAGATGCAGTTTGATGCCTTCAGTATGTAAAGGACAAGTCCCAATAATCTTAAATATTCAGCTGAGCTGCCATGAGATGCATGCAAGAGGGTCAGTGCAGCAGTATATTTCAGCAGTCGTTGTTATAACTGAGGTGCACCTGATTGCTGACTATTTCTGTGTATGCATGGCAACCTGCATTCAACATAAATCTCAATAGAGGTTTTTCCACATCATCAGATATGGAGCTGCTATGAGATGCATGCAAGAGGGTCAGTGCAGCAGTCGTTGGCACGTTCTCTTTTGTGATAGCTGAGGTGCACCTGATTGCTGGCTATTTCTGTGTATGCATGGCAACCTGCATTCAACATAAATCTCAATAGAGGTTTTTCTAGATCATCAGCTATGCCAAGGTTATAGAGTGAATAGAGGTGTTGCTATATGATCAGATATACCAAGGCTGTAGAGTCTTGTGGACATCCAAGTCCGTCTTTTCAGATGCAGGTATCTTCCTATAAGCATAAGTCATAAAAATTAAATTGCATTCATTGTGAAGTTTCTATATTTTGCACAGGCTACGATACATCGTTCCTCCACTTGTACACACAACAGGCAGTCTCTTCTAAAACTTCCATTTTTAGTTTCAATAATTCATATTATGCTTCCTTAAAGTGGAACTTCACTCTCCCAAGCAACATTGATTATTTTTATTCCTCCTGCTGCTAGCATTAGTAAATAGATAAGCAAATATGATATACTTTCCTGTTTACATTTTTATTTTATTTTTTATTTGAACATTTCTTCAGTTACTTCCTGGTTTCTTGCCTAAGCAAATGATGTCATACATCTCAGGAGTCTTCAGGAGGGGGAGGAAAGGAGGAGGGGTTTTCTCAGCTAAGTACCCTTGGTTTTGGACTCTTGACTTGGTAAGTGGAATGCTAATTTTAAGTTTCACCCATACATAATATATTTAATAATGTTTTTGGTACTTTGAATTCTTTGTTTCACCCTTTTAGCCCCCCCCCCCCCCCGAAGAAGCGGGTTATTCCCAAGAAACATGTTGAGGAATCCCACGGAGGACACCCACCTACCATTATGGATTAAAAACTGTCTATATAGAATATATAAATATAATATATATAGAGTTTTGGGTTGGTGTCATTTATCCCAGGGGAGGTTTTTAAGAGAAGTTAATTTTGCACATGCGTTTATGGTTGTAAGATTGTATTTTATGGGTTTTGTAACAATAAAATGTATATTGCCTTAAGTGCTGGGTCACACTTGTGCGATGCGGGAAGGCTGCGAATTCGAAGCCTGTTCCCGCATCGCATCTGCACAAAAGGCAGTTCACACTGCCATATGCTATACGCAGGGGATGTCAATTAAATGTTAACGACACCCCCAGTTTGATCGCATATCGCAGTGCGATCTGACATTTTGCACAGGATCGGATCGCACGAGTGTGAACCACTGTGCGATCCGATCCTGATGCGGCTGAAAAAAAGGGTCCTGTGCGTCTTTTGTGCGGGTGCAGTGCGAATGTATGGCTGAATTCGTATCCGCACATGAGATCACATGTAATGAAAGAGCAGTGCGCTCCGAATTACATGCAATCTCCGCAGTGGCACTAGTGTGAACCAGGACTTAAAGGATGATGGTGCCCTTGGCAGTCTGCCAATTACCTTATTTTCAATGAAGCACACTATCCCGAATGCATATTTGAGCTAAGGGCAGATGGATTTCAGAAGGTAAATGCTACATAAATCATTTGCCCTTACACAAGATTGCCACCGCTATAAATGCTAGGGGGGGGGGGGTGTTTTTCAAAGTGATTTTTCAAAAAATATAAATCGTGGGGGCATGGATGGGGCGAGTCCGCTTTGAATATTAAAAATGAATTAAATAGTGGTTTTGGTTTGTGGTGCTCAGATGCAGTGAAAATCTACTTTAATTATCTCTGATATTATGCTTGCTCTAAAAGGGAATGGTGTACTTCGGTAGTAAACTAGACTTTAATGTTAAAGCCTAAAGAAACACTTGAGCCAATATGGGGGCTTTTTACACACAATGCCTATGGCACTGAAGATCATACCTATACAAATATGATATTAGAAACCTTTATGACTGTTTTGTAGCCTATTGCTGTTAGCTTCCATATCAAAGAAAAGGATGCATTCAAATTTGTTGTTCTTATATGAATGAGATCAGAGGACAGTAAGTTACCTATAACCTGCTATATGTACATAAAAGTGGCATTTATTTCAGGAAACCAGCTCTACTGTCTCCCACTAGCTGACTTCACATCTGCCATCGAAGACAGGGAAGTACTATTTCTAACACAGGTCATATCATATGGGGAAAGGGTCATATCATAGCATTAATGTTTCTCTGATTGAAAGTAGTGATGATCTTCTGACAAGGGGTATGAACGCACTGTTAGGTCAAAATGTCATGACCTGACTGCTGTCATGGATCTGGACATATTTATTTAAACGCTGTCATGGAAGCTCAAAACACTGAAACCTATAGAGGAAAGACATGAAAATGTGTAAGCTCTATTCCTCCCACTGACAATAACAATGGGGCATAAGTCCTGCCAGTGACACCAATAATTGGGCACCATTACTCCCTCTGACCTTAATGATGGGGCACTATTCCTCCCACTGACCTTAGGGGGGGGGCACCATTCCTCTCCCTGACCTCAATGATGGGGCACTATTCCTCCCACTGAACCCAATGATGGAGCCCCATTCCTCTACCTGACCCCAATGATGCAGCACCATTCCTCTCCCTGATACCAATGATGGGGCACTATTGCTCCCACTGACCCAAATGATGGAGCACCATTCCTCTCCCTGACACCAATGATGGGGCACCATTCCTCTCACTGACCCCAATGATGGGGCAGCATTCCTCTCACTGACCTCAATGATGGGGCAGCATTCCTCTCACTGACCCCAATGATGGGGCAGCGTTCCTCTCACTGACCCCAATGATGGGGCAGCGTTCCTCTCACTGACCCCAATGATGGGGCAGCGTTCCTCTCACTGACCCCAATGATGGGGCAGTGTTCCTCTCACTGACCCCAATGATGGGGCAGCGTTCCTCTCACTGACCCCAATGATGGGGCAGCGTTCCTCTCACTGACCCCAATGATGGGGCACTATTCCTCTCCCTGACCCCAATGTTGAGGCACCATTGCTTTCCCTGACACCAATGATGGGGCACCATTCCTCTCCCTGACACCAACGATGGGACACCATTCCTCTCCCTGACACCAATGATGGGGGACCAGTCCTCCCACTGACCCCAATGATGGGGACCGTTCCTCCCACTGACCCCAATGATAGGCCACCATTCCACTCACGGATGCCAATGATGGGACACCATTCTCCCTTACTGACACCAATGATGGGGCACTATTCCTCTCCTTGACACCAACGATGGCGCACCATTCCTCCCACTGACCCCAATGATGGGGCACCATTCCTCTCACTGATCCCAATGATGGGGCACCATTCCTCCCACTGACCCCAATGATGGGGCAGCGTTCCTCTCACTGACCCCAATGATGGGGCAGCGTTCCTCTCACTGACCCCAATGATGGGGCAGCGTTCCTCTCACTGACCCCAATGATGGGGACCGTTCCTCCCACTGACCCCAATGATGGGGCACCATTCCTCCCACTGACCCCAATGATAGGCCACCATTCCACTCACGGATGCCAATGATGGGACACCATTCTCCCTTACTGACACCAATGATGGGGCACTATTCCTCTCCTTGACACCAATGATGGCGCACCATTCCTCCCACTGACCCCAATGATGGGGCACCATTCCTCTCACTGATCCCAATGATGGGGCACCATTCCTCCCACTGACCCCAATGATAGGCCACCATTCCACTCACGGATGCCAATGATGGGACACCATTCCTTTCACTGATACCAATGATGGGGCACTATTCCTCTCACTGACACCAATGATGGGGCACTATTCCTCTCACTGATACCAATGATGGGGCACTATTTCTCTCACTGACACCAATGATGGGGCACTATTCCTACCACTGACACCAATGATGGGGCACTATTCCACAATGCCCCACTAACCCCAATGATGGGGCATTGTTAACATTGTTAACAAGGCCAGGATGTTGTCTACTCCTACTGCCCACAACCGGGCCCCTCTAAAGTTTGAAGGATAATAAACTGGCCTTTTGTTTAGAAAGTTTGGAGACCCCTCGGTTTAACTAATGTACTCATATCAAAACATCTTTAAATAGATCAATAGGTAAGTAGCTCTGTTGACCTATGTGGTTCATTTTTGTCCAAGAGCCTGTCTTGTCAAGATAAAAAAAGTATGTCTATGTAAGCTAGCCGAGTAGAAATGGACAGCCTTGACCTGTCAATCAAATAATCTAAAGCCATCCTAAAAAGTAAATGCAGCTTTCCCTGTGTTTAGTAGCAGTAGGATAATAATTTTATGCATGAACAAGACCTTATAGATGACCTTAAGCTCATTATAACCATATTCTTACCCTCCAGGCCGCCTCCTCTGCTCATTAGATCTTCCATCGTCTGGAGTTGACAGTCTCAGGGCACCGATTGGCTGTGCTTGAGGCTGCTGTGGGTGTGGTAGGGCTGTCGGCTGGGGCTGTATAGGCTGTTGCGGTGGCTGTTGTTGGTGCTGTTGATGTTGCTGCTGTTGCATGAGATGGTGGTGTGCTATTGTCAGGACGGGGGTTGAGTAATGGTGCAGCTGCTTGGGACTGCCAACACTTAGAGGGGCGGTTTTAATTTCTTGAAGTCCAGGGCCTACTGGTCGTTGGATGACCGGAGCCAGGGAAATGTCTTTGCTGATAACAGGTGGGTTAACAACTGGTGGTTGACGCTGAACAACAGGCGGTGACAAAGATGTTGGAACTACTGGTTGGGGGGCACTGGTTACCACTGGGAGAGGAATGAGAGCTACTGGAGTTGGTAAAGGAGGAGGTGGGGGTGGAGGGGGTGCAGGTGCTGGTGGAGAAGCAGGATCTGGAGGGGATTGATTTGTCGGTTCTTCTGTTTGAACTGTGCTTTTCTTGTCTTCTTCTTCCTCCTCCTCCTCATCCTCTTCTTCCTCTTCCTCCTGTTTCACCAAAAGCTTATCATTTTCCTCTGTAACAGTAAAGGAAAAAAAAAAAAACTGAATGAGATCAAAGCGACCTTTCCCATGTTACTCCTCGTCTGCTGTGTGCTTCTAACGTGACCTTTTAATAATTCAAACCAAGTGCACAGCAGTTAATACCTCCTATTGTTCTGTATTTAGAACAGTGTGTTAACGGTGCCAGGCATTCTGAATAAAACCCATAAAATGACTGTGCATTAACAATAAAAAAAAATCAACATCTTAGTGGCCTCGAGCAACGTTCACAATATGACAAATCAATACTCAAATCTGCACTACCAAAATCAGATTTCTAAATGAAAAAGACCTTTCATAGTGTTTTGAATGAAAAAAAAAAAAAAAAAAGGAAAAGAAAATTGACCCGAATCGCCCAATCCACACATCTGAGGCTAAGCTATTGTGTCGTGACAGCGAGGGAGATTTACCCACTGTCAGAATACACTGATCAAAGCTGCCGGTTAGAGCTGGCGGCGCTGATTGTGCATACATTTTCCAACAGACTGGTTGTACAGAAGTCAATCGGTGGACCAGCCTGTCCATACATGAATCGAAATTCAGCCGGTGCCTTCCTGAACCCGTTGAAATTCAAACCACGTATGGCCGGCCTTGGTCTTTGCTACATAAGCTATTCTTGACCATGTTTCGGTTTATCTGACCCAAACACATTATAATCTCCAAAGACGATTTTGGCATTTCTTAATTGTAGTAACAAGTAACTGAGGCCCCTAAGTGTCCATTCACACTAGTCCGACTTGTCAGGCGACTTGGCCAGCCTGACAAGTCACGCACCGTCATGTCCCATAGTGTAGTACAGGACCGGTTCTAATAGGAGCGACACAAGTCGCTCCGACTTAGAAAAAGGGTCCTGTACTACTTTGGGGCGACCTGGAGCGACTTGCATAGACATTCATTTTATGAAGTCCGTGCAAGTCGCGCTGCACGCGACTTCACAGGTCGCCCCGAAGTCAGATCCGACATAGTGTGAACGGAGTCTTATTCTCTGTAGTAAGATTAACATCATTGTTGAAAATGTAAACGTATACGTACTACTGCGGCAGAGTGCAGTATTTTAGGTGACCAAATAATCTGCAACATCCTTTTCCACCGCACTAACACCATAAAACTTATAAATGAATAAGTAATGTGCACTATTGAATTTTCAGCCACTATATAAAATATGATCTACAGCCATACTCCCCATCCTGAGACCACTATGACTATGGGTGGTCCACCACATTATATGCCAAAGTTATACTGCTCAACAGGTACTAGAACTTGATATTTGCTACCAGAATTCTATGGCACATAAAATGCAGGAAACGCCTATGAAAATATCAACTTCCTCAAAGTCTGTATTTGTATTTGACTATGCAAGCCCTTTACCCCGCCCTGCTTGCGCACCATGCACTGCATTGTAGGATGTAAATGGATTGTCACATGGACAAAGCAGAAGTATATTTCGGCTTATTTAGGCCAGATCAAGGAAATTATAAATTTTAATTGCGAGGCATTACCATGGTTTCTAGTTTACGCCTACTTAGGTTAACTGGGTGCTTTGCTACCACAATTGTAAATATGTGCCTTTCACATCCCCTAGTTTTGCGCCTGCTGTAGGACTCTCCATAGTTTTTGCCAACTACAGCTACGAAGAAGTCACTTTCTATCTAAAGTACTGACAGATTGTTCTGGTTAAATATGTGGCAGTGCTCAAAGATATTTGTTCACTAAGGTTTTTTCACACTAGCACTTTTGGTGCGCACCCGGGTTCGATTGACTTCAGAATTTGGTTCTTTTTGATGATGTGAACACTGTCTTTGAACTCGGGTGCGCACCTGCGAACCGTACCCGAGTCCACTTAAAAGGGTGGTCTGGGGTACGGTTCATGTGAACTCCAGTACGGTTCGCTTCTGATGAGAACACAACCGTACCAAAGCAAGCAATTCTATCCATTTTGGCACCTTCTCGTTTACAGTGGTTGCCAAGTACACGCCGGCTGCAGCTGGATGACACAAGTGTACCGCGGTTCGGATACAAAAATCAAATGTGAACACAGTCCATCAGGGGCAGAGGAAGGGGGGAGCAATCGAACTCGGGTTCGGACCAGGCAATCGCACTAATGGCACTTTTCCACTGCAAGTACCGGCTCGGCTCTACTCGGCCCTGCTTGGCCCGGTTTGCTTTTCCACTGCTGGTACCGCATGGTACGGTGTTGGAACGGTTCGGTACTGTACAGTATGGTTTGCTTTTCCACTAAAGTAATACTTAAGTTAAGTGGGTGGGATAACAACGGGGTGGGTGGGATTCTCTGACCAATCAGTGGCTAGTAGTGACTGCATGCAAAGGATTGTGGGATATGGTACCAGGTATGGTACCTCTTGGAACCACAATAGAGGTGGTACGGTTTTTGAGAGCCGTACCGTTCGGTTCCATGTAGTGGAAAAGCGCCACAAGTGTGAAAACACCCTAAGAGCCCATTCACACAGGGGTGACACGACTTGCTGGGGCGACCTGTGAAGTCGCGGTGCACGCTGACCTCGGCGCGACATGCACGGACTTCATATAATTGAAGTCAATGCAAGTCGCCTCCAGGTCGCCCCAAAGTAATACAGGACCCTTTTACTAAGTTTGAGCGACTTGTGTCGCTCCTATTACAACGGGTCCTGTGCTAATCAATGGCAGGCGACCCACCGCGACTTGTCAGGCCACCAAGTCGCGCTAGTGTGAATGGGATCTAACTGTCAGTTCAGTTTTGGGCAGATGCCAGCAATTTGAATGACCGATTGTTTTCTTGTAAAGTCCTGGTAATCTGGCAGTGAGATCTCAGCACCTACAGTGGGCTCATACACATAGGGACTCAAAAGAGCTTGCCAGGCAATTTTGATGTCGACCAAGTAGCTCCAAACAGTAAAATTTGGAAGACTGTATGAATTAATCAGCACAGACCACACCACATCC
This sequence comes from Pelophylax lessonae, assembly GCF_965119305.1. Classification (NCBI taxonomy): domain Eukaryota; kingdom Metazoa; phylum Chordata; class Amphibia; order Anura; family Ranidae; genus Pelophylax; species Pelophylax lessonae. The sequence continues at coordinate 145,986,735 of NC_138769.1, read as the reverse complement.
AAATTATTTTCAATGCACAAACTCACCAGGTCTTGCCTGTGCCACATGCAAAGTTTTGGCCATACCAGGTCATAGAGTTTCAGAGCAGGGTGGACACATTTTGTCTATAGTGTCCTGTCCATAGCACAGTATTTAGTGAACCACGCAGAACCCCGATGTCTACGCCTAGTGTGTATTAACAGTAGCAATATCCCATCAGTCCTGTTCCCTCGCTCTTTTAACAGTTAATACACAGGGCTTATTTAAATAGGTTGTGCTCCACTTCAGCAAGCTCTTAGTCATTGGCATAGTAACCGTGATGTGGTGGGAGGACCAGTTTTAGAGATTCCCTTCTGTTTCTCAGCTAATGCATAACACATGCTTCTCTCAAAGAAAAATGGAGCGGTTTGCCAGCAAAGCCATTTGTAGCTGTTCGTTCACATGCAATCTGTAAATGGTTTGTGCACGTGCAAGAAGCATGAACCGGCATTGCCAGCATGTGCGGCTTTCTGACACAGCGGTAGGTCTGCAAAGGGTTACTAGGCGGTTTTGATCAACTAGGGGTCTGAGTGACATTGAGTAAATGAGGGCTCTTTCATAAATGTACCTGCATGGCACCATTCTAATAAATGAGCAAGGTGCAGCTCTGAGCAACCAAACAAGAGTCACCTTATAAATACATGGTTGCAGTAAGCGAAAAGCAGGTTGGCTGCCATGGAATACTGCTTCATGTGCTGCTGCAATGCTTTAGCAAAAAAAAAAAAAAAAAAAAGCTTGATGGGGCTTATGTATGGAAAGTTGCAAACATTTCTGCACAGAGCAATCAATCAGCTCTGGATCATCATTCCTGCAGTCCATGATATGGAAAAAGGATTCTGACTACTATAGACCAGCAGTCGCCAACCAGTGCTCCAGTGGTCAGTGCAAATCAACATTATTTTCTGATATATACCTCCCAAATGTTCTCAATGCACGCTGACAGTCAATGTCAGCGCACAATGATACCCGATGCCTCCTCTGTAGTTCTGGCTTCTGCGAACTCAGAGGGAGGCACTGGGAGTAGAAAAGAAGGAGGGGACTTACAATGGTAGGCTTGATCACAGACTGGGAGGGAGCACAGAGCTCGAGCACATGGCTGGATAAAGGAGGAGAGATCTGTATAAGGCAGCAGTGTGTCTGTATAAGGCAGCAGTGTGATGCAGATTGCAGGGGGGGGGGGGTTTCAGAGACAGGCAGAGCGAGGTCCGAAAGGTTGGTGATCACTGATATAGACAACATGCATGTGCATTTTTCCATACACAAGCCCTTTCAAGATTTTATTTCAATATTGTAAAGCAGAATAATAGTCCTGGGTGAGGGATTAGGGCTCATTCACACAGGCATTTATTTTTCACAGGGTCTTGCTGCTGAATCAAATAAGGTAGACACTGCTGGTTACACATTGCTGACATTGTATGTCAACCCCTGAGCAGCGGCTGCAGCCAATAGGGTTCATGCATCAAATATTTACATGCATACAGCGTAAAATTCAGAAAAGTACGCAGCTCTGCTCTATTTTTTTTAAGCTCCTAAAAGCAAATGCAACATTACACTGCCAGGCATAGCTGTGTGAATGGGCCCATCGAGTTCTATACTGCCAGTATAGATATATATAAAACTGTACACAGTATGTATGTACGGAGTTTTTTTAACATCTGTGTGAATAAGCCCTTATACAGATTAGGCTTTCTGACTTTTGACTTTCTTCTTCAGGTCACAGACTAAAGCCCCGTACACACGATAAGAAATTCAGAAGGGAAAATTCTCCCGACGACCGATCTGCCGATTTTCGCATTGTTAGTATGGTGCTTTCGACAGCCGACTCCGACTTTTCGGCTGACAAAATCTTGATGTGCAGGCTATAAAATTTTTGTCCTCCGTCAACACACGTCCGATTTTCGTCTCTTTAGTACAGATTTCGACGGGGAAAAAATCTTATGAGCAAGACTAGGCATGCTCAGAGAGAAAGAACACAAAGAAAGCAATCCAACACATGACATCACTTCTGAAGTAGAATTCTGTCGTGCGGGAAAATTCGTGTGCGGTCTAGAGCACATTCCAACCAACGGACACGCACTCTGGACAAAAGACGGACGACCGATTGGCGGAAATTCGTAGCGCGTGTACGAGGCTTAAGGGCCCCATTTATAAAGCATTGGTATGGCCTTACAGTTTCCTAAATAAAAAAAGGAAGACGGAAACACCACATTTATAAAGCACACCACCATTAAAGTGTCACCAAACCCAGGACCCTGCATTCACTATATCTGGTCTCCCACAATACACAGAACATGGAAAAGCAACAATTTTAGTAAATAAAAACAGCGAAATACCTTTTCTCAACAGCAGTATATAGCAGTCTTGTGACTTCTATCAGTGTCTGGTTAAAGCTAGTAGGAGGAGTTTGCATTCTCCTCTGATTGTCCAATGAGGCTGCAGGACCCCTGACCCTCTGTCCGGACAGTGCTGATTGGCCCAGTGTTGATCACATCCCACTCTCCCAAGAAAAAAACCTCTCTTGCAATACACACCAAACTGAGCATGTGCAGCTTGCCCTCAAGGCTCTGTTCTATCAGGAGATGAATTGGGGGCTGGGGAAGAAGGGGAGGATCAGAGAACAAAGAATAAAACAGCCTTTTTACACAATGCAGAGGATTAACCCCTTAGGTTCCACAGCAAGCAGAACAAGCATGCTTTACTGCATATACAGACCGATTTTACTGTTGTGGGTTTAATAACACTTTAAATGAATGGTAACAGAAAAGGAGGAACGGAGAGAGAGAGCCGATCACATGGATTGTCAAGTGAAAGTGATGAGTCCGGCCTCTTCCCAATCAAAGACTTCTCTCTGCAGCATTCGTTTCTGTGGGACACCGCAGACTCCACATCACAACCTGCATATTAAGAATGGCATGTATAATGTAAATTGCATTGTAGAGAAAACCCTGCAGCGTCCAGTGGAAGACACAATGAAGCCCCTTTGTTCCAACGCATCGACAGCCAGGCAGCTAGCATTGTCAGGAGGAGCTAAAAGTTGGCAGTCTTCTATAGATTTCTCATATCAATATGCTGAGTGTTCTGTTTGTTCAGGAATATATCTGCTAAAAGGATTAAAGCAGCCATAAAGTCTAAAAGTAAATCATGCATAGTTCCATGGGTGGTCCCATAACCGAGCCAAAACACAACAGATCTTGCCAAAAACAACTCCTAAAGTCCCTGCACACCGTGAGCATGCGTTTGAGTAGATCAGATTTATCTACTTTCAAGACATTCAATATGTTTTTTTTTTTCTTTACAAATCTACAATCACATGTACAAATCTTTTTCATAAATGACTATTATAAAAACACATACTACAATCCGACATTTTCTGCCACATCCTATCCTTCCATCAGTCATAGGATTGCACTTTATCAACACTGAGCCTGCATACACTATGATAAGATTAA